>NC_031989.1:47852230-47972230 GCF_001879085.1 Nicotiana attenuata
ATTCTTGTTGTTAATTGTTGTATTTATCCCTATTGTGAATTGTAGCATTTTTGGTCATTCATGCAGTCTTTACATATTTATATGTCGTTACCATTATTCCTATGATTATACTGTTTATTGACCGGTAGGTGTCTCGACTGTTCCTCGTCACTACTCCACCGAGGTTAGTCTTGATACTTACTGGGCACCACCGTGGTGTGCTCATGCTACTCTTCTGCACATTTTTGTTGTGCAGATACAGGTACTCCCACACAGTTCTGTCAGCCTTGGAAGGAGGCGTATTGGAGACTTCGAGGTATATCTGCTACGTCCGCAGACCGAGGAGTCCCTTTCCAGCTTTCTGTAATAAGTATAGCTATTCCAGTATTTCTCCCCTATATAGATATTCTTGAGTCAGAGCCTCTTATGTATCCCTTAGCTTGTGATTTGTGAGTTTCCGGGTTTTGGGAATGTGTTAGCTTCGAGAATTGTTGTGGTATGTGCCGAGCGGCACCTCAAATACCGTTTTATTTTTGCTAGTTCAGTTTTATTTACTTTCTTCCGCAATTATGGCTTATCTTCCGCATTGTTAGGCTTACCTAGTCGTAGGGACTAGGTGCCATCACGACATGTTCACGGAGGGCGAACTGGGGTCGTGACACTCACGATCAAAACAGGAAAACCCAAGGTACGATCATAGATCAAGAGATAGAGAGTCAGGTTCATCATCAAAGTTCGGAAAAGAACGAAACACGCAAGAGACGCGAGATGATGACAAAAACTCGAAGGCAAAGATCAGCGGATACAATTTTAATGTTAGCACATCCGAGTTGGTGGCTGTTTTAAGGAGCATTGGAGACAAGGTACGCTGGCCAAAAGAAATGAGATCAAACCCGAACAGGTGAAATCCTGATCTTTGGTACGAGTTTCACAATGGTCACGGTCACAAAACGGCGGATTGTAGATTGCTGCAAGGTGAAGTAGAACATTTATTGAAACAAGGATATTTAACTGAATTATTTAGTGAAAAGGCAAAGCAGGCATATATGAAAAATAGGCAGGAGCCCCCAAAACCCCCTTCACCAAAAAGGACGGTTAATGTCATAAGTGGAGGAGAAGAGATCAATGGCGTAACATATACGGCAGCGAGGAAGGTGTCAAAAATAACAGTTACATATGGGAAGCGAGTTCGACTGGTTTTGGAAGAAGATAGTATTACATTTGATGATGCAGATGCAGATGGCGTGCTAACCCCACATAATGATGCACTAGTAATATCTTTACTTGTACATGACACTAATGTGAAACGAGTTTTGATTGATCCAGGTAGTTCCGTGAATATCATTATGTTAAGAGTGGTAAATAAGATGCAAGCTGATGATAAGATGATACCCAAGGCTTACATTGTCCGGTTTCGACAAATCGAGCGTCGTAACAAAAGGCGAGATAATACTCACCACATTCGCTGAAGCAGTAGTCAAAGACACCAAATTTCAAGTGGTAGAAATGGATATGGCTTATAATATGATTCTTGGTAGACCATGGATTCATGAGATGGATGATGTTCCATCTACTTTGCATCAAGTTATCAAGTTCCCTTCACAATAGGGAATACGGCAAATCCGTGGTGACCAACAAGCATCTCGGAGCATTAATTCCGTAGCAGATTCAAGCGCAAATAACGAAGAAAAAAAGCAATTAAAGAATCCAATTGAGGATGCTGCAACACAAGCCTCAACTAGGCATGAGCGAACAGATGTAGACTCGAGGCCTGATACCATCCAAGAACCAGAGGAAAATGAAAACATCAAAACAACGATTGAGGAATTGGAAGCTGTAGTACTATTTTCACCCTGGCCTGAAAGGAAAGTCTACATTGGGACCAACCTAAGCCAAGAAATAAAAGGTAAGTTGACTGAATTTTTAAAAACTAACGTAGATTGTTTTGCCTGGTCCCATTCCGATATGACAGGAATACCTCCGGAAGTGATGACCCACAAATTAAATGAAGATCCATCATACACACCTGTCAAACAAAAGAAAAGAAAGCAAGGATCTTTCAAAAATTAGGTGATTCAAGATGAGGTGCAAAACTTTTAAAAATTGGGTCCATCCGCGAGGTAAAGTATCCGAATTGGTTAGCTAATACTGTCGTTGTACCTAAAAAGAATGATAAGTGGCGAGTTTGTGTAGATTATACTGACATAAATAAAGCTTGTCCTAAAGATTCTTTTCCATTACCGCATATAGATCAACTAATTGATGCTACTTCAGGACGTGAATTATTAAGTTTTTAGATGCATATTCAGGGTATAATCAGATAAAAATGGATCCTATAGATGAAGAAAAGACTTCATTTATAACAGACAAAGGGACTTACTGTTACAAAGTAATGCCATTCGGTCTCAAGAATGCTGGAGCCACATATCAAAGGCTGGTGACCAAAATATTTCAAGAACATCTAGGGAAAACCATGGAGGTTTATATAGATGATATGTTGGTCAAGTCACAACAAGCAGGAGATCATATTCAACACTTGTCTGATACATTTCAGATTCTTCATAAATTTAACATGAAATTAAATCCTGAGAAATGTGCGTTTGGAGTTTCATCAGGTAAGTTCTTGGGATTTCTTGTTTCTAACCGTGGCATTGAAGTAAATCCCGCGCAGATTAAAGCTATTGAAGAAATTCCGGATATACTGACGAGTAAAAAAGAAGTACAGAGACTGACAGGAAGAATAGCTACTTTGGGAAGATTTATTTCCAAGTCATCAGAAAAATGCTTCAGGTTCTTTTCGGCTCTAAAAGCAAGATCAATTTGAATGGACTGAAGAATATCAACAGGCGCTTAAAAATTTGAAAGTATACTTTCAAATCCACCCGTTGCTCGCAAAACCAAAAGATGGGGAGAAACTACTCATCTACCTTGCTGTTTCAGAAGTGGCGGTAAGTGTTGTGTTAGTTCGAGAGGACCAAGGTAAACAATCTCCGATTTATTATGTTAGCAAGTCATTATTAGATGCTGAGACTCGATATCCTCATCTAGAAAAACTTGCACTTGCGTTAGTTATGGCATCTAGGAAGTTAAGGCCTTATTTTCAATGTCATCCTATCTCTGTAATAACTGCCTACCCCTTACATAGTATACTGCATAAGCAAGAATTATCAGGTAGACTAGCCAAATGGGCTATAGAGCTAAGCGAATATGACATAACATATCAACTAAGAACTGTAATAAAGTCACAAGTTTAAGCAGATTTTGTGGCAGATTTTAGTCAAGGGATACAACTAGAAGCAGAAAAAGAACTGCAGGTATTTAACAGGTCTAATCCAGGTACTTGGACCTGATTTACTGATGGTTCATCGAATGTAAAAGGAGCAGGTCTAGGCATTGTTTTGGTACCACCTACGGGAGAAACCATACGACAAGCCATAAAATGTCATCCTATTACTAACAATGAGGCAGAATATGAAGCTGTGATTGCAGGTTTAGAATTGGCACGAGAACTCGGTATAGAATAGGTCGTAATCAAAAGCGATTCACAGCTCGTAGTTAACCAAATGCTGGGGACTTATATGGCTAGAGAGGCAAGGATGCAACAGTACTTGGAAAGGGCACTGGATTTAGTCAGGCAATTCCAAACTTGGAAAGTCATGCAGATACCAAGAGAAGAAAATGCCGAGGCAGACGCTTTAGCTAATCTCACATCCGCCGCGGAAGTAACAAATGCAGAAAATGCTTCCGTGATACATTTGTTTCATTCAATGCTTGATCAAGATAAAAACGAGGTAAATTACAATAATTTAACTTGGGATTGGAGAAATGAAATTGTCAATTTTTTGCAGTATGGAATACTTCCTGAGGATAAGAAAAAAGCTCAAGCACTTCGCAAAAAAGCTGCTCGCTACTGTTTAAATCAAGACAATCTTTATCGAAAAATGTTCGGTGGTCCTCTAGCAAGATGCCTCGGGCCTTCTCAAACAGAATACGTGATGAGAGAAATACACGAGGGACATTGCGGAAATCATGCTGGAGGAAGATCTTTGGTAAAAACCATGATTAGAGCCGGCTATTATTGGCCAAAAATGGAAGAAGACGCGGAAAATTTTATGGCAAAATTTGACAAGTGCCAAAGATATGGTAACAACATGCATCAACCAGCTGAATTATTACATCCAGTCATTGCACCGTGGCCTTTTATGAAGTGGGGGATGGATATCGTAGGTCCACTACCACAAGCCAAAGGCAAGGTAAGATTTTTATTAGTGCTCACTGACTATTTTACTAAGTGGGTAGAAGCGGGAGCTTTCAAACAGGTACGAGAAAAAGAGGTCAGAGACTTCATCTGGCGGAACATCATATGCCGATTCGGGGTGCCGAAGGAAATCGTATGTGATAACGGCCCGCAATTCATAGGTACACAAATCACAGAATTTTTCCAAAGTTGGCAAATTAAAAGGATTACTTCAACTCCTTACCATCCGGTGGGTAATGGACAAGCTGAATCAACAAATAAAGTCATTATCAACAACTTGAAGAAAAGACTGGAAGAATCTAAAGGCAATTGGCCAGAGATACTACCTGGAGTCTTATGGGCTTACCGAACAACAGCAAAAACAAGTACGGGAGAAACACTGTTTTCACTTGTATACGGAGAAGATTCCAATCGAGATAGGGGAACCAAGTACGAGATATACACAAGCTACTGAGGAATCGAACGAAGAAGAGATGCGGGTAAACCTGGATTTACTTGAAGAAAGGAGGGAAACTGCATTAATAAGGATGGCAGCACAAAAACAAGTTATGGAGCGGTATTACAATCGGAAAGCTCATCTCAGATACTTCAAGATTGGGGACTACGTACTCAAGAAAGTTTTCCAATCTACGAGGGCAGCCAATGCAGGAAAGTTAAGTCCAACTTGGGAAGGACCTTATAAGATTCATGGAATCGCAGGAAAAGGAGCATACAAGCTTGAAACATTGGATGGCAAGATTCTACCCTCTAATTGGAATGTTGTTCATCTAAAGCGATACTACTTCTAAGGAAAGGAAATACCCACGGGCAGGTATCCTTAATTAACGATTTTTATTTTTTGATTAAAATTTTACTAACGATTTTAGATGATAGGCAAAAAGCTAGCCCACACTAAATGATGAATTACGACCTGAAAGACACGTGGAAAGAACATAATTCCCGGTCTAGGGTTACAACTATTCTGATGGAAATTTAAATGGGTTAAGCAGTCTTCATCTAAAATCGTACCTCCGAGTCCCGTATGTTTTTCCTTTTCAGGAAAAGGACCGCATGGAAGGAATAATCAAGTGCTCGAGATTTCATACTTCAAAGCTCAAACACTTGGGGGACTATATAATATACATATGATATATGTATAAGGAAGGCAAAGAAGACTGAAAATAATTAAATTTCAAGTCAAGCCTAAAAGTCTACTCATCAAATATCAAGTTCAGAGCAAAGTCACGAGCCAATAACACAAGCCTGATCAAAAAACCTGTGAAGAGTACACTCGTGGATATAGATTTCAAAATCTTACGATGTTTAGGTTAAAGGCAGTATTTAGCCATGGGTCATAAAGAAACCCTTGGATTTTCTTTTTTTTATGCAAATCTGTTGTAAAGAAAACAGTTACGGAAGAGTAATAGAAGATATTTAAATACATGTAAGATGTTATTTAAACTTGACAAAGTTCGAATGAAAACTTAATCAAAGTTATTTCAAGAAACATGTATGTTCCTATTTCTTTTTTCGTATGTTTACACCATTATGAAGTTGAGACGTCTTCTTCATTAGGTGTCGTATATAAAACGGCCCTCTTTTATAAATTCATATTTGATTCAAAGATCCATGAAGTTAATAAAGCATTTCTAAAAATGCAAAAAGTCAAAAGGGTAAGACAAAAACCCACGAATTAAAAAGCAAGACCTTGGACTTATAAAAAACAAGGCAAAAAGAGTAAAATATAAACTCAAGAGAATTGAATTGAAACGGAAACTTTATAATATAAAGTTTAAACTAAGTATGGACTTAGTCATAAACTGATTGTTATTTTTACAAAAAACACCGAAAAGACCTGGGGACTTGCTATCACCAAAAACTTAACCCCCAAAATGGAACCAGGGGTAGAACCACATATTCCACCAAAAAGGAAAAAAAGAGTCAAACTTCATAAGTAAACTTTCACTGTGGAGCGGAAGAAGAGTCTAAAGCGGCATTATCAACAACAGAAGGCTCGATTTGGTCTGAAGGAGCTGGGACATCCACCGCACCAGGATTAGCTTCAACGTACTCGGGAGTATCAGCCATGGGAGGAGAAAAACTTTGGCCTTGCTGAGTTTTCCTAATAGTTTCTTTTATCTTAGCCAACTCAGTATCCAAGTTAAAATCCTCTTGGATAGCCTCCAAAAGGGTATCATGGCGCGTGTTCAAAATAGCCCAACTCACTTCAACAACAGCTTTGTCCTCAAGAGCCTCGTAGTCTCTTTCCCATTGATCAATTTCACTTTTGAGCTCCTCCCTCTCAGCCAAAGCAGCGTCATAAGAAGATTGCAAAGGGGCAAGTGAACTCTCCAAAAACTTAACCTTGTCAGAAGTAACTCGGAGATCTTCTTGGGCCTGTGTGAGTGTTTGAACAAGCTCACCAGCATAAACTTCTTTCTCATTTAGCAAAGCTTTAAGGCCTCTGATCTCTTCAGTAGCTTTGGAGAGTTGTTCAGCAAAAGAAGATTCAAGGAGATTCTTATCCTTGCCCGCTTGATTGGAAGAAGCTTTTTCAACTGCCAATTCCGATGCCATGACTCTCAACTGCTGCTCTAAGGTACATTTGCTTTCTTCTAAAACTTCCATCTCAAGCTGAAGACTTTCATATTGTTCTTTCCAATTGTCTGCCTCAATTTGGTAGTCATGCATTAATTGCTCTATATGGGAAACCCTTTTCATCATCTCCGTACCGATGAGATTGATCTGAATAAAAAAGGGGATAAGAATCTTAGTGCAAGGAGAATATGATAAAGCATGAAAAGAAATTAATACCTTCAGTGATGAATGCACGATATCATTCATCCAAGTCAAAGAACTATGACTTTCTAGTTTGGACTTCTCAACCGGACCAATCAAGGGTTTCAACCATACGTCAGCCCGACCTGACTTTTTCAAAAGACTACCATCGGCAGGGACTTCAATGGTAATCTGCTTCATCACTCTACTTCCACTTGAAGAACCAACTTTAGTACGAAATAGTAGTAGTGGGGACTGTAGAGGAAGTCATAATAGCTTGAGGCGGGGCAGCGACAGCAATAGTAGAAACAGGTAAAGAGCATTCCACCGGAACAGACACGAGGAAAGAGGAAAGAGGTACTTCATCAGACACCAAATCAAAACTTTCACTATCAAACCCACGAGAAAAAAGTTGTTCATCAGAGTCACGAGCTGCCATAGGAGTATCATCGTCATAACTCACTAAGGTTGCTTCAACAGGCTTGGTCACGGGAACACAACGGGGAGGAGTAACTTCATCATCTGAAATAACGCGCCTTCTAACTCGTGGCCTTTTAACCAAGGAACTCTCATCCCGTTCCTCTTCCTCTTCAGAATCTTGGGATTTGTCAGCTTTCCTTTTCGACGAAGAACTCAGGATTATCTCTTGAGCTCTTGCCAAAGAAAGTCTGGAAGCTGTGATCGAATCGACACTTACACCACGAATAGGAAACCCTGATAAAAAGAAGGGTCAAATACATTCTAAAGGAAGAATGAACGAAAATGAAAAAAAAAGAGGTAAAGTGTTTACCATGAGTTTTAACCTTCCAACCAAACCTGTTTGAAAGGTATTTCCAAGATCTACCCTCCATCGGAGCAACAGTCAACAATTTCTCTACCCAACCACGAAAATTGGGAATCTCTTCAACAGTTCCCATGGTTGCTGAATAAAGAGAAAGTTAAACAGTCACGGAAAAACAAACCCTTACAAAATGAAAAAGGGGAAAAAACAGAAGAGAGAAAGTTATAAAAGTAAACTTACGTGCAAAATTCCACTTTTGAGGGAATGGTATATTTTCTTCACCTACTAGCCCTACAGTAGGAGCAGCAACAAATCTGGCATACCATCCACGGTCCTTGTCATCCTCAGGGCTGACTAAAACCCTCTTACTCCTCGCCACCAAAGTAAAGATTCCATGTCGGAATAGCTTAGGGGAGTAGAGGTGGATTAGATGAAAAAAGGTAAAAGGCAATTTAGCCAAGTTAGCTAAGTACCTTAGACAAGCAACAACCCTCCACACAATAGGGCCAATTTGTCCTAAACAAACATTGAAAAAACGACAAAACTCGATAATAACATGATCAATGGGGGGTTTAAAATCTAGTGTAAAGGGATATGTATACACGAAAGAAAAGCCAGCCTTGTAAGACGTGATCCTTTGATTTGCATTAGGGATTATAATTGGGAAATCAAATTTCCAGTGGCAATCTTTACGAACAACAGAGATCAAACCTTCAGTAATCTGAGAAGGGTAAACGTCAGCACGATCAAGAGAGGACATAGAAGAAACCTGATTCCTAATTGATTCTCTATCAGTATAAAAAGAAAGTTCAGAGGGGATAATTTCGTCTATTGTTGGTTCACAGACTGGTTCATTAGAATCCCTACTTCTGGTGGAAGATCTATGTGGAAGAGAACCCCTAGTTCTAGAAGAAGAAGGAGGAGTGGAACTAGATGAAGGCGAACCTTGAATGGACGTTGATCCTAAACTACGTAACCTACCTCCTCTCCTGCTCCTAGTTGGAGCAAGAGGAAGTTCATCTACAATAAGAACTTTACGAGGATCAGGGTTTGAAGAAGACATAGCTATAAGGAGAAGAAAGGAAGATTGAATAAGTCAAAGTGGAAAACTTTTTTATGAAAGAAGAAACAAAGGATATATTTATACTCAGAAGTAACCGTCAAACAAAAAAGGTAATGATGGAACGTCATAATGAAAACTGTCACTTCGTGATTTATGTAGCTGCAAAAAGCCTTAAAAGACGCTGAAGGGTTGTAGACCCAATCAAAAGTCGCCACGTGCCACGAGCATTAAATGAAAGTGACATGCGAAGCGTCAGTTTTGGAAAAGGTATAATGGCGGCAAAAATTCCCGCTTTAATGAGATCCACTTCCAAAATATTCAATTGTTGAATAAATGGCAAGTAGGAAGACTATCTGTATTGGGAAGAATCAAGTTAACACATGGAATTAATTATGTGCTGACATGTCAAGACACTTGGATCAATAAAAGAATATCAGCTGGCAAAGAATAGTTGAAGAGATACGAGCCTTAACAGGCACGGGCAGAGGATCAAGAAAATAGGAAGGAACGGTTACTCGGACCTCTTGGTAATTTGAAGAGACATCAGAGGAATGAACCTAGATAGCAAAAAGTACTGATACGTATTATCCGTAATTAATGAGCATTAATGATGGGAAACGTTACAGAATCTTCACGAAACAGTTACGATTGCTAATTATAACGTCGCATCACTGACATTAATTGCTCATAATGGCTCTGTTATGAGAGGAAAGAAACGTATTTCTTACAAATAGCTATAAAAAGAGAGGAGTAAACATTTGTAAGGGGACACAATATTATTGGAATACACTGATTTACTTTGCTTTCTTTTACTCAGCTATCGTTTATTTCAATTCTTCTTATTTTTTCCAAATTTTATTATCAGTAACCCGAGTTCTTCTAAAAATTAAGCTTTGACCCGAATTTCCTATTTTTTGGTTAAACAGGTATAACATCCATTACAGGAGGATGCAAGGTCTATGAAGCTTGGGTAAACTCATATGACCGCAACTATGGAATGATCATACAAAGAATTTAAGATAGGTACCTCACCTTGTACATGTTGCCATTCCTGTATTCTAACTTTTTGTAATCCTACTAATTTGTGACACATGCAAGATTGCTGAAAATGACAGTAATAGTGATATAATCAGTTTTCCTATGCACTCCCTTATCCATCACAAACGGTTAAACATTGTGAAATAAGAGCCGCTTTCTTCGCCTTATCTAGAGAAAACAATATCATTTTCACCCACACAAGTTTGTCGATTGCTAGCTTATCAGTAGTTATACCACTGACAACGAACTCCCATCCACATCTAGTCACCAACAGGTATCGTGTACCTCGGTGTATTGGGAAAAATTAAGTTCATATATAGAATTGATTGAAAAGTGACATGTCACGACACGTAGACTGGTCAAAGGATGACAATTGGCAAAGAATAGTTAAAGAGGCACGAGCTACAACAGGCACGGACAGGAATTCAAGAGATTCAAGAAAGATAAATGCTCGGACCTCTTTATGATTGAAGGTCGAGCTAAGAGAATGAACCTGATAGCAAAAAAGGGTATAGATACGTATTGTCAGTAATCAATAGGCATTTACGGAAAACGTTAGGGAATCTGTACTAAATCAAAATATGATTACCATTTACATTAAATGCCATTGATTGTCAATAAGGGCTCTATTATGACAGAAACAAAACGTATTACCTAGAGATAGCTATAAAAAGGGGAAAGTTGATCATTTGTAAGAACACGAAATACTATTGCAATATACTGATCTATTTTACTTTCTTTAGCTTTTTAAAGTTAATTTCTTTTTTATTTAATTATCAGTAACCCGAGTTTTTCTAAAATAAAGCTTTGATCGAATCCCAATTTTTGGTTAAATAAATTGGTTCCATTACCGAGAATCTGATAATTTACTCCTTCCTACATTTATCTTTTTATCAATCATGTCGAATGTCAACGACAACAACAATCAAAGAGACCATCAACTCCAGGAGAATCTGCAAGATGTTGGGACCCCTATCCCTTCTCCACAAAGTTCTCCTCGACAATCTCGAGAAGGAACCCCTGATGGATCTCAATCAAATGCAAATGATCAATTGGAAAACGATGAGGCTATCAACGAAGCTTTGCAAAAGTTAATCGCTCAACAGGTTAACAAAGCTTTTCAGGCTTTCGCCAACCAGTTGCCGGTCGCACCACCAACACCAACTCCAAACAATAATACTTTGGAAAACCCACGTTCTGGGCTCGTTAATTCAGGCAGTGGTGGAACTCCCAGCGAAACTCGTGATGGCAAGCCAGGTAACACAGTTAATTATGATTTGCAAAATTTAGTATTAACCTTGCAGAAACAGCTTAAGGAGCAAAGCGATTGCATAGAGCAAATACCTGGTGTAGAGCAAATACCTGGTGTACCGCCCGTAATCAAGGGAATAGATATGGATAAATATTCGCAACAACCTTGGAAACCCAGTGCTGCTCCTTTACCGATTTCGAAGAAGTTTAAGATGCCTGACATCCCAAAATATTATGGCACAACTGATCCACGAGACCACGTGGCTGCATTCACACTGGCGTAAAGGGCAACAATTTAACCAAACAGGAAATTGAATCAGTGCTAGTCAAAAAATTTGGTGAAACACTCACTAAGGAAGCACTAACATGGTATTCTCTTTTGCCCAAAAATTCTATAAATTCTTTTGCTGAGCTTGCAAATTCATTTACTAAAGCACACTCGGGAGCTCAAAAAGTCGAAAAAAGAATGAAGGATATTTTCAAAATAAAGCAAGGAGATTCGGAGCTGCTCAGAGAATTCGTAGACAGATTCCAGAGGGAACGGATGACGTTGCCACGCGTACCTGATAACTGGGCAGCTATGGCATTCACCAGCAATCTAAATGAGAAAAGTTCGGAGGCCATGAGACGACTCAAAGAAAGCCTGCGAGAATTTCCAGCCACAACCTGGAATGATGTTTACCACAGATACAGCACAAAGATGCGGATAGAAGAAGATACTATTATCTAGTTTCAAAAAGAAGAGAGAGTAAGTTCAAGACGTGCTGAAACTGAAAAAAGGTCCGGGAAAAACAGATACGAGCCTTACATGGGGCCAACGGGAAAAGACTCACGATCGAAACAGGATAACTCAAGGTACGATCGTAGGTCGAGAGATAGAGAATCAGGTTCATCTTCAAGGTTCAGAAAAGAGCGGGACACGCGGGAGATACGCGATGATGATAGAAGCTCTAAGGCGATGATTGGCGGTTACAATTTCAATGTAAGCATTTCAGAATTAGTAGCGGTATTAAGAAACATGGGTGATAAGGTGCAGTGGCCAAAATAAATGAGATTAAATCCAAATAGGCGTAACCCTGATCACTGGTGTGAATTTCACAACGATCATGGTCATAAAACGGTAGATTGTAAATTGCTACAAGGTGAAGTAGACCATTTATTAAAGCAAGGATATCTTACCGAACTATTTAGCAAAAAAGGTAAGCAAGCGTACATGAAGAACATCCAGGAGCCCCCTAAACCTCCTTCTCCGAAAAGGACCGTTAACGTTATAAGCGGTGGCGAAGAAATTAACGGTGTGACATATACGGCAGCCAAAAAAATTTCTAAAGTTACAATTACACACGGGAAGCGGGTCCGACATGTTTTGGAGGAAGAAAGCATTATATTTGATGATGCAGACGCGGACGGCATACCAACTCCACACAACGATGCACTGGTAATATCTCTACTTGTACACGATACTAACGTAAAACGAGTTTTGATTGACCCAGGTAGCTCTGTGAACATCATTTTGCTAAGAGTATTAAGCGAGATGCAAGCTGAAGATAAGCTAGTACCCAAGGCACATACTTTATCTGGATTTGATAATTCGAGCGTCGTAACAAAAGGAGAAGTAATACTTACAACATTCGTAGAAGGAGTTATCAAAGATACGAAATTTCAGGTGGTAGAGATGGATATGGCTTACAATATAATTCTTGGGAGACCATGGATTCACGAAATGGACGTTGTGCCATCTACCTTACATCAAGTCATCAAATTCCCATCACAATGGGGAATCCGTCAAATCCGTGGTGATCAACAAACACCTAGAAGCATCAACTCTATAGAAGATTCAAGCATAAAAAATGAAGAAAAATAGCAATTACAGAATCCAGTTGAGGATGCCACACCATAAAACTCAACTGGAGATGGGCAAACAGATGTGGACTCACGACCTGATTTCATCCAAGAACTAGAAGAAAATGAAAATATCAAAACAATGATTGAAGAGTTGGAGGCTGTAGAATTATTCGAACAAAAGCCTGAGAGGAAAGTTTACATTGGGGCCAACTTAAGCCACGAAATGAAAGGTAAGTTGATCGAATTTTTGAAAACTAACGTAGATTGCTTTGCCTGGTCCCATTTTGATATGACAGGGATACCCCCGGAGGTAATGACTCACAAGTTAAATGAGGATCCATCATATCCACCTATCAAACAAAAGAAGAGAAAGCATGGGTCTTACAAAAATCAGGTGATTCAAGATGAGGTCCAAAAACTTTTAAAAATAGGCTCTATCCACGAGGTAAAGTATCCTAATTGGTTAGCTAATACTGTAGTGGTACCAAAAAAGAATGGCAAATGGCGAGTTTATGTAGACTACACCGACCTTAACAAAGCTTGTCCCAAAGATTCTTTTCCGTTACCACATATAGATCAACTGATTGATGCTACTGCACGACATGAATTGTTAAGCTTCTTAGATGCATATTCAGGGTATAATCAGATTAAAATGGATCCCCTAGATGAGGAAAAAACTTCATTTATAACAGACAGGGGGACTTACTGTTACAAAGTAATGCCCTTTGGTCTTAAAAACGCTGGTGCCACGTATCAAAGGTTGGTGACCAAGATGTTTCAGGAACATCTAGGAAAAACTATGGAAGTTTACATAGATGATATGCTTGTCAAATCTCAACAATAAGGGGACCATATACCACATTTGTTTGATACATTTCAGATCTTACGAAAGTTCAATATGAAGCTAAATCCCGAGAAATGTGCATTTGGCGTCTCATCAGGTAAGTTTTTGGGTTTTCTTGTTTCTAACCGTGGTATTGAAGTAAATCCCGCGCAGATCAAAGCCATTGAAGAAATTCCTGACATGCTTACAAATAAGAAGGAAGTGCAGAGACTAACGGGAAGAATTGCAGCCTTGGGGAGATTTATTTCTAAGTCTTCAGAAAAATGCTTTAAATTCTTTTCAGCTCTTAAAAAGCAAGATCAGTTCGAATGGTCTGAGGAGTGTCAACAAGCACTCAAAAACTTGAAGACGTACCTGTCAAATCCACCATTGCTCGCAAAACCAAAAGACGGGGAAAGGTTGCTTATTTATTTAGCTGTTTCAGAAGTAGCGGTAAGTGCTGTTTTGGTTCGTGAAGACCAAGGTGAACAGTCTCCAATTTATTATGTTAGCACATCATTATTAGATGCGGAAACACGGTATCCTCAACTAGAAAAACTTGCACTTGCATAAATCATGGCATCTAGAAAATAAAGGCCTTATTTTCAATGCCACCCTATCTCTGTAGTGACTGCTTATCCCTTGCGTAATATATTACACAAACAGGAACTATCGGGTAGGTTAGCCAAGTGGGCCATAGAATTGAGTGAATATGACATCACATATCAACCTAGAACTGCAATAAAATCACAGGTGTTAGCAGACTTTTTGGCCGATTTTAGTCAAGGGATGCAACTAGAAGCATAAAAAGAACTACAAGTATTCAATGGATCTAATCTAGGAACCTGGACCTTATTTACTGATGGCTCATCAAATGTGAAACGAGCAGGTCTGGGAATTGTTTTAGTACCACCCACGGGTGAAACCATACGACAAGCTATAAAATGTCATCCTGTGACTAACAATGAAGCGGAGTATGACGCTGTGATTGCAGGTTTAGAACTGGCACGCGAACTTGGCATAGAGCAGGTCGTTATCAAAAGCGATTCGCAGCTTGTAGTTAATCAGATGCTGGGGACTTATACAGCAGGGAGGAAAGAATGCAGCAATATCTAGAGAAGGCACGAGATCTAGTGAGACAATTCCAAACCTGGAAAGTTGTGCAGATACCACGAGAGGAGAATGTCGAGGCAGACGCCTTAGCTAATCTTGCATCTGCGGCAGAAGTAACAAATGATGAAAATGCTTCTGTAATACATCTATTCCATCCAGTACTTGATCAAGATAAAAATGAGGTAAATTTCAATTATTTAACTTGGGATTGGAGGAACGAGATTGTCGCTTTTTGTAGTATGGAACTGTCCCTGAAGACAAGAACAAAGCTCACGCACTTCGCAAAAAAGCTGCTCGCTACTGTTTAAAACAAGGCAATCTTTATCGTAAAATGTTCGGTGGTCCTTTAGCAAGATGCCTCGGACCTTCTCAAACAGATTATGTGGTGAGAGAAATACACGAGGGTCATTGTGGAAATCATGTGGGAGGAAGATCTTTAGTGAAAACCATGATTAGAGCATGCTATTATTGGCCCAAAATGGAAGAAGAAGCAGAAAACTTTGTAGCTAAATGTGACAAGTTCCAAAGAGACAGTAACAATATGCATAGACCCGCGGAATTGTTACATCCAGTTATTGCACCGTGGCCTTTATGAAGTGGGGCATAGATATCGTGGGTCCACTACCACAAGCAAAAGGCAAGGTAAGACTTTTGCTAGTACTCACTGATTACTTTACTAAGTGGGTAGAAGCAGGTGCCTTTAAATAGGTACGAGAAAAAGAGGTCAGAGATTTTATTTGGCGAAATATCATATGCCGATTCGGGGTACCAAAGGAAATCGTATGTGACAATGGCCCACAATTTATAGGCGCGCGAATCACGGAGTTTTTTCAAAGTTGGCAAATCAAAAGATTACCTCAACACCTTATCATCCGATGGGTAATGGACAAGCTGAATCGACGAATAAAGTCATTATCAACAATATGAAGAAACGATTGGAAGAATCTAAAGGAAATTGGCCAGAGGTGTTACCTGGTGTTTTATGGGATTATCGCACAACAACAAAAATAAGTACGGGAGAAACACCATTTTCACTAGTATATGGAGCTGAAGCCTTGATCCCAGTCGAGATAGGGGAGCCGAGCACGAGATATACACAAGCAACTGAGGAATCCAATGAACAAGAAATGCGAATAAACTTAGATTTACTTGAGGAAAGGAGGGAAGCTGCGTTAATAAGAATGGCAGCACAAAAATAGGTTATGGAACGATATTATAATCGGAAAGCTCGCCTAAGATACTTCAAGATTGGGGACTTCGTACTCAAAAAGGTTTTTCAATCCACGAGAGAGGCTAACACGGGAAAGTTAGGTCCAACTTGGGAAGGACCTTATAAGATTCATGGTATCGCAGGAAAGGGAGCATACGAGCTGGAAACAATGGATGGTAAGATTTTACCTTCACATTGAAATGCTGTTCATCTGAAGAGATAATTTCTAAGGAAAAGAAATATCCACGGGCAGGTACCCTCATTTTCGAATTTTATTTTTTGAATTATTGAAATTTTACTAACGATTTTAGATGATAGGCAAAAAGCTAACCCGTACTAAATGATGAGTCACGACCTGCAAGACACGCGGAAAAATATAAATTCCCGGTCTAGGGTTACAATTTATTCTGATAGAAATTCAAACGGGTTTAGCAGTCTTCATCTATAATCGCACCTCCGAGTCCCGTATATTTTTTCCTTTTCAGGAAAAGGACCAAATAAGAGGAGTAAACAAGTGCTCAAGATTTTATACTTCAAAGCTCAAACACTTGGGGTCTATGTAATATACGACATACGTGTAAAGAAGGCAAAGAAGACTGAGAAGATAGTCGAAAGTACAATTCAAAGCCTCAAAGTCTACTCATCGAATGAGTCAAGTTCAGAGCAAAGTTACGAGCCAAATAGTACAAAGACATTCGAAAAACCTTGTAGATTTCAAAAATTAGGTTAAAGGCAATGTAAAGAAACAGGTTGTAAAGGAAAACATTGAGTTTTATTTTCTCTTTTGAAATCTGTTGTAAAAGAAAACAATTACGAGAAAAGTTATGGAAGTTATCTGAACACATGTAAGATGTTATTTGAACTTGACAAAGTTCAAATGAAAACTTTATCAAAGTTATTTCAAGAAACATGTGTGTTCCTATTTCTTTTATCGTATATTTACACCATTATGAAGTTGAGACGTCTTCTTCATTAAGTGTCAAAAATAAAAGGGCCCTCTTTTATAAAAATCATGTGTGATTTAAACATCCACGAAGTTAATAAAGCATTTTATGAAACAAAAATGCAAAAAAGGGTAAAACATAAACCCGCGAATTAATTAACAAGCCCTTAAGTATAAAGGCAAAGTCGAGCAAAATAAAAGTTCAAAATAACTAAGTTTAAACAGAAAAACTTCTTAAATATTAAAAAGTTTAGGCTAAGTATGAACTTAGTCATCAATTACTTGTCATTTATACAAAAAATGCCCCAAAAAGGTCTGGAGACTTATCGTTTCCAAAAAACCAAACCTCCAGATGGGACCGGGGGTTATAACCACATTACACAAGAAAAAAAAGAGAAGTAACATATCATAAACTTTTCACTGAGGGGCTGAAGAAGGATCTGAAATAGGGTCATGAGCAGCAGAAGGTTCGGGATGGCTTAAAGGAGTTGG
Organism: Nicotiana attenuata; assembly: GCF_001879085.1. Taxonomy (NCBI): domain Eukaryota; kingdom Viridiplantae; phylum Streptophyta; class Magnoliopsida; order Solanales; family Solanaceae; genus Nicotiana; species Nicotiana attenuata. The sequence continues at coordinate 47,869,784 of NC_031989.1, forward strand.
AGCATCCACCGTACCCATTTCATCTTCGATGTGCTTGGGAATATCAGCCATGGGAGAAGGAAAGTCTTGGCCTTGCTGAGTTTTTTCAATAGTCTCTTTTATTTTGGCTAACTCAGCATCCAAAATAAAGCCCTCTTGGCTAACTTCCATCAGGGTATCATGGCGGGTGTTTAGAATTGCCCAACTCACTTCAATTGCAGTCTTGTCTTCAGGAATCTCATAATCTTTCTCCCATTGATCAATCTCGTCTTTAAGCTTTTCATTTTCAGCCAGGACAGAATCATAAGAAGTTTGCAAAGGAGCGAGTGAACTCTCTAAAAAGCTAACCTTGGTAGAAGACTAACGAAGATCTTCCTGGGTCTGAGAAAGTGTTTGTACGAGTTCACCAGCATAAGCTTCTTTCTTACTTAGCAAAGCCTTCAATTCTCTGATTTCTTCACTGGCTCTGGAAAGCTGCTCGGAGAAAGATGTTTCAAGGAGATTCTTGTCCTTATCAGCTTGACTCGAGCATGCCTTCTCGACTGCTAACTTTGAGCTTAAAACCTTCAGCTGCTGCTCCAAGGTACGCTTACTCTCTTCTAACACTTCCATGTCAATTTGGAGACTCTCATACTGCTCCCTCCAGTTGTCCGCTTCAACTTGATAGTCATGCATTAATTGCTCTGTGTGGGAAACCCTCTTCATCTCATCTCCGTGCCAACTAGATTGATCTAATAATAAAAAAAAAGGGGTAAGAAACTTAAAAAAAATGAGGTAAAGTTTGAAAAAGAATACCTTTAAAGAAGATTGCACTATGTCATTCATCCAAGTCAAAGAGTTATGACTCTCAAGCTTGGCTTTCTCAACTGGACCAATCAGAAGTTTCAACCACACATCAGCCCGACCTGATTTCCTCAAAAGGTTACCTTTAGCAGGAACCTCGACGATAACTTGCCTCATAACTTCACCTTCACTTGAGGAACCAACCTCAGTGTGATGGACGGTTGTAGGAGAAACTGTAGAGGGAGTCAAAACAGCCTGGGGAGGAGCAGCAACGACAACAGTCATGACTGGCAAAGAAGGTGTCACAGGATCAGACATGAAAAAAGAGGCAAGAGGCACTTCATCAGAAATTGGACCCAAATTTTCATTATCAAACCCACGGGCAAAAAGCTGAGCAATAGAGTCACGAGCAGTCGCGGGAGTATCATCATCAGAAATCACCAAGGCGGCTTTAACAGGCTCGATGGGAAGAACAGAACGAGGGGGAGATGCTTCATCATCTAAAATAATGCATCTTCTAGCTTGTGGCCTTTTTATCGAAGAACCCTCATCTTGTTCTTCCTCTTCTTTAGAATCTTGATCAGCGGAGGCCTTCCTTTTTGATGAAGAACACAGAACAATCTTTTGGGCTTTTTCCAAAGAAACTCTGGAAGCTATGACGACCTCAACACTTATGCCTCGAATGGGAAATCCTGACAAAAAGAAGGATTAGAATAAGTTTTAAGGAAAGAAGTAAATAGAAATAAGAAGGAAAAACATTTATCGTGAGTTTTCACTTTCCAACCAAACCGATGAGAAAGGTTTTTCCAAGATCTACCTTCCATCGGAGCAACACTTAACAACTTTTCTACCCAACCACGAAAATTGGGAATTTCATCAACAATTCCCATGGTTGCTGAAAAAGAAGAAGAAGTTAAAATGACAATCATCAGAAATAAAAAGAGAGGCATAGAAAAGTTACAAAAGAAAACTCACGTGCGAAATTCCATTTCTCAGGGAATGGAACAATTTCTTCACCCACTAAACCAACAGTGGGGGCAGCAACAAACCTGGCGTACCAGCCACGGTCCTTATCGTCCTCTGGGCTAACCAGAACTCTTTTGCTTCTCGATACTAAAGTAAAAATTCCTTGATGGAAGAGTTTGGGGGAATAAAGATGAATAAAATGAAAGAAACTAAAAGGCATGCCAGCCATGTTGGCCAAATGCCTCAAACAAGCAACTGCCCTCCACACGATAGGGCCAATTTGACCTAAGCAAACATCGAAAAAATGACAGAATTCAAGGATAACCGGGTCAATAGGAGGTTTGAAATTCAAAGTAAAAGGGTATGTATATACGAAAGAAAACCACATTAAATAAGAAGTAATTCTTTGGTTTGCATTAGGGATTATAATGGGAAAATCATGACTCCAGTGGCAATCCCTACGAACCACGAAAATTAAACCTTTAGTGATGTGAGTTGGGTAAATATCAGCACGATCTAAAGAAGACATAAAAGAAACTTGGTTTCTAATAGACTCTCTATCATTGTAGAAAGATAGTTCAGCGGGAACAATCTCATCTACCAAAGGTTCACGAAGAGGTTCAGTGGGTTCTTTACCTCTAGATGGAGACCTTTGAGAAAAAGAACCTCTGGTTCTAGAAGGAGGTATAGAACTTGTTGAAGAAAGAGAAGTGCCTCGCGATGATGAGGACCCTAAACTACGAAGTCTACCTCCTCTCCTACTCCTAAAAGGAGCAAGAGGAAGGTTGTCAACGATGGGAACTCTCCTAGGGTTAGGGTTTGAAGAAGACATAGTAGTACGAGGAAGAAGGAAACAAGAATTGAATGCTCTAAAACTTTTTGTGAGAAAGACTGTGACGACCCGACCCGTCGTCTCATGGGTTACCGCTCCGTTTCCCCCATTTTCTACTTCTTTATACTTCATGATCAGTGTCTTGTGTGATCGAGTTGTCTTGGATTGATTTTTGAAGGAGATGAGACACTTAGTCTCTTTAAGGAAGGCTTAGTTTGAAAAAGTCAACCGGATGTTGACTTATGTGTTAGAGGGCTCGGATGTGAATTCCGATGATTCGGTTAGCTTTGGGGGATTATTTGTGACTTAGGAGCGTGATCGGAAGTGATTTTGGAGGTCCGGTGTAGAATTAGGCTTGAATTGGCGAAGTTAGTATTTTGGCGAATTTCGGTTGATAGGCGAGATTTTTATCCGAGGGTCGGAATGAAATTCCGAGAGTTGCAGTAGCTTCGTTAGGTGATTTGGAATGTGTGTGCAAAATTTCAGGTCATTCAGAGGTGTTTTGGTCGGGTTTCTGATCAAATGTGTGTTTCGGAAGTTTTAGAAGAACTTAGGGTTGAATCCGATGTAATTTGATGGTTTTGGTGTTGGTGGAGGTGTTTTGATGATTGGAGCAAGTTTGAATGATGTTTTAGGATGGATTGGCACTTTTGGTTGAGGTCCCGGGGGCCTCGGGGTGATTTCGGATGGCCATCGGGATGAATTTTAGACTTGTAGCATTTCAGAAGTTTGCTGGTTCTGGTATTTCCGCATCTGCGAAAAAGGTGCCGCAGATGCGGTTTCACAGATGCAAAAAGGGGATCGCAGGTGCGGATATTGGCTATTGGGGGATTTCCACAGAAGCGGATGATTTTCTGCAGGTGCGAAGTACGCAGATGCGGACCTTGACCGCAGAAGCGGTCCGTGCATTTAAGAGAATTTCCGCAGGAGCGGATGGTTGACCGCAGAAGCGGAGTCCGCAGGTGCAGATTGTGACCGCATAAGCGGTTCTTGGAAAATAGTGAAGCATCGCAGAAGCGGAAGAGTGCCGCAGAAGCGAAAATCGCAGATGCGGTAATTGGATCGCAGATGCGAAAAATGTCTGGGCAGAAGGGTTTTAAAGTTTCATTTTGTTCCGCGGGCTAAGGTATTTTTCCTCCATTTTTGAACATCCTTGAGAGCTTTTGGACGAGAATTGAAGGGGATTTCGAGTGGGATTGATTAGAGGTGAGTTCTATGACCTAAATACATGATTTAATGGAAGAATCAACCTAGAAATTCATGAAAATTTATCAAAAAGGGGGAAGAACTAGGGCTTGAGTTTTGGTATTTCAAATTTGGTTTTGATGGGTCATTTGAGCTCGAATTTGGGAGTTCTTGATATTTATAGACTCGTGGCGAGATAAGGAATCCGTTGATGTAAAATTTTTTGGAATTCGAGAAGTGGGCCCGGGGCTCGGGTTTTGCAATTTTCGTGATTTTCGATGTTTTTTAGATTCTTTTCGATTGGGTTATGTTCCCTTAGCCTATTGTGATGTATTCGTTGTGGTTTTGATCAGATTCGACGCGCGAGGAGGCCGATTGGAGAGGCAAGGGCATAGTGAGCTAGGATTTTGACCGGCTTGAGGTGAGTAATGATTGTAAATGATATCCTGAGGGTTTGAAACCTCGGATTGCAAACCGTAGTGCTATATTGAGGTGACTTGCACGCCGGATAGCGAGTGTGGGGTAGAGCACCGTTGGGAATTGTGACTTGGTCCGTCCCGATTGATGATTTTACCGCGTATTTTGACTGAAACTTATTTGTTATTATCATGATTTGGGCTGATTGCCATATTTGGGCTTCGTGCCAATTATTTGAACCCTTCGGGGATTTTATCACTGTTTCCTCACTGTTTTGACGTGTTATTTGAACTCAGTCCTGTTGATATCTCCTGTTTTACAAACTCAGCCTATTTTTACTCAGATTTGAAAGTTAAATGATATTTCTAAATGATATTTTGGGCTGAGAACTATTGTTTTACAAATGCCCGAGGGGCTTATGATGATTTTCGGACTGAGTGAGGCCGAGGGCCATCTATGAGGATATGCTGAGTGATATGAGGCCGTGGGCCTGAGATACTTTATATGCCACGAGGTGGCTTGAGTGACGTGAGGAGGCTTTCAGGCCTTGTGAGTGATGTGAGGAGGCTTTCAGGCCTTGTGAGTGATGTGAGGAGGCTTTCAGGCCTTATGAGTGATGTGAGAAGGCTTTCAGGCCTTATTTTATATGCCACATGGTGGCTTGATATTGCGCTTGGGCCGTAAGGGGTCCCTCCCGGAGTCTGCACACCCCCAGTGAGCGTCGTCGATGATAAATGGATCGGGCTGCACGCCGCAGCGAGATGTGGATCGGGCTGCACGCCGCAGTGGTTACTATATGATACTGTTTTGAGAGTGTTCTGAGAGTGAGCCCGAGGGGCTGGTACTGTTTTTGTGATATTGCCCGAGGGGCGAGTTTTTATGTGCTCATTTTGCATACTTACTTGGTTTTTACTTGTTATACTGTGGTATTTGTGCCCGAGGGGCGGATTTCTGTGCATATCGGCACTAATTGCTTTGAAATTATTTCGCAACTGCTGAAAAGACTATTTTCAAAAGAGGTTTAAACTGAGCCAAGAGGTTTTTCTAAAGATTTTCACAGTTCACTGCTTTCTCAAAGGATTGTACCATGCTTCTATACAGCATGTTGCTTACTTTACGTGATTTCTTACTGCTCAGTTGTTATTTACCTTTGTTACTCACTGAGTTGGAGTACTCACTTTACTCCCTGCACCTCATGTGCAGATGCAGGTATTTATTCACCCGATAGCGGGTTTTGGCTGATTGAAGGTAGAGCTATAGGAGTTTAGCGAGGTTACTGCCAGCGTTCGCAGTGCCACTTCTCTCCCTTTTGTTCATTATTCCTGTTTCGTGTATTTATTTTTAGGCCTTGTAGAACTGTATTCACACTCTAATAGATGCTCGTGACTGGTGACACCCCAATTAGGGCCGTGTTGGGTTGTACTTCAGGTAATTAATATCATCAAATCATATTTGAACTGTTATTGAACTGTTTAAATGCTTAAAAGTGGTGTTCTAAATGGTCTGGCTGGCCTTGTCTTCACGAGAGGCGCCATCACGACCGGAGCGGGGTTTGGGTCGTGACAAGTTGGTATCAGAGCCTAGGTTACTAGGTCACACGAGTCATGAGCAGGTTTATTAGAGTCTCGCGGATCGGTACAGAGACATCTGTATTTATCCTCGAGAGGCTGCAGAACCTTTAGGAAAACTTCACATTCTTGAATTCTTATCGTACGTCCTTGATTCAGCTTGAAAAGTAACTTTTGAAATTCCTTCCCCGCGTTTGTATGCGCGCATGAGCGCTCAGTATCAAATGTGCCTTGATGGCTTGTGATTCCCCGATCGAGGGGCGAGATGTGATCTCTGTGAGTTTGATGTTGGGCCAGTCTGGAGGACTTGAGGCCGGATCTTTGCCTATGGCTTGAGCACTGAGGTGCTGATTGTGTGAGTAATGTTTTGAACTTATATGTTCGGCAGTGTCCCTATTAGTAGAAGTGACGGTTGAATGGCCATGTAATGAGTATGTTAGTACTGCGGGATGTATCTATGTAACTTGGAAGTGACGAGGAAGGCCTACGGGATGATAAATGAACTATTAAGTGTATGATTCCATTGCGATTGGATGTGTAGCTCCGAGTTATGGGCGCGTGAAGAATCTTTTCGTGTCTCCTAGGTGGGAGTGAAAGAAATTTCATGTTGCGGTATGAGTTCAGACTCAGGAAGACTAAGTGGCTGTGTAATGTGTATGACGGTGGAAGGTATATGGAAATGTTATATTGAGGCGAAGCAGGTGGGTTATCCCCTGCAGAGTGTTCCGAAATGGTGTGATCCTTATGTGTATGTTAGAAGATCTCATGTGTAATGGAAAGGTACGCGTTGAAATTTGAAATTTCGGATTTGTTTAAGAGAGTGGGCTTGACTATTNCATTGTTCATATTTGGTTCAACCATATCTTCAACAATCAAAGGACCCATATCTTCTTGGAACCCAACATTATCATCCACAACTTGATTTTCTTTCGAGGCATGCACATCACCGCCTCTCCCACTTCTTGTTGTAACCGCCATCACATGATTGTTACCTCCCTTCGGGTTCACTACCGTATCACTTGGTAGAGCACCCTTAGGTCGAGTATTCAACGATTGAGAGATTTGGCCTAATTGCACCTCCAAATTCCGAATAGAGGTATTGTGGGAAGCCAATTGAGCATCAGAGTCTTGGTTCTTCTTCATCATTTGTTCGAACATCACTTCTATTCTTCCCATATCACTACCCGAAGAACTAGACCCTTGAGATTGAAACGGAGGCAGATTGTTCGGTTGTTGATACATCGGGGGCCTTTGAAAACCTTGCCCTCGGTTGCCTTGATTTCCATTGTTATTCCACCCGCCTTGACCATTGTTGTTATTCCAATTATTATTGTTCCCATTCCGATTACCTTGATTGTTACCTTGGTTACCCCAATTGTTGTTGCGATTGTTGTTGTTCCAATTGCCGCCACCTTGTTGTTGGTTGTTATTATTCCAATTACCGCCGCCTTGTTGATTGCCCCAATTTCCTTGGGGGCGCCACTGTTGATTCCCTTGATTTCCTCTATTCCCTTGGTAGTTATTGACATATTTACATTCCTCGCTTTGATCATCATAGCACTCATTCGAATAACCACCACCATCAGTGTTGTTGTCAAATTGCTCACAATTACCTTGAGGTTGTTGCCCTCTTTGCCTCCTTTTTAACATAGAAACACCTTCCATTGCGTTGACTTGGCGCGGGTTTTGGACTTGTTGCAATTGTGCCTTCGCTAATTGATTCATAGTTGTTGTAAGCTCGGCAATAGCTTGGCCATGATCATTCAATTCCTTGTGCTAATGGATGACTGTGGGGTCACCTTGGGGTACATTTGCTCGGCTTTGCCATGCCGAAGAGGTGTCGGCCATTTCATCAAGTACATCACATGCCTCTTGGTAAGAAAGTTTCATAAAGTTCCCTCTGGCTAATTGGTTCACAATGCACTGATTCGTGGTGTTGATGCCCCGATAAAAAGTTTGTTGTATCATCGCCTCGGTCATGTCGTTATTAGGGCACTCCTTCACCATTGTTCTATATCTTTCCCATATCTCGTTTCAAAGGTTCCGTTGGCATTTGCTTGAAAGCTAGAATCTCATCCCGAAGAGCCGCCATATGACTTGGAGAAAAGAACTTGGCAATGAATTTGTCCGCCAATTCATCCCATGTGGTGATGGAATGATTGGGGAGCCTTTCTAACAAATCCAACGCTTTACCCCGAAGAGAAAACGGGAAAAGCCTCAATCTCAACGCATCCTCGTGCACGTTTGTTTGCTTTCTGCCCCAGCATGTATCTACGAACCCCTTCAAGTGCTTGTATGCATTTTGATCGGAGGCGCCCGTAAAATATCCTCGTTGCTCGAGCAAGGTCAACATGATATTTGTGATTTGAAAGTTCCCCGCCCGGATTCGGGGAGGAATAATGGCACTCGCATACCCTTGATTAGGGGAACTCTTGGGACTACTCTTGGCGGTGGCGGAGGAGGGTCTGGAATAGGATTGTTGTCATTGGCCTGACGGCCTCTACGTGGAGCTTGAGGTACGGGAAGCTCATCATCATCAATATCTTCTACCTCCTCCCCCACCATGGCATTGCCAATAGGGTCATTAGCATTTAAAGCCATAGTACCTGAGTGATCGACACAAACAAAATAGTAAACAAGAAGGAAAGAGAAGTAAAACACAAAACGAACTAAACAGATAGTCAACACAGTAAGCTCCCCGGCAACGGCGCCAAAAAGTGATCGCTGCCAACTCGATGCTACACCAAGGTAGGAAGAGCGGGTCGCAATAGCTTTTACCCGAATAGAGGTCGGGATCGATTTCCTCAAGGAGCTAGTAGTGGAGTTGGATTTTCTGTCTAGTCTAGAGATGCGTTTGTACTCCTAATGTCACTTCAAACATTCTTGGTTTTTGATTTTATAACTACTATGATAAAACTAATGATTAACGCTAAATTATGCTACTAAAATATTGCTAAGTTGTATCTAATGGGAAGAAAGGCACTAAGGTCGTGACACTACCTAGGTGGCTAATTGACAGGTAGATGTTACTAAGGATAGATTAACATATTTGGGGCTTATGCTATAACCGTTGCACAATTGTACCCACTCTCGCACCTCTCGGTAGAGAGAGTGATTTTGCCCAATTGACTCTCTCGAGACCAATTGGGTAGGCCAATAAGATCGAGCAACTAGGGTTCAAGTAAGGTGATTACTCTCTCGAGATTTAACCCGTTAATTGGGACTATCATTTCTCATGAGTCCATCCCAATTCCTTGTTGGGTCAATTTTGGGGTCATAAACTCTTTTCTCAAGAAGAGTCAAACCCACAAAGCTTGAATCAATGTTTGCAACCACCAATTTTTAAAAAAAACATAAAATCAACCCAAATAACAAACACCCATAATCAATCTAACCCTAGATGGCAACACCCATCAATTACCCACACTAGGGTTGAGCCACAACCATAGCTAATGGGTTTAGCTACTCATGCTTGAAAGAGAAAATGAAGGAATAGATGAAGGACTAAGCATATTAATTAATTACTAAAAAGAAATCACAAGAATCTATGGTAAAATTAAAGGTAAAGTGCCAAAAATGGCTACAAAACCGAGTCTCACGATCGCAGCTCAATTCTGAAGATAACAGATTACCTAAAAATGGTAAAATGTCCTATTTATACTAGGCTGGAAAAACTGGACAAAAATAGCCCTGCGGGGTCAGCGCGGGCCGCACAAAAAGGACCGCGGCCGCACTGGCTCTTGGACTTCACATTACTGCTTCTCTGAAGTTGGACTCCGCGGACCGCGTAAAATTGCGATCGCGGAGGGAGTTGGCGTGGTCCGCACAATAACGACCGCGGACCGCATGGCATTGTCTTGGCAAAAATAGTAGCTCTCTGAATCTTTTGACCGCGGACCGCACAAAAGGGTAGTGCGGCCGCGGAGCCCTGATCGCGGACCGCGTAAAATGTACCGCGGCCGCGTTGCCCTTGAGCCCAAATTGCCAACTCTCTGAATCTCCTAGTGCGGCCGCATGTCCATTTTGTGCGGTCCGCACTAGGCCTTCTTCCCTTAGATTTCTTGGTCTTTGATACTTGAGCAGGTTTCACTCCTTTTTGAGCTGATCTTTGATATTTCGTCACTTTGTCGATCAAACCTGCAAACAAGCACAACCTGTGAGCATTTTGGGTCTATTTTGTAGTGATTTATAACCAAAGCACAGGCAAGTAGGGGCATATAACATGTTAAAATCCTAACTTATCACTTATCGTTTCCAAAAAACCAAACCCCCAAATGGGACCGGGGGTTATAACCACATTCCACAAAGAAAAAAAAAAGAGAAGTAACATATCATAAACTTTTCAATGAGGGGCTAAAGAAGGATCTGAAACAGGGTCATGAGCAGCAGAAGGTTTGGGATGGCTTGAAGGAGTTGGAGCATCCACCGTACCCATTTCATCTTCGATGTGCTCGGGAATATCAGCCATGGGAGAAGGAAAGTCTTGGCCTTGCTGAGTTTTTTCAACAGTCTCTTTTATTTTGGCTAACTCAGCATCCAAACTAAAGCCCTTTTGGCTAACTTCCATCAGGGTATCATGGCGGGTGTTTAGAATTGCCCAACTCTTTTCAATTGCAGTCTTGTCTTCAAGAATCTCGTAATCTTTCTCCCATTGATCAATCTCGTCTTTAAGCTTTTCATTTTCAGCCAGGACAGAATCATAAGAAGCTTGCAAAGGAGCGAGTGAACTCTCTAAAAAGCTAACCTTGGAAGAAGACTCACGAAGATCTTCCTGGGTCTGAGAAAGTGTTTGTACGAGTTCACCAGCATGAGCATCTTTCTTACTTAGCAAAGCCTTCAATTCTCTGATTTCTTCACTGGCTTCGGAAAATTGCTCGGAGAAAGACGTTTCAAGGAGATTCTTGTCCTTATCAGCTTGACTCGAGCATGCCTTCTCGACTGCTAACTCTGAGCTTAAAACCTTTAGTTGCTGCTCCAAGGTACACTTACTCTCTTCTAACACTTCCATGTCAATTTGGAGACTCTCATACTGCTCCCTCCAGTTGTCCGCTTCAACTTGATAATCATGCATTAATTGCTCTGTGTGGGAACCCTCTTCATCATCTCCGTGCCAACTAGATTGATCTAATAAAAAAAAGGGTAAGAACCTTTAAAAAAAAGTGAGGTAAATTTTGAAAAAGAATACCTTTAAAGAAGATTGCACTATATCATTCATCCAAGTCAAAGAGTTATGACTCTCAAGCTTGGCTTTCTCAACTGGACCAATCAGAGGTTTCAACCACACATCAGCCCGACCTGATTTCCTCAAAAGGTTACCTTCAGTAGGAACCTCGATGATAACTTGCCTCATAACTTCACCTCCACTTGAGGAATCAACCTCAGTGTGATGGACGGTTGTAGGAGGAACTGTAGAGGGAGTCAAAACAGCCTGGGGAGGAGCAGCAACGGCAACAGTCACGACTGGCAAAGAAGGTGTCACAGGAGCAGACATGGAAAAAGAGGCAAGAGGCACTTCATCAGAAATTGGACCTAAATTTTCATTATCAAACCCACGGGCAAAAAGCTGAGCAATAGAGTCATGAGCAGCCGTGGGAGTATCATCATCAGAAATCACCAAGGCGGCTTCAACAGGCTCGGTGGGAAGAACAGAACAAGGGGGAGATGCTTCATCATCTGAAATAATATGTATTCTAGCTCGTGGCCTTTTTATCAAAGAACCCTCATCTTGTTCTTCCTCTTCTTCAGAATCTTGATCAGCAGAGGCCTTCCTTTTCGATGAAGAACCCAGAACAATCTCTTGGGCTTTTTCCAAAGAAACTCTGGAAGCTATGACAGCCTCAACACTTATGCCTCGAATGGGAAATCCTGATAAAAAGAAGAATTAAAATAAGTTTTAAGGAAAAAAGTAAATAGAAATAAGAAGGAAAAGCATTTACCGTGAGTTTTCACTTTCCAATCAAACCGATGAGAAAGGTTTTTCCAAGATCTACCTTCCATCGGAGCAACACTTAACAACTTTTCTACCCAACCACAAAAATTGGGAATTTCATCAACAATTCCCATGGTTGCTGAAAAAGAAGAAGAAGTTAAAATGACAATCATCAGAAATAAAAAGAGAGGCATAGAAAAGTAACAAAAGAAAAATCACGTGCAAAATTCCATTTCTCAGGGAATGGAACATTTTCTTCACCCACTAAGCCAACAGTGGGGGCAGCAACAAACCTGGCGTACCAGCCACGGTCCTTATCGTCCTCTGGGCTAACCAGAACTCTTTTGCTTCTCGCTACTAAAGTAAAAATTCCTTGACGGAAGAGTTTGGGAGAATAAAGATGAATTAAATGAAAGAAAGTAAAAGGCATGCCAGCCATGCTGGCCAAATGCCTCAAACAAGAAACTGCCCTCCACACGATAGGGCCAATTTGACCTAAGCAAACATCGAAAAAATGACAGAATTCGAGGATAACCGGGTCAATAGGAGGTTTGAAATTCAATGTAAAAGGGTATGTATATACGAAAGAAAACCCCATTAAATAAGAAGTGATTCTTTGGTTTGCATTAGGGATTATAATGGGAAAATCATAACTCCAGTGGCAATCCCTACGAACCACGAAAATTAAATCTTTAGTGATCTGAGTTGGATAAATATCAGCACGATCTAAAGAAGACATAGAAGAAACTTGGTTTCGAATAGACTCTCTATCATTGTAGAAAGATAGTTCAGCGGGAACAATCTCATCTACCAAAGGTTCACGAAGAGGTTTAGTGGGTTCTTTACCTCTAGATGAAGACCTTTGAGAAAGAGAACATCTGGTTCTAGAAGGAGGTGTAGAACTTGTTGAAGGAAGAGAAGTGCCTCGCAATGATGAGGACCCTAAACTACGAAGTCTACCTCCTCTCCTACTCCTAACAGGAGCAAGAGGAAGGTTGTCAATGATGGGAACTCTCCTAGGGTTAGGGTTTGAAGAAGACATAGTAGTATGAGGAAGAAGGAAACAAGAATTGAATGTTCTAAAACTTTTTGTGAGAAAGACAAAGGTGAAAAAGTATATTTATACTCAGAAGCAACCGTCAAAGAAAAAGGTGTAATGATGGAAACGTCATAATGAGAACAGTCGTTTCGGAATTGGTGAAGCCGTAAAAAAGCCTTAAAAAATGCTGAAAAGTTGCAGAACCAACCAGTAGATGCCACGTGTTGCGAGCATTAAATGGAAGTGACAAATGAAGCATCAGTTCCAAAGAAGAATTAACGGCTTATTTCCGCTTTAAATGGCAAGTGGAGGGACTATCTGTATTGGGAAAAATTAATTTCATATATATAATTGATTGAAAAGTGACATGTCACGACATGTAGACTGGTCAAAGGATGACAATTGGGAAAGAATAGTCAAAGAGGCACGAGCTACAACAGGCACGGGCAGGAATTCAAGAGATTCAAGAAAGATAAATGCTCGGATCCCTTTATGATCGAAGGTCGAGCTAAGAGAATGAACCTGATAGCAAAAAAAGATATAGATACGTATTGTCAGTAATCAATAGGCATTAATTACGAAAAACGTTAGGGAATCTGTACTAAATCAAAATATGATTACCATTTATAACATTACATTAAATGCCATTGATTGTCAATAATGGCTCTATTATGACAGAAACAAAACATATTACCTAGAGATAGCTATAAAAAGGGGAAAGCTGATCATTTGTAAGGACACGAAATACTATTGCAATATACTGGTCTATTTTGCTTTCTTCAGCTTTTTAAAAGCCAATTTCTTTTTTATTTAATTATTAGTAACCCGAGTTCTTCTAAAATAAAGCTTTGACCGAAATCCCAATTTTTGGTTAAACACCTCTTCCGTTAGGATCCTCCAGCATGGCAATATATCTTAAGTGGCCTGACATTTCGCTGAAATAGATACCATGTAGCATGTCACCTCATACCAACCCCATTTTTAAGACCTTCTTCTTTATTTTTCATTCACCTCATTGACAAACATCTTGAACACAGTCCATTCCCCCTCAACATTTGTCAACTCATGTTCCCTTAAAAATTTCTTTTGAAATTGGGCAGAATATATATTTTCAAGACATTGTCAAAACTTTGTTAGTATGTTCTCCTTAAGCCAAAAAAAAAAAAAATGAATATCTTCTCCTGATGCCATCAAGAGTAGACGGGGTTAATTCTTGAACAACCAATGATATCCCGCTTAACTTTTCTTTCATAATATAAACTAATACTTAGCAATAACTTATTAGAAATAAATCGAAAATAGGCAGAGCAACAGGAATTTTTTTAAAACGGGAGAAGTAAAAGAAAAGACTTTTGCAGAGAAATATCAAAAAAGCAAATGGGAGACACCATGTCCGAACACTGGAGAATATTGGAAATTTCTGGAGGCCCTACTGTCTTTAACTTCACAGATGCTTTAAAAGATTTCTGTGATAGACACAATCGATTTACTATTATCTTATTAAGGCGGAAGTTTAGTTTTGAGTCTTGAGGAACTTTACCATAGATCAACAATGAGAAAGTGAGCTTGTGATTTTATTTATCCGAAAGACTAAATTGACCAAGAAACCAAGAAGAATTTTTGGGACAAATTAGTAAAATTGGCATGAAACAACAGCTCTTACTTTCGCGTCTATACATTTATTTTGGGTGGTGATAGGATGGAGGGAGGAATGGTGGTAGAAGAACAGGAAGTGAGGGGAGGGGTAAAATGGGATTGGGATGGCGAGGTGGGATGCCACATAGCATTCACTTCAAAGAAATGCTAGTCCACGTGGGATGGTAGTTGCCATGGTGGATGGTCCTAACGGAGGAGGGGTATTTTTGCACCACTTTTATAACGTCGAGGGTAATGGTGGACCAATAGTATAACAAAGGATATAAATGATTCCTTTCGCATAATAGAGGGGTATTTTTGACGCTTTACCGAATTATAAATGATGGAAATTTTGGGTTAGAGCAAATCTCATGTGCTTTCTTAGCATCTCTTAGAATGACTCCTCGACATTAACGGAAAAGAAGTCCTAAACATTAGTATATAACATTTCTTAAAAAAAAAAATCATACTAAAACAAAAGATGAGCTAATAGTAAGAAATTGAATAAATAATTTATTTTCTTCAACATTGAGAACAAATAATTAAGCGTTTGAATGAACTAATTAGCCAGTTGTTTTTGAATTTTAAAATATATTATATTAGTAAAATTATTTTTCACGAAACTTTTAGAGTATATATAAATTTGTTTTTACATTTTCCAACGGAAGAAACAATATATTTATTTTTATATTTAACATGAAAGATATTATAGTTACGTTATATAGTTCAAATAAAATAAGAATTTGTATTAGATAAAATTTTAATTAATTTTAAAATTTTAAATATTAGGACTCCCTGCATGGTTTGGGTTTAGGATATATTTAATAAGGAAAATTTATTTAATTTTCAAGTCCTAAATATTAAAAATAATTAAATAGTAATTTTATAGTGAAATCTATTTTTAAAATGTAAAAAGTTGATCAATATTTCACGCATGGGCTTAGTACTTAAATAATAATATAGATAGATTATAGATTTATAATTGGTTATAGAGTTGAGACCAATTTTTTATATATAATTTAATTATATTGGTAAAATAAAAAATAAAAATTGAGGAAAGTTTTGTGAAAAATTATATTTGATTACCAGGTATATAATAACATGTCCATTACTCTTTAGTCAAATGCTCCTTCCTATGCACCAAAATATAAATAAACATTCTATTAAATATTATAATTAGAATAAATTATTGCAATATCTGCAATTATTATACTCTTTATCTCAACATCAAATTTTAGAAATAATTTTAAAATGATACTAAATAATCGCACGTCAAATATACATAGTTCAATAATATTTATATAACAACAACAACAATTACCCAGTAAAATCTCACAAAGTGGGGTCTGGGGAGGGTAATGTGTACGCAGACCTTACCCCTACCCCGATAGAGCAGAGAGGCTGTTTCCGATAGATCCTCGGCACAGAAAGACGGAAAAAGAAAAGACAATTCATTAGTAACTCCAGTAGAAACCGTAATAGTAATAGAAGCATAACAACCAAAAGATAAATGACACGCAATAACAGTAACCAGTAACTAAGGCCCGGGGCTAAGATAAACAGCAAGGATAGTGTGCGTTCAACATAAACTGCGAGCCATCTAAGATCAACCCTAATCCAACCCCGCCTCACCCCCGGTATGAAGTAAGGAAAACTCTACTACCCCCTAACCTACAACCCTAATGCTTGACCTCCAGACCTTCCTATCAAGGGCCATGTCCTCGGAAATCTGCAGTCGTACCATGTCCTGCCTGATCACCTCTCCCCAATACTTCTTAGGCCTCCCTCTACCTCTTCTCGTACCCACCACGGCCAACCGCTCACACCTCCTCACCGGAGCATCAAGGATTCTCCTCCGCACGTGCCCGAACCATCTGAGTCTCGCTTCCCGCATCTTGTCATCCACAGGGGCCACACCCACCTTCTTCCGAATTTCTTGATTCCTAATCTTGTCTATCCTAGTGTGCCCGCATATCCACCTCAACATCCTCATCTTTGTTACCTTCATCCTCTGGATATGGGAGTTCTTAACCGGCCAACACTCTGCCCCATACGACATGGCTGGTCTAACCACAACTCTATAAAACTTACCTTTGAGTATCGGTGGCACTTTCTTGTCGCACAAGACTCTAGATGCAAGCCTCCATTTCATCCAGCCCGCCCCTATACGGTGGGTGACATCCTCGTCGATCTCTCCGTCCCCCTAGATCATCGACCCAAGATAGTACTTATTGAGATGGGGTACACGCACAAAGCGCATACCCTAAAACTAGTTAATCTATAAAAATGTAAATACTTTAAGCAATTTACTATATAATTTGTACTGAAAGTTAAATCTTGTTTCATGCTACAAATTCTCATTCTTTCGGAGTCAAATGATTTTGTGGCTCTTTATAAACTTATTTTTAGTTTTATGATTCTTCCTTTTTTATATATAAAAGATTTATTTTTACAGGTAAGAGACCTGTCTTTTACACATAAATATATTTGCACTTGATTCTATACCAATGTAATATACGTAGGATCTATTTTTTTATATACTTATTTATCACTAAACTATAGCTGAATATATACATTTGTAACTTAATTACTCCCTCCAGTTTACTTTAGTTAATTTTTTGGCCTTTTTTTATGGTTCACAATATTTGTTTTTTAGATATCAAGAAAGAATTAACTTCTTTTTCAAAGTTACCCTTGGAGTAAATGAGTCTTTGTTATATTTCTCATGAACAAATTAAGGTTAACGTAGTCAATTTTATTTTTAATTAATGCTAAAAGATGGATTCTTTTTGATATGTTTGAAAAATAACCAAAAAGATCAATTAAAGTGTACCGAATGAAGTATTAATTATAGCATCAATATATTGAACTCTATGAATAAATGTGAATAAATATTTTCTTCACGACGTGTTGTTTTCCAACGGGTGGGCGCATGGACGAAGCTACATGTTATAAACTGACCACCCTTCGTCGGAAAATTACACTGCGTATATAGGTAAAATATTAGATTTTAGAGGTATACAATATATATTGAACACTCTTTCTCGGAGAATTTTTTTCACTTCTTTCAAGTTTGAACACCCTTGATTAAATTCCTGATTTTGTCACTGGGTGGGCGATAGAATAGGGATGACAATGGGGCAGGGCGGGTTTTGTTTGATGCAGGGCAGGCAGGTTTACTCTTATGCGGGTGCGGGCGGTGCGGGGCGGGTTAAAATAATTTTTAAATTTTTTAAGGCGGGGCGGGGCGGGTTACGGGTTTAATGCGGGGAACTTGACGTACTTGATATCCACCCAATGTTATTTTGGTTAAAATAAACTTACATAATCAAAATCCATATTTTATACGTACTTGATATCCATCCAGTGATCCAATATGCTACTTGAGAAATCTTAAATGATGATCACAAACAATGATTTAATAATCATAGTTTTTAATGCATGCTAAGTTCGCTAATTAATTACCACTTGTTATGACTGAATCTTATGTTTTAAATTTTTATTGTTGTTGTCTTAATTTATACTTTTTCCATGCTGGAATATTCTAAAATGTTTAACATTGTGTACTATATTGTAATAACATTACTTCATATAACTTTAACAAGTTTGATCATTTGGTTTTGGGGTTATACATATATCCAGTTAGTTCTGTAAATTTTAGTTTCGTATCGTCTTCTATTATTAGTCTTGATATGGATATTTTTTTTTGAAGAATGACAATTTTTCTCCGATTGTGTTATCTTTTCAAACTTTTCAGATATTCTTAAGTCATTGAAGGGAGAAAATAGTAACGAAATAGAAAATCGAAACAGAACAATATATAGCATTGATATTAACCAATTTGAATTGAACCCGCATTAATCAATTTGATTTATAATTAATTAATTTGCGTAAGCCTCACCAAAATGATATTACATAAGTCAAGATATCGTATTAGTAATTGAAAACGATAGTAACCCATTTATTTTGGAAGATCAGCGTAGTACTCTCTCAGTTTTATGTTTATGTGATTCTATTAAATTCTCCATTTTATAAAATAATAAAATGTCAAACTAGTTTGTTTTAGGAAAAAATTAGAGAAAAAAAAAAGGAGAAATTTTCATAAAGCACTATCTTTTAGTGGTAATTAGCTATCTATAGATGTCATTTGCTATGTTACGGATTGTAGATACGTTTTCTGTTGTTATAAAATGTATTAGATGTATTTAAGGTATTATATTCATGAATACAGTAGCAAAAATAGGCGTGAATCAGGGAAGTCCAGCTAATCAGTTGTTGTATTCGACTGTATTCACGGCGTGAAACAGGGGATTATACTGTTTTTAAACGGAAAGTGAATCAATTAACATAATAGACTCCTAATATAACTCAACAAACTCAATTATAACACACAAATTTTGTATTTCCAGTTATAAAAAAGATTCTCAACCGAAAAATACCCCAAAAACATGGCAATCTTCAGAGAAATTATATAATACATCTGAATACATAAATTATATTAATTAAAAAAAACATATGAATACATTCATGGCATATAGCGAGATAGTGAATACAATGAAATACATAGAATACAACGGGATACTTTGAAATATAATGAAAAAAAGAGAGTGAATACAATGAAATATATGGAATACAACGAGATACATTGAGTTACAATGAAAAAAAAGATAATGAATACAATAAATACATGAAAATACAGCGTGATATATTGAAAATACATTGAAATATATTAACAGAAAATCAAGTTGCTCAGCCCCAAACTCCGTCGTCTTTGTTCAAGAACAAACCCTAATTTCCAGCGAATCCGCCGTCGAGCAAAAACCCTGAACAACTTCAGCCAGAGGAGTGGATTGTGGTGTTGGCAATAGAGAAGTTCTACAAACAGGACAGTTGGATTTAACCCCAGTCATGGATCTACGCATTTTAAGTGAAGCAAATGCCCACAATCTGACAATAGCCTTAACATGTCAATGTTCTTGTAATCCGCCAAACAAATTGAGCAACAAGTCGCTGTTGAATCCTTGTGATTGACCTTAGCTTCTGAATACAACAACTTTGGATAACTCAATAGGGTTTCCACATCAAGCCCCACTTCCACCACAACTTCTTGAACGTCCTCGTTGCTATTTTCATTTTTCAGGAATGGGGGAAGAGAATAGCATCTATCAAAGTAGAGAGATAAAGAAAATAGTGTAACTGAATAGCGTATTTAGTGGCTTAGGGGTAGGAGGTAACCAAAATTAGATATTTTGCTATAAACATTAAAAGGTATCTATAGAATATAATTTTTTAAAATGATATTTATTTAAAATAAATAAGGTGTTAACCTTTGCTATAGGAGGTTAAAATTCCAAAAAAAAATTAAGTGAGGCAGGGCGGAGGATCCAAGCGGGGTGGGTTGAAAACTAAAAAAATAGCTATGGGGGCGGGACGGGACAGGTTGAAATTTTTGTGAGTTTGCCAAATTCGCCCAGCGCCCGCCCATTGCCATCCCTACGTGGAAGAGAGGGAGAGAACGGCTAAATTAGTTGATGTGGCATATTAAATGGGATAAGCAAAAGAATGGGCAATGAATAGATAAAAATTAAAAAAGTAAACGTTGGGATTCGCGATAAAGATGGGAAGAGAAATTGGAGGAACATGGACGGATTCGCAACAATCTTGAGATCAGAACTACTATATATTTGTGATAGGAATGGGTGTAAACTTCCCCAATTTAAAGCCGTCACCTCATTTTCATTTTCAATGTCAATCTAAGAGGACCCCCTATTATTTCCATGAACTCTAGCCAAAAATAAAGAACCCAAAAAAGAACGAAAGAAATATGTATCCTATACATTCATAAAGTATTAAAAATAATTACTTACAAAAATAAAAATAAAAAATTTGAAGTGTCATTACAATTTTTGGGTTAATTTCATTGCATATTTTTTTTCGCATGATACCCGTGGATTTATTTAATTTATATGTTTCTAACTACAAAGGTACTGCTTGGATACAATGTAATTTTTGTAAGCTGCACACCGCCTAAAGTTGAACATGGCCAAATTACAAGTTATTTCTGGAAAGGTTAGGTATTATGTCTCCCTTTATTATATCTTCACTTTTTTAATTTTGATATACATAGATTAGGGTCATGGCCTAAACTCCTACACCATAATAGTGGCCTTTCTCCAAGTATGAACTCCTCGCTTGAGGAAGCCAAGAAAGTCTCTCTAATATTTACACCATCTTATAATTTATACTGTGCCATTTGACTTGGTACGGAATTTAATAGTCTTTTGAACCTTATAGTCAAAAACAATTCTTAAATATTCCTGCAGCTACAATTATTTCGTTAAGGGCATAATGAGAATTTTTAACTTAAATTATTTATACATATAAAAATGTGATATTTTTTTGTGGGACATGCCAAAAAAAAAATAGTGTTACATAACGAAAGAACAGTGAAGCATGTCCATAAATAGCTGCCTTATGGTTGGATGGTTGAGATATCTCTCTCCTTAACTAATGAGTTTAGGTTTAAGTTGTGGGAACTGGAGTACGTTTGAGCAGAGGCGGACCTATGTGTTATAGTGAGGGGTCACAGGATCCGATAAGCTTCGATAGAAATCGTCTATATATATATATATATATACACACCTTGAAAATGGTTAATTTAAAGCACTTGACACCGCTGAACACTAAAAGCCTTTAGGAGGCAATTGTTGAGCAGAATATTATGCCACCATCACGTAAAAATCTTGGGTCCGCCTCCGTGTTTGGGTAAGAGCGTCTTACCACCTTATAAGCCTATCGTCCGCAAATTCAGATTAGTCGGATCACTAAATGATGAATATCAAATTGTTAAACAAAAAAATAATACTATCTACACTATACTTAGAAAAATACATATGCTTACTAAGTGTTTCTGTGTTTGTACAAAAACAAACAGTTTACACTAATAAGAGTTACAAATTAAGTAAGAATACACGTGAATATGTGATTATATGATAAAACTTTATATCAATACATATGTGTTCTATTAATTGATTGGGTCCAAACTCCAAGTGCAATTTAGATTTTTTTATTTACATGTATTTAGTATTTTATTTCCCAACATTTCAGTGGTGATCCAAAACTGAAATTCTGGAAATGAGCAAAGGGATGGGCTTAGCCAGTCAGCCACGTTACCTCACAAATTTGGAAGCTTCCGTTTGTCAACCAAACCAAATACTAGTATAAAAAAAATCAAAACTTTAATCATTTTACTCACCTCATCCCATCTTTCTATGTATATATTCCAACTTCTCAGGTCCGCTTTATACCCTCTTGCTTTTGATTATAATATCTTAGTATTATACTCCATTTTTTATCATATCAAGAATCGCTTTGTTCCCTCCTTCTTCTCTGTTTGTTCCCTTTCCCTTTCTTCCTCTGCATCTACAACTACATAAACTGCACCATATTACACAGATCTGTCACTTACCAAATGATGTCACTTGAATGCTGAGTCACATTTTCTGAGTTGGGGTTTGGTCTTTTTTCTTGAAAATATACGATGGGTGTTGAATATCATGAGGTGGGTTTTTCTCAATAGCATGCATATTTTTTTCTTAACTTTTGTATATGGGGTTTTTCTTAATCAAATATATTGCCACCTCTAACAAAGATTATGGCTTTGCATCATTGGCATTAGGAATATATAAGGAATTCAAGAGGTGTTCAGCTTTTTACTTGTAGATGGTTGCCCTTTTCTTCTCCAAAGGCCCTTGTTTTCCTTTGCCATGGTCCGTTTCTCTTTCACCATCTTTTCACTTTTTTCTTTTGTTTTTCTTGTTGGCTTTACGTGACGAGGACGTCATCAGTTCGAGCCGTGGAAATAACCTCTTGTAGAAATGCAGAGTAAGGCCGCTGTGGTCCGGCCTTCCCCCAACCCCACACATAGAGTGTGCTTAGTGCTCCGGTTGAGTTTTTTTTTGGAATGAAAATTGATCTAATAATTGGTAAACGATGTTGCAGGCTATGGCATGGAGTGCAGTGGATTCATGAGAGGTAATAAATGTTTCCTCATTTAATCTGTTTTCACTTTCATGGCCAATTTTCTATAGAAATAGAAGTCGTTGATTTTTAAATGTATGAAAAGTGCCAATCAATGCATGTCATTACGTCTTTCCTCCTACCTCCCGTGCCTCTCTGAATAGTCTCATTCAAGAGATTGTTTTACTTGTACTTCTTTTTTTCTTTCCTATTGAGTTTTATCATAGGGTAACAGTACAAAAGGTACCGACTTTTTTATATTTTTGGGGTCCATTTTCTATGGTAAGGTGACCTTACTTTTAGTACAGTATTTCCTGCTACACAGGTGACCTACCATACCTGTGAAATTTATGGAGTACCTCCTATTTTATCTTTTTTTTTTCTTAATTTTTTCTTTTTATGCTTACAAACTGTTGGTGCCCATATCTCATTATTCACATTTTTATAGAGAACTTCTAGTAAGTACTGTAGTAAGTTAAATTATTTTTATTTTATATCATATTCTGACTAAGATAGTTTGACACCAATAGTGATTATGAGGATCCGTATGGCCAACCTCAATTTACGCTTGGGATTGGGGCGTAGTTGTTATTTGACTATATCTCCACATTATGTTCATATGGGTCTGGTATATCATTATACAAGATTATCTCTTTTGAGGGCACAATTATTGGTAATATAACAACAACAACATACCCAATGTAATCTTACAAGTTGGGTCTGGGGAGGATGGGGTGTGCGCCGACCTTACCCCTACCATGTGTAGGGTAGAGATGTTGTTTCTGATAATCTGTCGGCTCAATAATTGATGAAATAAAATAATGCAAATGCAAGGAGCTAGTAGTTAAAGATGCAATAAAGAATGGGCCTCAAATTGATGATATCACACTGAGAACTCATCTACCACTATTATTCCACTCAGACTCAAGCTAAGGTACTATAGATTCGTTGAAACTCAGCAATTCTCACCCTTAAATAACATCCTTCTATTGTTGCCTACAGAGTGATTGGTCTGTTTCCTTTCCCTTCTTGGTAGTTGGATAACTAACACCTATCTTGGAAATTAATTGTTTTGTCTGGTTAAAATAAGGATGAATAAAGGCTTGTTGACTATTGAGAATCCATTAAATTAGAAGTTATATCTTGGTAGTTTGATTGGTTGATTAGGTTAGCAAATAAGTTGGGACCTCAACAGAGAGATTGCTTCACGCACCAAAACTTGTGGGACACTTGGAATTCAGATAGTCAAACATATAATAATAAAATTCTAGATCATAACATAGATTTTAATAGTAGGATGTATGCTAGAATACATGTGAAATCATCAGTAAATCATCTAACTTAAGACTTTGACAGTTCAAAAGAATAAGTAAATGATAAAAACAAAATATATTTGCTTGACCTGTTCAACTTGACTTGCAGTGAGAAAAGCTTCTGATTCTGCAATACTTGGACCAGGGCATGTGAGCTGCTGGTCTGACCTGTACCAAGTTTTTTTTGTTGACAAACAATGTGGCATCAAACATTTGTTTTTCACTTCTATTTCTGTTTTTCAAAAAGAATGGTCGGTGGGAGATAGGAATTACCTCATTTAATTTGTGGTTTACCACATACACTTAACTGAATACTATTGTAAGTTTACAGTGTTTGACATTGCTTAATGTTTGGTTTTGAGGGGTTCAACTAATTCTCTGAGGAGATTCTTTTGTTAATTGTAATCTAAGGAAAGTCTGGTGCCATTGCTATCTATAACCATGCCGATAGCCAATATATTGGCTCTTTTTCTTGTGCACAGTAGAACTGTGAAAGCTTATGTTGTAGATCCAAATTAACATAGATATATATTGTACTATTATGGCTAGGCGTTGGGACAAAGCTCGCGAATCATGGATACGCGGTGTTTGGAATAGACTATGAAGGCCATGGACGGTCAATGGGTTCCCGCTGTTATATCAAAAGGTTTGACAACATTGTCAATGACTGCAGTGACTTTTTCAAGTCCGTTTGCGGTAAGATACCAAATACATGACCTCACAAGCTGTCACAGTGAGAAATCATCTCTATCTCTGATATGTTAATGTGGAACAGAACATCTTTAGATTAGCATTTAATCCTTTTTCCTTTTTCTTGGTAAAATTTTTGGAGCTCTTCCAAGTGATCCTCTTTATAACACTCAAGACTATTCGGTCATTTTTCTTTATTTAAGTCGAATAATTGTTAAAGAGCTTCACCGCACTTGTTAAAAGACTTATTCTCTTGGACATCAGCGCGGGAGGAGTACAGAGAGAAAACAAGGTTTTTGTATGGGGAGTCGATGGGAGGGGCCGTGGCTCTTTTAATACACAAGAAGGATCCTTCCTTTTGGCATGGTGCTCTTCTGGTTGCACCTATGTGTAAGGTAGGGGCCAATGCCAATTAAGACTTTTAGAAGTCAAAAAGGAAAATGAACCGGTTATGGTGTTGCTAATTTACATTGTAAAAATTCACCAGATATCTGAGAAGGTAAAGCCACATCCAGTGGTTATAAGCTTACTAACTAAAGTGGAGGATGTCATACCAAGATGGAAGATAGTCCCTACAAAGGATGTCATCGATTCAGCCTTCAAGGACCCTGTTAGAAGGGAAGAGGTGAGGTTTATTGTCAAGTTTATATGCGACATTATTGGTAGCTTCCAAGTATTAATTATATATGATGTCCATTTCTTGTTCTTGATCAAAAATTATATATGTCCGTTTCTTGCCATTTTGTAAGAGTAGGTACGCGGAAACAAGTTAATATATCAGGAAAAGCCAAGACTAAAGACAGCTTTGGAAATGCTAAGAACTAGCATGCACCTCGAAGAAAGTTTGCACGAGGTAACTATTACCTCACGTCTTCACCATCTTCATGTTAACAATATATGTTTGAATTATTCTGATAAAATTGAAAACTATAAGTGTAGTTCATTTGAAAATTTGAAATTCATTCCCTTGTTTTGACAGGTCACTCTACCATTTTTAGTGTTACATGGGGAAGCAGACATAGTAACTGATCCAGAAGTAAGTAAAGCTTTGTATGAGCAAGCCAGTAGTAAGGACAAGACCATAAAACTCTATCCAGGAATGTGGCACGGTTTGACATATGGTGAGCCTGAAGACAACATTGATATCGTATTTTCAGATATCATCTCGTGGCTTGACAAGCGAAATGGAGAGAATAATGATAATGCTACTTTGGTTGAGAAATCAGTTTGTCGAGCTACACCTACTCCATATGAGACGAACACAAAAGCGTCACCTACAATAACGAATGGACAAAAACCACAGAGAACACGTCCACAAGCGAATTATCTGTGTGGGTGGAAAGGGCGTCGGATGCATCATCACTCTGCAATGTAGAAGACTTGGTTGATAGATAAGGGTTGGATCTCCTTCATGTGTTCGTAACATTAATGTTACTACTCCATTATTTATGGGGGAAAATGGAAAATAACAGGTTTTCCAGAAATTGTAATTAAGATGCAAAATCTTGAGTTATTCTTGATCTCCTAATGTTTCAACGAACTTGCTCAATGAAGGTTATACTTGGTACTCTTATTCCTTTTCTGTATCTTCCTTTCCCTTTCGTTTACAAAGAGTTAGCTTTAGCCTACTGCAATTTAAGGAAGTTTTACACTATCAGCTGCCTTCTTTTTCTAATTTCTTCCTATTTATGGTATATACTCGTGTATAGTCAGCGTATAATATAGACACATTTATTATACACATATTATACAGTGGTTATAAACTAAACTAACACTGCATACCCAGTGTATAATGTTTATATGCATTGTAAGAGGCCTGAAATTTATAAAAGAGAAAAAAGAGGCATTCACTAGCAGCAAACACCTCTGCTTGCATCGGTTTGCAAGTATAAACCATTATTTTGCCACTGTGAACTGATTTTTTGGGTTTCTTCTGATTGAGAAAATTCAAGAGAAGTGCAAGATAATATGAAAGAAAGCAAAATACAATTTTTAGAAGTTCACCTGAAGTTGAATGTAGAAGCATAGTATATTCCGTGGCAGAATTAGCCTGGTTAGGTGGTGTAAAGGAGCTGGAGGTGAATCTTAAGCTGCATACAGAGTAATATTGTGACAAAAATGCAGCCCTACAAATTGCATATAAAAATAAATTGTCATTTCATAAGGGCTAATCTAGACTTTACATATATCCAGTCAAGATCAACCAACCTATATTTTGACAAGAGCCTCGAGCGTCAACAACATGTTGTACTAGTCTCCAAGTTGAGAATACAACAACAAACCCTGTGTAATTCCACGGACTAGGGTTTGGGGGATAGAGTATACGCAAATCTTACTTCCCATTGACCCCGGCTCAAGATAAAAGTAAAAGAAGCAGACACAACACGTAGTAACATCAACAAGATAAGGTGATAGGGAGACAGAGTGGTAGAATAATCGAAGCGAAAGGATCAACATAAGGCAAAAGAAACCTACTGATATGAATTTACGAAAATAACACATTAATACAAATTCCAAGTTGAGAATGAAAAATATTTTTCGTTCTCAATTTGAGGGGAGTGTTGAAATCTTAAGCAACTTAGAGTAGTTGTACTTGTCTCTTTCCATCGTCGTGAACCGAGGGTCTATCAGAAACAGCCTTTCTACTCCCGGTAAGGTTTACATACAAACTACCCTCCCCAAACCCACTTGTAAGATTACACTGGGTTGTTGTTGTTGTCGTCGTCTTAAAGTAGTTGTACAATGTATTATTTAAGTTGTACAGTATAAGAAGAGCAGTTAGTTCAGATAAGTAGTTAGTTACTAATACTACAGTAATTAGCCGTTAGTGAAGTCGGTTAGTTAGAAGTATATATATAAATAGACATGTACAGCTCATTTCTGTGAATCAGAAAAGGTTTAAATGTAGCCTCGTTATACTTTTGAGTCCAAATATACCTTTGCCGTTATACTATTAGTTCAAATATACCCCTTTTCCGTTAAGTTTGTCCGAAGTGAATATCCAATCCTGCGTAACACTGATATTTGATGAGGTGGATGCCACATGGCCTGCCACCTCAGTTCCCCTAACCCATTTTGCCCCTCCCTTTTATTTTTTTTCCACTACTAAATTTCCTTCCCCTCCACCACTATAGCCACTATTACCACTACCATGAAAAATATTGTATTTCAATTTTAGTCTTTTATATATAGATTAGGGGAGCGGAGGTGGCATGCCATGTGGCATCCACCTCACCAAGTATCAGTGCCACGTAGGATTGGATGTCCACCTCGGATATACTTAACAAAAGAGGGACATATTTGAACCAATAGTATTACGGCAGGGATATATTTGGATCCAAAATATAACAAAAAGTATATTTAAACCTTTTCTTACATAAGTATATTTGGCCGTTTGCCGAATATTTTTCCCTCTACACTTTCTTTTCTCCTCCTCTCTAAGTCTTATTCGCTAAGCTTTGTAGCACGTCAATGGCAATCCTTGGCACAATTTTAACAGTATATGTCGAGTTTCAGTTTTTTTTTTTTTTTAAATTTTTGGAAATAACAATTAAGGGCACTAGATATGCAACTAAAAACTCTAAGCCAGACGCCCACTTCCAATAGTCAGAATTTTTATAGCCCATCCTTTATTGCCTAAATCAGATATTTCAATTCGTTAAGGATTAGTTAATTAAAGCGATAACTGATCAGCTAAAACCGATAACCAATAAACCATACTGATAATTATAAATACTGAACCGAACCGTCAGCAACATCCCTATTTAATTAGGAAGACTAAGAATAATGTTCATGCTATTTCTTGAACTTTATAACCTTTTTTTCCTTGGACAGATTTCTCAAAATTGTTTTTGTTGTTGTAGAATAATGGTTGGTGTAACTTCATCCAATGGTATCACAATGAATTCTCTCTCCAAGAGCTATCCAACCTGTTGTTAGCAAACTATATTTCTAAAATAATTGTAGAAAATATAAATTAACATAAACAGAAAAGAAAAATAGAAACAGAATTTTAATCCGAGCCCACTGAATTCACAGTGTTTCCTTAAGGAATTTAATCTCCTCCTAGTACCCAAGGTTGTGGATTATTTCCTCCCATGATAGAACGAATTACATACTGGTGTAGTGGTACTTCAAACCCCAGTGTTTCAGCGAACACAAAGTTCGGTAGCAAATCACACTTACTGTTGCTTTGTTTGATGTTAAAAGTATGCAGAAGAAGGAGGAGAAACTCAGAAAAATCGTATGAAAATTCTGAGCAGAATAGACTTGTATTTATAGCCAAAGTTAGGCTGAAATCTGAAGGGGTGCAACTCTTCAGAATGGCTGTTTATGCAAAACGGCCATAGCATAAATGCCATAACATAAATGGCTATTTACTCAACAATAAAGAGGGAAAATTGAAGGGTAGTTAATTTCTGTTACAAAAACAGAAAACTGAAAATTGGATAACTGAATTGGATTTAATATTAATATTTATTTTAATATTAATATTTTGTTATTAAACCAAATATTTAATAACATTTATGTTAATATTTACTAATCCGAAGCCGAAGCCGAAGCCGAAGCTGAAGCCGAGCCGAGCGAGCGAGCGACGACGACGGCGACGGCGACGGCGCGAGGCTTGCCTTCTTCTCAACTCTTTATGAGCTAGAAGAAGAGCAATTGCTTATATACCCATCAAAAACCTTTTCCTCTTCCCATATGGGACAATCAAGGAGGGAAACTCAAATATTACTCAAATATTTCATTTTTCCCTCAATTTCTCATTCACCCCATTTTAAGCATTAATAGCTTAAAAACCCAACGATCCCCCACATGAATGGGGAATGGCTATATCACGGAAGTATGCATGAAAAACTGTGTGATTCGCAAGCAAGGATTAATTGCATCTGGATAAGTAGGTTTCCCTTTGAACTTTTCGTAGTGAACTTATGTCGAATATACTCGATCAATTGGTAGATTTGATATCTTTGAACCGTCGAACTTTGGTGTATACCTAGACAACCACAAGTCACACAACCAACCCTTAACCGTCTTTGGTTCTCATTATTGTGTTCGTTTCATCCATGAACACCGCCTGTTTTCATAAGTGCATAGAGAACTGACCTTACAAAGTTCTCCTTGAAGTGGCTAACACTTCACACTTACATAGGTGATTCCTAAATGTGTCATCCCGTAGATACACTATTTGATATACCCAGTATCAAATTTAGAAATCATTAAAAAGCCTTTATGCTTTATCCTTGGTACTGAACATTGTCTCATCACGAGAATGAACCAAAAGTTTAGTTGACAATGTTGAACCGTCATTAATGACTTTGTTTGATCTCCTTGAACATAGATCTTGGGGTCTCCAGTCTTCTAGGTAGAGTTACCGCCACTATGACTTGTTCTCGGCCACAGTCCCATTCCCCTTGATGGTTTCTCTACTACCTCTCTAGTTATGACTTTTGTAAGTGGATCCGACACATTATCACTTGACTTTACATAGTCAATCATGATAATTCCTCTAGAGAGTAATTGCCTAACGGTTTTATGTCTTCGTCGTATGTGACGAGATTTACCGTTATACATAACGCTCCCAGCCCTTCCAATTGCCGCTTCACTATCGCAATGTATGCACATTGGTGCCAACGATTTGGGCCAAAATGGAATGTCTTCCAAGAAATTTCGGAGCCATTCAGCTTCTTCACCGGCTTTATCTAAGGCTATGAATTCAGCCTCCATTGTAGAGCGGGCAATACAAGTTTGTTTGGATGACTTTCAAGATACCGCTCCTCCACCAATAGTGAATATATATCCACTTATGGACTTAGAATCAGTTGAATCGGTGATCCAATTTGCATCACAGTATCCCTCAATGACCGCATGATATTTATTGTAGTGCAAAGCAAAGTCTTGGGTATGTTCTAAATATCCCAAAACTCGTTTCATTGCCATCCAATGAGATTGACCTGGATTGCTCGTGTATCGACTCAATTTACTTATAGCACAAGCTATATCTGGTCGTGTACAATTCATGATGTACATTAAGCATTCCAACACTCGAGCATAATCCAATTGTGATATGCTTTGGCCTTTGTTCTTTGCTAATGCAAGATTCACATCAATTGGAGTCTTTGCAACTTTAAACCCTAAGTGCTTGAACTTTTCAAGTACTATCTTAATATAATGAGATTGTGACAATGCCTGACCTTGAGGAGTCTTATGGTTCTTAATCCCCAAAATTAAATCAGCAACTCCCAAGTCTTTCATATCAAACTTGCTAGTTAGCATACGCTTAGTAGCATTTATGTTGGAAATATCATTACTCATTATCAGCATATCATCCACATATAAGCAAACAATGACTATGTGATTTGGAACATTTTTAATGTACACACATTTATCACATTCATTTATCTTAAACCCATTTGACAACATTGTTTGGTCAAATTTTGCATGCCATTGTTTGGGTGCTTGTTTTAGTCCGTAAAGGGACTTAACAAGTCTACAGACCTTCTTTTCTTTACCTGGAACCACAAACCCTTCAGGTTGTTCCATGTAGATTTCTTCCTCCAAATCTCCATTTAAGAAGGCCGTCTTAACGTCCATTTGATCAATTTCAAGACCATACACTGCAGCTAATGCTACTAACATCCGTATGGACGTAATTCTTGTAACTGGAGAGTATGTATCAAAGTATTCAAGACCTTCTCGTTGTCTATACCCTTTGACTACAAGTCTTGCCTTAAATTTATTAATAGTGCCATCATCTTTCATTTTCTTCTTAAAGATCCATTTAGAACCCAAAGGTTTATTTCCAGGAGGAAGATCAACCAATTCCCATGTATGGTTGTCCAATATAGATTCTATTTCACTATTGACTGCCTCTTTCCAAAATAATGATTCCGAAGAAGACATGGCTTCTTTAAATGTTCGAGGCTCATTTTCCAACAAGAAAGTCACAAAATCTAGTCCAAATGAAGGAGACGTTCTTTGACGTTTACTACGTCTTGGATCCTCCTAATTAAATGTACTTTCTTTTGTTTCTTCCCGAGGTCGTTTAGATCCTTCACAAATCGACTCACATTCCTTTTTATACGGATATATATTTTCAAAGAACTCTGCATTATCTGATTCTATAACCGTATTATTATGAATGTCGGGATTTACTGATTTATGAACCAGAAATCGATATGCTTTACTATTGGTCGCATATCCTATGAAAACACAATCAACGGTTTTTGGTCCTATTTTTACCCTTTTGGGTTTAGGAACTTGCACTTTTGCCAAACACCCCCACACTTTAAAATAATTCAAGTTCAAGTTGGGCTTCCTTCCTTTCCATTTTTTTTCATATGGAATGGATTGTGTTTTGCTATGGGGTACTCGATTTAGTATTTGGCTAGCCTTAAGAACGGCTTCCCCCTACAAGTTCTGTGGCAAACCAGAACTTATCAATAATGCATTCATCATCTCCTTTAATGAACGATTCTTTCTTTCTGCAATCCCATTGGATTGGGGCGTGTAAGGAGCAGTTGTTTGATGAATAATTTCATATTCTAAACATATTTGTTCAAAAGGAGATTCATATTCACCACCCCTATCACTTTTTATCATTTTGATTTTCTTGTTAAGTTGCGTTTCAACTTCATTTTTGTATTGCTTGAATGCGTCTATTGCCTCATCTTTACTATTAAGTAAGTAATCATAGCAATATCGAGTACTATCATTAATAAAAGTTATGAAATACTTCTTTCCACCCCGAGATGGTATTGACTTCATATCGCAAATATCGGTGTGAATTAAGTCTAAAGGATCTGAATTCCTTTCAACTGACTTATAAGGATGTTTAACATACTTAGATTCCACACATATTTGACATTTTGATTTGTCGCATTCAAATTTAGGCAATACTTCCAAATTAATCATTTTCCACAAGGTTTTATAATTAACATGACCCAAACGTATATGCCATAATTCATTTGACTCAAGTAAGTAAGACAAAGCTGAAATTTTATTATTATTTTCAACAACCACTACATTCAGCTTGAAAAGGCCCTCAGTGAGGTAACCTTTTCCTACAAACATTTTGTTCTTACTTATTACAACCTTATCGGAAACAAAAACACATTTAAAATCATTCTTAACAAGAAGTCCAGCAGAGACTAAATTCTTCCTAATCTCGGGAACATGAAGGACGTTGTTCAAAGTCACCACTTTGCCGGAAGTCATTTTGAGAAATATCTTCCCACATCCTTCAATCTTGGCCATTGCAGCATTTCCCATAGAAAGCGTCTCATCGGGTCCAACAGGAGCATAAGTAGCAAAAGCTTCTCTAACAGCACAAACATGGAAAGTGGCACCAGAATCAATCTACCACTCTTTAGGATTGCCCACCAAGATGCATTCGGAAAGCATGGCACACAAGTCATCGACATCATCATGCTTTTCAACCATGTTTGCTTGACCCTTCTTCTTGTCTTTCTTCGGAGCACGACACTCCGTAGATTTGTGTCCGGCTTTTCCACAGTTGTAGCAATTTCCACTGAACCGCTTCTTGCTTGGGTTGTATTTCGGTCCAGAAGCCTTCTTCCTCTTTTTTGTTCTCTTCAACAATATTTGCACCAATTATTGTTGAGTTTCCACGGCCTCTCTTGTCAACAGCTTTATTGTCCTCTTCGATTCTCAACCGAACAATGAGATCTTCAAGGGACATCTCCTTCGTTTGTGTTTCAAATAATTTTTGAAGTCCTTCCATAACGGAGGCAATCTCAATCATCGCTGCTACTTGGAATGCTTCATTGATGACAAGACCTTCAGCAAGGAGATCGTGAATAATCACTTGCAATTCCTGGACTCGGGTAACAACAGACTTGCTATCTACCATTTTGTAGTCTAAAAACAATACAACAACGAACTTCTTCAACCCGGTATCTTCAGTTTTGTATTTCTTTTCAAGCGCAATCCACAGTTCTTTTGACATTTCCACGCCACTGTAGACGTTATACAAAGCATCATCCAGCCCGCTTAGAATATAATACTTGCACAAAAAATCTGAATGCTTCCACGCCTTAATCACGAGAAAGCATTCAGTCTCTGGAGTTTCATCGGACAGCACAGGAACATCTTCCTTGATGAACTTCTGGATACTTAGAGTAGTTAAGTAGAAGAACATCTTTTGCTGCCAGCGCTAGAAATCAATCCCGGAAAGTTTTCAGGGTTTCTCCGCCGGTGCCAATGCTGCCGGTGTTGTTCGGCTCGTTGAGGCATTGGCAGTTACCATCGAAACAACTTGGTTTCTGTCACGACCCGGATTTTCCACCCTCGGGAGTCGTGATGGCGCCTACTCATGAAAGCTAGGCAAGCCAAGTATTACAGGTTTACTACACTTTTTCCTATTTCCTTTTAACAATTCAATTTAACAGGCGATCAATAGCGGAATAACCATAATAATAAAATAAATGCGGAAGACGAAATCTGATAATATCAAAAAATACCAATACGAAAATCCAAAATACAACTCTACCTAGAATTTGGTGTCACAATGTCATGGACTATCTACGAATACTACAAACAGCGCTCTGAACGAAAAAATACAAATCTGTCTCGGAACTACATAAGAACAGAATAAAAAGATAGAAGGGGACGCCAAGGCCTGCGGACGTACCTCGGGTCTCCGCCGCTGGACTGAAGGCAGTAACCTCACTATTGTCCAAAAGCTCCGGTACCGAGATCTGCACACATTGCAGAGTGTACTATCAGCACAACCGATCCCATGTACTGGTAAGTGTCGAGCCTAACCTCGGCGAAGTAGTAACGAGGCTAGGACAAGACTACCAAATAAACCTGTGCAGTTATATCATATACAACAAGTAATAACGACAGAAATTAGCAGTTAAAGACGGGGAGGGGGGACATGATGTGGGGAATATCAAGTACCAACAGAATCTCAGGAGAAAAGCATAAAGAACATCTTAACTTCACGCCAGCCAGAATAAGGAATCAATAATGAATCTATAGCCACTTTTATTCTTTATTGTTATGGCGCGCAACCCAATTCAAATCATATATCACTGTTGCGGCGTGTAACCCGATCAAAATCATATATCTCTGTTGTGGCGTGCAACCCGATTCAAATCATATATCACTGTTGCAGAGTGCAACCCGATCCAAATCATATATTACTGTTGCAGCGTGCAACCCGATCCAAATCATATATCACTGTTGCGGCGTGCAACCCGATCCATATCATATATCACTGTTGCGGCGTGCAACCCGATCCAAATCATTTATCACTGTTGCGGCGTGCAACCCGATCCAAATATACAAATCAACACTAATCACAAAAGAATCCCGGCAAGGGAACAATAAGGAAACAACAATATCCCGGCAAGGGAACCAACAATAAGAATTAAATACGTCCCGGCAAGGGAATCAGCTATAACCGAACTTATACCAACAATTAACTTCACAAATGAAACCTCAACTGGAGCCAATGCTCTACAATGTCCAATTACCAAGAATACTTCCATAAGCCTTGTTCAACATTAATAACATCATATTAAGCATGGATAATACATAACGGAGTCACAGCAATCATAGTGTAAGACTCACGGGCATGCTTGGCACCAACGTATAGGTACTCGTCACCATACCTATACGTCGTACTCATCAATTAACACATAGCAAATAAGACCACGACTCCTATTCCCTCAAGCTAAGGTTAGACAGAACACTTACCTCAATGCCACGAACACAATTCAAGCCTCAACTACCATTTTACCTCTTGTTTCCACCACTAATTCGCTTGTATCTAGCCACAATTTACTTAACGATATCAATAAATGCTAAATGAACAATTCTAATGCATGAAAATAGGTTTTCTAATGATTTCCCCAAAAAGTCAAAAATCAACCCCGGGCCCACATGGTCAAAACCCGAGGTTCGAACCAAAATCCGATCACCCATTCCCCCACGAACTAAAATATATAATTTATTTTGAAATCGGACCTCAAATCGAGGTTCAAATTCCCAAAATTTGAAAATCCTAAGTTCTACCCAAAAAACCCAATTTCCCCCATGAAATCCCTTGATTTTTGAATTGAAATCATGTGAAAAGATGTTATGGATTAAAGAAAATGAGTTGGAAATGACTTACTAATGATTTGGAGAAGTTGATGCCTTTGAAAAATCGCCCAAGATGTTTTTAGGATTTGAAGAGTTGTAAAAATGAATGAAATCCCGTCAAAATCCCAATTAACTGGTTGCAGATGTCGCAATTGCGACGGGAGCTTCGCATTTGCGAAGCTCGCAAATGCGAACCATGCTTCGCATTTGCGAACCTGTGCATTGTCTGCTTCCTTCGCATTTGCGAACAAGTTGTCGCAATTGCAATGACTGGCTCTCCCCTGATGGATTCGCAATTTCGAAGGGAAAGATCGCAAATGCGATCATAGGCTGGCTAGACTTCCTCGCAATTGCGAGGAAGTCCTTGCAATTCCCAGGCCTGATAGGCTCGCAATTGCAACATCTGACCTCGCAATTGCGAGATCAGAGCCTGCAACACATACCAGATGAAATTCCAATCTTTACCAAATTTAACGGTTTCAACTTAATTATTATTTTAAACTTGTACCAGGCTCTGGAACCAAGATAAGGGCCCGATACCATCAACAAATTACATAAATTCTCTTCTAAAAGCCTTTGTATTTTCCAGCAAATAATTTTCTTTAAAAATTCATTTCTCGGGCTTGGGACCTCAAAATTCGATTCCGGACATACGCCCAAGTCCCAAATTTTACTATGGACCCTACAAGACCGTCGGATCACGGGTCCGGGTCCGTTTACCAAGAATATTGACCATAGTCAACTTCGATCAATTTTAAAGGGCAATTTCCTTATTTTACTTAGATTTCACATAAAAGCTTTCCGAAAACGCGCCCGGGCTATGCACACAAATCGACGTGAGACAAAAAGAGGTTTTTAAGGCCTCAGAACACAGAATTTACTTTCAAAACGAGTGATGACCTTTTGGGTCATCACAGTTTCCGTTGTCATTCGTCATTTCCGTAAAAGAATGACACAAACGTTAAAATCACGTAGATTTTAATCTCCAATAGAGTACAAAACCACAAAGGTTTTACTCTCCAGAAACAGTGAGTATAACACAACTACAGAAAATATATTAAATTCCTTAAGCTTGTTAGCAAACTGTATTTGTAAAATAATTCTGGAAAATATAAATTAACATAAACAGAAATGAAAAACAGAAACATAAGTTTAATCCGAGCCCACTGAATTCACAGTGTTTCCTTAAGGAATTTAATCCCCTCCCAGTACCCAAGGTTGTGGATTATTTCCTCCCAGGATAGAACGAATTACACATTGGTGTAGTGGTACTTCAAACCCCAGTGTTTCAGCAAACACAAAGTTCGGTAGCAAATCACACTTACTGTTGCTTTGTTTGATGTTAAAAGTATGCAGAAGAAGGAGGAGAAACTCAGAAAAATCGTATGGAAATTCTGAGCAGAATAGATGTCACGACCCCGGTTCGCCCTCCGTGAACCATCGTGGCGGCACCTAGTCTCTACGACTAGGTAAGCCTAAATTACGGAAAAGAAACCAAAATTTGCAGAAGTAAAACAATTTAAAACAAAAATAAAGGAAATAAACAGATTTTAAACACATAAATCCAAGACTCGAAAACCTATGAATCACAAGCTAAGAAGTACTACATAGCTCTAACTCCAGAATGTCTAACAAGAACTGAAATACAGAAAGGCTAATACTAAACAGCAAGAATAGAAAGAGACTTCTCGGTCTGCGGACGCGGCAGATATACCTCGAAGTCGCTATAGCAGTCGCCTCGCCTCAGGGGTGGTAGGACTGAGTCGACGTACCTGGATCTCCACATGAAAAACATGCGTAGGAAGGGCATGAGTACACCACAGCGGTACTCAGTAAGTGCCAAGCCTAACTTCCGTTGGGTAGTGACGAGGAAGGTCAGGGCCCTACTGAGGTTAAATAAGATATAAGGTTTAACAGTGTGAAATAAACAGAGTAAATAAGTAACACAGGATATGAAATACAGCAACAACTATTACAAAGGCAAGTAAAACACAGAAAGAGAATACAGCTCAGCTCAGAGATAACAACCGGGGATCTCCCAGGATACCGTCCTGTAGTCCCCAAATAAAATATCATATCCAATGGATCTCCCGGGTGCAGTCCCGTAGTCCAACTCATAAATGCGCGGGGATCTACCGGAATACCACATCCATAGTCCCAAATATAAATACTCAGTACTGGGGAATCTACCGGGTGCAATCCCGTAGTTCCAATGTAAAAGTGCAGGGGGGATCTCCCGGAATGCAATTCCATAGTCCCAAAGTAAACATACAGGGGAGCTCCCGGGATATCATCCCGTAGTCCCAAGGTAAATACACAGCAGCAACAAGATTTCAATTCAATCAATTTCATACCAAAGTCAGACAGATAATTCTAACCTAGCATGCTTCACGTAATACAAATAAGGCAGTTAAGTCAAATAGAACAATTTAGTCAAGTAGACATGCTTCTCTAGACTAACAGCAGGCTAAATTTCCAAGTAGTGTAAGCAAGAAAAAGAAGAACACAATTCAGGGCTATTTTTAATGAAATAAAAACCGAATTTCCAACAATTAGCACAAGTACGTGCTCGTCACCTCACGTACAAGGCATTTCAATTATCACACTATCAATCCTAAGGGGAAAGGTCCCCCACACAAGGTTAGACAAGCCACTAACCTCGAACTGGCTCAAATGTCAACCCGAAACCACGTTCTTGCCGTGAGTATCCGACTCCAAATGACCCAAATCTATTCAATTAAATTTCATAATGTAAATAACACTTCAAGTAACTGGTTCTACAATTAAATTCTAAGCTAATACGCAAAATTAGGTAAAATGACCAAAATGCCCCTCGGGCCCACGCCTCGAAATTGGGTGAAATTTATATTTGCAAAATCCTCACACTCCCACGAGTTCATACATACCAGAACACTGGAATCGGAGTCCAAATGACCCCTCAAATTCTTATTTCAGGTCTCTTAAATCCCAAGCCCTAATTCTTCCATTTTAGGCCTAGTTTCCATGATTTACAAGGTAGACTTCACATTAGAAACGAGTTTTAAGACCAAGAGTCTTACCTCCAAGTGATTCCCTTCGAACCCCTCTTCAATCCCCTCCAAAGAGCTCCAAAAACGATTAAAGTGGTGGAAATAAACTTCAAAGTCGCGTAACCCCTTTTAAACCCATTCTGCCCAGCAGTTACTGCATCTGCGGCCTTGGGACCGCTTTTGCGGTCCCGCATTTGCGGACCAAAGGTCGCACCTGCGATCCATCACCTAAATTCCCAGATTCCACATCTGCGGCTCCCCCCCTCCCCGCCGCTTCTGCGGAAAATATACCGCATCTGCGGTTCCTATTGATTTTCCCTTATTTCCACTTCTGCGGCTCCTTTTCCGCACGCGCGGCATCGCACCTGCGGTCCCCAAACCCCAGGTGCAAAAATACCAAAAGCAGCAAAGTTCAGCAGCTGCTCACACCCCTCAAACTCCCCGTCAACCATCCGAAATCATCCCGAGGCCCCCGGAACCTCAACCAAAGGCACCAACAAGTCTAATACCACTGTCCAAACTTGTACCAATCCTAAAAACACCTAAAACAACATCGAAACCTCAAATTAACCATGGATTCAAGCCTAAGGACTATAAGTTTCTCAAAATACGCTTTCGATCAAAAAGTCTATCAAACCTCGTCCGAATGACTTGAAATTTTGCACACACGTCACATTCAACACTATGGAGCTACTCCAACTTCCGGAATTCCATTCCGACCCTCGGATCAAAATCTCACTATCGAACCGGAAACTTCAAAAATCCATCTTTCGGCATTTCAAGCCTAAATTAGCTACGGACCTCCAAAACACAATCCGATCACGCCCCCAAGACTGAAATCACCCAGCAGAGCTATCGGAACATCGGATTTTTATTCCGAGGCCGTCTTCACACTATTCTAACTATGGTAAATTTCCAAGACTTAAGCTCTCATTTAGGGACTAAGTCTCCCAAAACTCTCCGAAAGTCAAAACCGAACATCCCAGCAATTCAAAATAGCAGAAATAAATATGGGGAAAGCAGTTAATAGGGGATCGAGGCGTAAATTCTAAAAACGACCGGCCGGGTCGTTACAATAGACTTGTATTTATAGCCAAAGTTGGGCTGAAATCTGAAGAGGTGCAACTCTTCAAAATGGCTGTTTATGCAAAACGGCCATAGAATAAATTCCATAACATAAATGGCTATTTACTCAACAATAGGAGGGAAAATTGAAGGGTAGTTAATTTTCTATTACAAAAACAGGAAACTGAAAATTGGATAACTGAATTGGATTTAATATTAATATTTAATATAATATTAATATTTTATTATTAAACCAAATATTTAATAACATTTATGTTAATATTTACTATTAACAAATAAATTTGGTCCAAAAATTAGTCAATCGATCATTTGACCGAAGCCGAAGCCGAAGCCGAGCCGAGTGAGAGATGACGACGGCGCGAGGCTTGCCTTCTTCTCAACTCTTTATGAGCTAGAAGAGTAGCAATTGTTTATACCCATCAAAAACCTTTTCCTCTTCCCATATGGGACAATCAAGGAGGGAAACTCAAATATTACTCAAATATTTTATTTTTTCCCTTCATTTCCCATTCAACCCATTTTAAGCATTAATAGCTTAAAAACCCAACACCTATCAATGGTGTAAGAGAGAAAGAGAAAACAAAAGTGATAGAAGAATATCAATCATGGAATTTGACTCCTCGTCTTGAGCTTAAACAAAGCTCCACCACATTATACACCTACCTCCTTACAGTAAATTATAGCAGAATAATACAAAAGTTATAGCAAAATATCAAGACAAAAGGGGTAGGTTGAGAGCACTGAGTATCACATACAAAATATCCATGCCCTTGAAATATTGATAGTTATGCATTTTTTTATTACCATGGTATTTGAACCAGTTTATGCGCTCTTCGTCTATCTTCCACCAGCACATGTATTGGCTAGAACAGATAGGATAAAATTACATAATATTTTTTAGTCTTCGTTGGAATTTGAACTTGAGATCTTATGATTCTCGATCCCCTTCATTGACTACTAGGTCACACCTAGTAGTTGGAGCATTTAGTTGCTACAATTTCTAATGTTCTTATTTGTGGAGATCTTGATAGTTATGAGAAATTATTTCTAGTGGTTGGAGCAACTAGTTGTTGCAATTGTAATTCGAACGTTGTAGCTCTAAGTGGTAGTTGCAGCAAATGCAATCGCTGTAGGATAATATTGGGGCTATGTCGGTAGTTGGTGCATTTGGTAGTTGTAGCTTTTGCAATATTGGTAGGTGATGCATTTGGTGGTTGTAGCTTTTGTACGTTAGGCTAATATACTATTTTAAGTGTGAATGAGACTGTCCGTACTTGGCTTTAGCTGCACCAATGATATTGTGCATAAAATATTTTGTGTCCGTTAATTGCCTACCAATTAATTGTCCAATTGAAGCATTCTTTTGACCTAATTCATAATATTTCCTTGACACTTCTATTCGGTTGTGGTTCCTTTGTGTGAAGGAAGCATGTATATATGCTGGTTGCAGACACCGCGCCATTCAATAACTTTCCTCCTAAAAGATCAAATAAGACAGCCTTTAGTTATCCAAGGATTTGCCTCTCCTCCAATGTGTGGGTTAAATTTACATTATTACATGTGTCCCCTTAAAAATTGGACGGGAAGTTGCACATTTGGGGTCACTTTGGAAAGACACCTGCTAATTGGAATATGTGTAATTACTAGGGTAGTATTACACATGGCAAAATACATATTTTAACCATCGACCTTATCTCCAAATCCCTCTTACACACTTCTTAAATACGAAAAAAATATTACACACCAAAACTTTTAAAGGTGTGTCAATTACATACCACTTCGGTGTTTGACCACATATGCTTAAAGATTGCTCTTATACGCGCCAATCAACATCTAACACGTGTCAAATTGAAAAAGAAAAAAAAAAAAGAAAGAAAGAAAAAACCTAAAAAAAACCTTTACGTCCCCCCCCCCCCCCCCCCCCCACAAAACCCCCCTCTTCTCATCTTCCCAAAGAAAAAAAAAATACAGAAAACAAACCCCCCTCCCCCTCCTCATCTTCCCAACCCGATCATCTTCTCCACCACCACCACCCTTCCACCACAACAACCTTCTTCCCTAATAATAGATTCAATTCTTTGCCGATTTTTAACAAGTTTTAACAACATTCATCACAAATCCTTATACAAATTTTAAATTCAAGCTTAAACCAAAGCTTCAAACTTGTTAAGGTGTTTTTAAAGTTTTATCAAAATTAATTACATAAGTAAATTTTTACTCAACACACGAGTTCAAACTAATTTTCTAGGTTATGGAACATCAAAATAAACAAGACACGACTAAATTTTCAAGCTTTTTCAAAAAGTCAATAATGGTGATTTTTACAAAACCCAATAGCTTCTATGTTCTTTTTTTTTCTTAGTCATGGGGTTGGAGAGACGAGACATGAGGGGCAGATAGAACTAGGATGGGGGTTGGGGAAGAAGACGAAATGGGAGGGGGGGGGGGGGGAGGAGAGGAAATGTTGGGGTTTGTGGTTGGGGAAGAAGACATGGGTTATATTTTTTTTTCTTTAATTTGAAAAGGAAATAGTTAAAAAAAGGGAAAAATAAAATAAAAAATTAAGTTCAGTTGAATTTTTTAGTTTCCACACGCCTCTTTTATGTGTAATACACGCGTGTGACATATGGCAAAAGAGGTGTGTAATTGACACACTCTTAAAAGTTTTGGTGTGTAATACTATTCCCGTGTTTAACAAGTGTGTAAGAGGGATTTGAGTACAAGGTCGATGGGTAAAGTATGTATTTTGCCTATTACACACCCTAGTAATTACGCAGTATAGTAATTATGATGGCATGTTTGTTTAACATAACATAATTACAGAGTAATTACAAGCGTACTGTTTGGTTGCACAAGTGTAATTACACAGTTAGATTAAATTTTTGAAGTAATTATCAAAACTTAAAAGTTAATATAACAAATATATTCCTATAAATAATTTTTATAAGTATAAATAATATTAGATTTGGTATTTAAGATGCATATTTTTTCTTGAATATATATTAATTAGTAATCATATATATATATAACTAATATTGTAAAAATAATTGGGAGATATTTTTGAAATTAATAATATTTAGTTAATTCAATTATAGAAACTAAAAACATACGTCTTGTAAGAACATTATGGAATGCATGTTTGATAAAACAAATTAGTAT
This sequence comes from Nicotiana attenuata, assembly GCF_001879085.1. Classification (NCBI taxonomy): domain Eukaryota; kingdom Viridiplantae; phylum Streptophyta; class Magnoliopsida; order Solanales; family Solanaceae; genus Nicotiana; species Nicotiana attenuata. The sequence continues at coordinate 47,912,528 of NC_031989.1, forward strand.
TTATAAATATAATGTCATAACATTATTCAAATATTTGACAAAACTAATCTATCAATTCTAACTAAAAAATGAACTACATGCAATGTGAAATAATAACCCAATACTACGTAAATAAGTAAATTGGAACCATAAACATAACACAATTAAAAAATCTAAAAAATAAATAATAGTTTAACATATGTCAAATTCCAACATAAAAAAAATAAGTGCTAATACAACTTAAGATTAGAAAACATAATAAGTTTTAAGATCATTCAACAACGAAATTCTACTTAATGACATCACTCATTGTATGTCAAATTTATTAATGACTTATTATTTCTAATATTAGAAGGTGTAGCTTCAAAAAACTAGAATAATAACGCAGTTACGCATGAAGAAAATAAAATAAAAAATAAATAAAATATACGAGCAATTACATGAAATCACAAAAAGTAAAGGTAGAGAAATAAAAGATAAATAATGTACAAAGAAAAATATATATAAAAAATAAAAAAACGAAACTGAAAGTAAAAATAAAAGAAAAAATAAAAGAAAAAGAAATTAAAATAATGAAAATAAAAGTTATAAAGAAAATAAAAAAAAATAAAAATAAAAAGGAAAGAAATTAAAAAGTTACCTTGTAATTACACAGTGTAATTACCACCAATTCTCACCTCACCCTTGAGAATTGGAGTGTGTAATTACACCTCTCCAAATACACCCAATTACATGCTGACTAAGTAATTACTTGGCCAAACAAACATGTCAAACTGTGTAATTACACCCAAATCCAATTCCTAGGTGTCTTTTCAAACAGGCTCTTGGTTGTTCGGCATTATATATATATATATATATATGAAAAATTACTATAAGTTACAATAATTAACTTATAGTAGTATTTGATGTTTGGCTATAATTATATATTTTTAGTGCATTACTTATCTTACATTTTGGTGATTTAATGCTAAACTATATTATATTTGTGTTTAATTGAGTTTATTTTATGTGTAGTGTATTTAAAACTAAATTTGAAGCAAAGCAAATATTTAATATGTATTTTATGCACTATAACAAGGGGCCTTTGTTTATTTGATGACAAAGAAAGAACAAATGAGGAAGAAAGAAGACAAATGAAACAAATTGCAAATAAGTGACAAAGAAAGAACTGAAAACTAAGAAGAAAGACAAAAACGTGAAAGGAATGGAAAGTTAGATACAAATCAGAATGGAGAATAAAGCAGCGAAGAATCAAAAGCAAAGCAGCAGCATGCGACGCGAGGGTTACCGCGAGACCAAATGCTTTTGAGTTGTCTACATCGAGTTGTTGAGGCTCTCCACTGATGCTGAAGGCTTCGAAGAAGGAGGTGGAGGCATGGCAGCTGCACTGGTAGAAGGCATGTATGCTGACTCTGCAGCTACCATCGAAGGCTCATCTGACTAGCCTACGGTAATAGTTGGCTGGCCCTTTTTATTTGGGTTTCCACCACCCATCAAAGAATACCATGAGAAGGGCTTCTTCGCCCGCACCTTGGTATCAAAATCCCTCGGCTCCACCCCCACTTCCGTAAGGTACTCAGTGATAGTGTTGGAATACGGGTAGGAGGTGTCACCTTTCCTGCAGATCAAAGACATGTTGGCCGACATCACGACACCCACATTGATTGGGTACCCGGCCATGATAGAGGAAACTAGCACTGCCCGTGGAATTGGAAGATTTGTCTCATTCTGGCACGAGTCTAGTCTGCTGCATACGAACGTCTTCCATCCCTTTGCCTCGAAGTTCAGGGTGTTCCTGTGAATAGGAACCCCTACTGTGATCCATGGTGGTGGTGGTCCGGAGCTACCAGAATCTCAGCTAGCCATGGGCGAACTACATCACCCATAGCCAGCTTTTTGCAAATATTGCACTAGCTCAACATCCTCAAACCCCAAGTAGGTGTTCAAGGTGTTCTGATCAAACCTCACTTTCAGGTTCCTCACTTTTATCACTTTGGTCCCCTTCTTGATGTGCACCACATTGGCTTAAAATTTCGGAACCAAGTACACTTTGGCATCTATCATACTTTGAGTGAACCATGTCCACCCCTCGCTCACGGAACTGTCTCGAAATCGCCGGGTTGTATTTATCAAGGTCTTTCAATAAGAACTGACGCTCAAGAGTGAGCGATCTCGACGGACACCACTTTCAGAAACTAGTGAAGGCAGCTAGACTGACGAAACTATCTTCCCAAATTTCTTTCTTCTTTGACCTCTTAAGACCGGCAACTCTGGTGTCACCCCCTCGGTCATCATCTGGCACTGTAGTAGCTGGTGGGTCGAGGGCATGTCTAGATGAGGGCTCCGAAGCTTGGCTGTCACCTTCCGAACCCTTAGAAGTGCTCTCAGAGGTGGAAGGCTCGTCTCGAAGTTGAAATCTTCCCTGAGGCTGTTGTAGCTGTGATTGAATAGCAGGCTGCTCTTGCACTGAATCGCCCTCTGATGCTTCCTAGACGGGACATAAGAACTTGATTCAACCGACTCAGCAGCTCTACCTCGGCCGGCTGTCGCATTTTTGGATATAACTCTCCAAAAGGTCTAGGGGTAAAGTGCTCCTACCTCGGCCTCGGGAAGGTTCACCCCTCCCCTTTGATGTATCACCACGACCACGTGATCTAACCATTTTCTGCAACAAACAGCAATAGGAGTCAATTATAGTTCAAGTGCAGATAAACAAAAAATTACAGAACAAAGCATGTTGCAGGGTGGGTAATTGCGGTCCGCACAATTGCAAGTGCGGTCGCAGGTTGGGTTGTGCGGACCGCACAATTTTAAAGTGCGGTCGCAGAGATGAAAATGCGGTCCGCATAATTTTGAGTGCGAACGCAGAACTAAAGTGCGGTCCGCACATTTTTGAGTGAGGCCGCACAGTGGGTACCTTAAAATGGCAACTCTTTGAAGACGGAGAATGCCTTGATCTGCGGCCCCACATACGTTTCTGTGGGCCGCAATTGAATTTCTGCGGACTGCACAATCTTAAGTGTGGTCCGCACAATCTTGCCAAACCAAAGCCCTAATCTATACTTCTGCGTACCGCATAATTCCTTGTGCAGCCGCACATTTCAAAATTTAATCGGGCAGAGTTCTTAGGTTTTCGATTTTATGCACAAATTGGACATTGTAGCAGCACTTAAACATGAAAAACCAAATACCCATTCCCCAAATAGCAAATAGGAGTTTTCCCAATACAATTCACACCCCACATAGATATGAAATTAACAAATGATCTAAAATAACTAACAAATTATAAACTAAACTAAGAAAATTGAAGAATCCTAGAAATGATTTGAACATACCAGTGATGAAGTGGTGTTAAGGAGTGATCACAGATGCTCAATTAAATGGCAGATGATTGAATCAATTGTGTGCAAGATTTTAGCCATTGTTTTAATTTCTCAGAGATTGGAAAGTTTCAACAGTATAGTTAGGGCTACTATTTATACTAAACGGGTTTGGCTAAGGGTTCAAAAGACGAGTGCGGCCGCAGAATTCCTTCTGCGGTCCGCACTTTATTACCTGTTATTCAAATTCCCTTCGTTGATCTGCGGTCTGCATAATTAGCTGTGCGACCGCAGATATTGGTGTGGTCCGAAGGTTTCCTTGTGCGGCCGCCTTTGGCCATTTCTCTAACAAACAAACTTCAGAGAGTTTGCATTTTCCCATCTCAAGTTGTGCGGTCCGCACAAGAATTGTGCGGCCGCAATTGCCTTCTGCTGTAGCATTCAAAATTATGCGGTCCGCATAATAAATGTGCGGTTCACATTTTTCCCATACTTAGCCAATTCATCTGAGTACAATTTATGTAAAGCACACTCATCCCTGCAACACACTTCAAAACTAGTTAGCACAAAATAAGAATTACTGCAACGACGTGGCCGTCACCAACTCTTCTGAGATAATGCTTCACCCAGTGACCATTGACTTTAAACACTTCATCATTTTATTCTTCAAGTCCAAAGCACCAAAAGGTGTCACACCCACAACCTCAAATGGGCCATTCCATTTAGACTTTAACTTTCCGGGAAACATCCATAACCGCGAATTGAACAATAACACAAGATCACCCTCTTTAAACTCTTTGTTCCAAATGCACTTGTCATGAAGATATTTCATCTTCTCTTTGTATAAGGACGAACTTGTGTATGCATGATACTGGAACTCATCCAACTCATTCAAATGTGACACCCTTAAGTTGGCGGCGACATCCCACTCAAGATTCAACTTCTTAAAGCCCACATGGCTTTGTGCTCAAGTTCCACCGGAAGATGACAAGCTTTTCCGAACACCAACCGGTATGGAGACATTCCGTTAGGTGTTTTGTAAGCCGTCCTATAAGCCCATAAAGCATTATCAAGTTTTTTGGACCAATCTATCCGGTTAGCGTTCACTGTTTTGGACAAAATACTTTTTATATCCCGGTGGGAGACTTCCACTTGACCGCTCGCTTGTGGAGGATAGGGAGTCGTGACTTTATGAGTGACACCATACTTGTTGAGTAAGGTGTCGAAAGCTTTGTTGCAAAAATGTGATCCCCATCACTTATGATAGCCCTTGGAGTACCAAATCTTGTGAAAATATTCTTCTTCAAAAATGCCACCACACTTCTCGCTTCATTGTTGGGTAAAGCAACGGCCTCAACCCATTTGGACACATAATCAACCGCGACCAAGATGTGGTGTTTCCACAAGAACTCACAAAAGGACCCATGAAGTCAATACCTCACACATCAAAAATATCAATCTCCAAAATGGTGGTGAGGGGCATTTCATTTTTTTTGAGATTCCACGGGCCCTTTCACATTCATCACAACGCTTGACTAGATCATCCTTGTAAAGGGTGCGCCAATAGAAACCGCAACTTAGCACTTTGCCCGCCGTTCTTGCTCCACCATGGTGACCCCATATGGCGAAGAATGACAAGCCCCAAAAATTTCAACTTGTTACTTCTCCGTTACATGCCTTCTAATCACTCCATACGTACAAATTCGGAATAGGTACAGTTCATCCCAATAATTGTATTGACAATCCCGGTTGAGCTTCTTCTTTTGGTTTGAAGAGAGCTCATTCGAGATGACACCACTTACATGGAAATTTGCTATATTTGCAAATCATGGCACCTCTTTAATTGAAATAGCCAAAAGTTGCTCATCGGGGAAGGTGTCATTGATTTCAAGACCATCATGCGGCCTCCCCTCCTCTTCCGAACGAGATAAATGGTTCGCCACTTGGTTTTCACTTCTTTTTCGATCTTGGATGTCTATATCAAACTCTTGCAATAAAAGCACCCATCTCATCAACCGGGCTTTGGAATCTTTCTTGCTCATAAAATAACGAAGTGCTGCATGGTCCGTGTGGACAATGACTTTTGCACCCATCAAGTACGGGCGAAACTTCTCCATAGCAAAGACAATGGCAAGGAGATCTTTCTCCGTAACAGTGTAGTTGAACTGGTCACTATTCATGGTCTTACTAGAATAGTAGACCGGATGAAAAATCTTGTTGATGCGTTGCCCCAAAACAGCCCCTACCGCTACATCACTTGCATAGTACATGAGCTCAAAAGGAACACTCCAATTTGGAGCGGTGATAATGGGAGTAGTAGTCAACTTGAACTTTGGCAATTCAAAGGCTTTCATGCAATCATCATTGAAGTGGAACTTAGCATCTTTCTCGAAAAGCTTGCACAACGGGTTCACCACTTTAGAGAAATCCTTGATGAACGCCGGTAAAATCCCGCGTGACCTAAGAAACTCTGCATGCCTTTCACCGGAGTTGGAGGTGGAAGTTTAGAAATCACCTCAATCTTTGCCTTGTTGACTTCAATGCCATTCTTTGAGATCTTGTGTCCAAGGACAATGCCTTCCTCGACCATGAAATGATATTTCTCCCAATTGAGCACCAAGTTTGTTTCTTCACATCTTGCCAACACTTTATCCAAGTTTGCGAGACAATCATCAAAAGAATTCTCGACCACCGAGAAGCCATCCATGAAGACTTCAAGGTAATCCTCCACCATGTCCGTGAAGATCGCCATCATATACCTTTGAAAAGTCACCGGTGCATTGCACAACCCAAATGGCATCGCTTGAAGGAAAAAGTACCATAAGAACATGTAAAGGTAGTATTCTCTTGATCCTCATGAGAAATAAGAATTTGGTTGTAGCCGGAATACCCATCAAGGAAACAATATAAAGCACGGCCGGCCAATCTATCAAGCATTTGATCTAGGAAGGGAAGTGGAAAATGACCCTTCCTTGTGACTTTGTTGAGCTTACAATAGTCCATACACACTCTCCACCCGGTCACCGTTCTTGTAAGAATCAACTCATTCTTATCATTGGTGACCATTGTCATGCCCCCTTCTTTGGGACACATTAAATTGGAGAAGTCCACGAACTATCGAAAATGGGGTAGACAACCACGGCATCCAACCACTTGATGATCTCCTTTTTGACAACCTCTTGCATGGCTTTGTTGAGTCTCCTCTGACGTTCAATAGATGGTTTGACACCTTCCTCCAAGTTAATCTTGTGCATGCAAAATGAGGGGTTATCCCCCGAATATGCGCCAATGTCCATCCAATATCCTTCTTCCTCTTTTGTAGCACCGCCAATGTAGAGTCTATCTGCACGTTAGTCAAACAAGAGGAAAGAATAATCGGTAAAGTAGAAGAAGGGCCAAGAAAAATTCATACCGAAGATGTGGAGGCAATGGATTCAACTCCAAGATAGGAGGCTTCTCAATTGAGGGCTTTGTTGGATGAGTTGTCCTATTTTCAAGATCCAAGGACAATTTGCGGGGCTCATAAGTGTACGACCCCATTTCTTGCAACAATTTCACACATTCTATAAAGCCATCCATCTCGTCATCATCAAATTTGAGCAAGACGGCCTCCAATGTATCATCAACATTCATCACAACACTTTTCATCTACAATCACATCGGTCACCAAGTCCACGAAAGAACAAAGCACTTTGCTATTGGGTTGCCGCATGGACTTACACACATGAAAAACCACTTTTTCGTCACCAACCCGGAAGGTAAGTTCTCCAGCTTCAACATCAACTAGAGCCTTCCCCGTAGTAAGAAAAGGTCTACCAAGAATAATCGGCACCTCATAATCAACCTCACAATCAAGAATGACAAAATCCGCCGGAAGAATGAATTTATCAACTCGAACAAATACATCTTCAATCACTCCCAATGGTCTCTTCATGGTACGATCGGCCATTTGTAATCTCATAGATGTGGGTATTGGTTTCCCAATTCCCAAAGTCTTGAAAACTGAATAGGGCATCAAATTGATACTGGCCCCAAGATCACAAAGAGCTTTTGCAAACTCGGCACTCCCAATGGTACAAGGAAACGTGAAAGCGCCGGGATCCTCCAACTCGGGAGCCATTGAATGGACAGTTGCACTCACTTGATGAGTCATTTTTATAGTTACAAAACTCATCGATCGCTTCTTTGTCACTAAATCCTTCATAAACTTTGCGTAACCGGGCATTTGCTCCAAGTCTTCAACCAATGGAACATTAATATATAGGATTTTCATCATGTCAATGAACTTTTTGAATTGATTCTCGCCATTTTGCTTGGCAAGCCTTTGATGATATGGAGGAGGAGGCCTAGGCATTGGTGCCTTAGCCTTTTGCACTACCGGTTCCGGTATGTCAACAAAGTGATCCCTAGACGGGTTCACTTCCTCTTGAGCTTCCTCCGCATTGTCATCAATATCAATCCGCACTTTCTCATTTGCTTTCACCACATTGTCCGGGGTCTCATCTTCTTGAACCACTTGCTCATCATCCACAAGTTTTCTTTGATTCGAGGTGGGTACATCCCCACCTTTTCCACTCCTTGTAGTAACGGCCATGGAATGTCCCGTGTTGTTTCCACCATTTGTGTTCACCACCGTGTCACTTGGCAGTGCCCCCTTAGGACGAGTGTTTAGGGATTGAGAGATTTTCCACATTGGACTTACAACTTTTGGATAGATGAATTGTGTGAGGCAAGCTGGGCATCTGAGTCGGCATTCTTCTCCATCATTTGCTTAAACATATTCTCAATTCGTCCCATCTTATTGTTTGAAGAATTTGGACCATGGAAGGATAAGGAGGTGGGTTGCTCGGTTGTTGATACATAGGGGGCCTTTGAAAACCCGACCCCTGATTGCCTTGATTATTGTTCCATTTCCTTGGTTGTTGCCTCCCCAATATCCTTGATTAATTCCACTCCAATTTCCTTGGTTATTTCCACCACTCCAATTTTGTTGATTGTTGTTATTATTCCAATTCCCTTGATTGCTGCCACCATTCCAATTACCTTGGTTATAGAATTCCAATTCCCTTGATTACCTTGAGGTCGCCATTGGTGTTGATAGGCCTTGAGAGTTGTTTCTTTGCTCTTGAAAGTTGTTCACATATTGCAGTTCCTTCTCTTGTTCATTGTAAGATTCATCTTGATCAAACCCACTATCTTCTTGCACATAATTCTCCACTCGGTTTTGCACTTGTGGACCTTTGGACCTTCTTTTGTTCACCATCATACTAACTCCCTCCATGGCATTTACTTGCTTAGGATTTTGCACTTGTTGAAGGTCGTCTTTGGCTGATTGATTCATTGTGGTGGTCAACTTGGCAATGGCTTTCCCATGGTCGTGCAATTCTTTATGTAGGTGAATCACGTTTGGATCACCTTAAGGAACATTTTCTCTACTTTTCCATGCCGATGAAGTATCCTCCATTTCATCTAAAATCTCACAAGCTTCCGTATACGGTGTTGTCATGCAATTTCCACCAGCAAGTTGATTGACCACACACTGATTGGTAGTATTGATCTCCCGATAGAAAGTTCGTTGAATCATAGCCTCCGTCATGTCATTTTGGGCTCTCTTTGACCATAGTCCGGTATCTCTCCCGTATTTCATGTAACGGCTCATTGGACTCTTGTTTGAATGCTAGACTGTCGTCTCTAAGGGTAGCCATATACCCGGGAGAAAGAACTTGGAAATAAATTTCTTCGCCAATTCATCCCATGTATGGATGGAATGATTTGGCAATCTTTCTAGCCAATCCAAGGCTTTCCCCCGTAGAGAGAAAGAAAATAGCATCAACTTTAAAGCATCATCGAAGACGTTTGTTTGTTTACTCCCCCAACAAGAGTCCATAAACCCCATCAAGTGTTTGTATGCATTTTGACTCGGTGCCCCGGTGAAGATTCCTCGTTGCTCTAATAATGTGAGCATTACATTCATGAGTTGAAAGTTGCCTGCCCTAATGCGGGGCGGGACAATGGCACTTGCATACCCTTCATTCGGCAACACCCGGTGTGGAGCCGCTCTTGGTGGATGTGGCGGTGGAACTGGGACGTTGTCTTGAGGCACCCGACCTCTTCTATTTGCCTGAGGTTCAAGAGAAACCTCTTCAACTTGGTTATCTTCAATGTTCACATACCCCAAAGGCATGTTTCCGAGTTGATCATTTTTTTTGTCATTGTGATACCTACAATTGATTCATAAAAATTAGTAACAAGGAAGGAAAAGAAGACAATTCACACACAAAACCAAATATATAGCTAAATCTGTTTTTAGCTCCCCGGCAACGGCGCGAAAAATTGATCTTGTCCAAGTTCACACCTCAATTCAAGGTTATGAAACGGTCGATTGCAATAGTAATACCCAAAAAGTAGTTGGGTCCAAATTTCACAGGGAGCTATACGTGGGATTTAGGAGTATAGATTTCAGTGTTTGAGTATGAACTATCGCAAATTTTATTTCCACAAATTGATGCTTGTTCTATGTCTATTATTATTTATGATTGCAAAATTAAGTAATGAAACTAAGAAATTGTTTTGTTGTTGTTTTCAAATGATGTAAAAGGCCTAGGGCTATGACTTTCACCTAGGTGTTTTCCTAACGGGTTGTAAACTTTAGAGCTTATTTTATTGGTCGGGGTGTATTATAGCTATCAACACTCGAGTACCCGCTCAATACCTCTCGGTAAGAGAGTGATTTTGCCCAATTTGGCTTTCCCAAGTCCAAATGAGTATTGAACAAAATAGTTGATACAAAGCTCAAGTCAGGTTTTACTATCTCTAGATTCAACCCTTTTATTTGGGACTATCAATCTCTTAATTTACCCCAATTTCTTGTTAGCCAAGTTTTCCTAGACTAGGTCTCTCTTTTTCAAGTAGAGACCAAGTCAATTAGACATGTACTAATATTTGCAACCATTAATTCTACAATTAAAATCAAGAACAAGGCTAAATAATGAACACCCAACCATAAACAAGCAATAAATCAAACACCCATTAAGTTTACACTCTAGGGTTGGGTCACAACCTTAGTGAAAATCTAGCTACTCATGCTTAAGACAGAAGAATGGAAGAAGAAATGATAATTAAACCCATATTGATAATTAAAATAAAGAAATCTATGTTCAAAAAGCTCAAAATGGCAAAAACTACTAAAGAGAGTAAAGAAAAACGGCTACTGTAGCAGCTGATGTCAAAACTTGACCTAAAAAGGTGAAACATTTCTATTTATACAGAGCTGGAATTTTCAAAAAATGCCCTTTTAGAGGTTCTGCGGCCACACAATTCCATGTGCGATCCGCACTTTGTTTCAGCCTGACAGGAATGTAATCTTGCGGCTGCATAATTCTAAACCGCTGCCGCACCTCTTTCTTTCTGCGGTCCGCACATTTCTTAGTGCGACCGCACATGGCTCTTTTGCGGACCGCACAACTGTGCCTGCGGCCGCATAGCTGATCTTCTGTGACCGCACAATAATTGTGCGGTCCGCACTTCTATTGAATTTGAGATGCAGGTTTTCTGAACTTTTGCTCTTGCCCAGCTTCTGCGGCCACACATTTCATGTGCGGACCGCACTTTTCACAGATTTCTAATATGTTTCTCTTCACAATCTGCGACCGCAGATGATATTCTGTGGTGCGCACTTTAAGCTTCTGTGTCTGTTTTTGTCCCAGATCACTCCTTCTTGAGTTTGATTTCATCTTGCAGGCTCATTTTCCAATATTCCTGCAATTAAGCATATTTCATCAGTTTTCGAAACACAATTAAATGCTTTTGGACTAAAACGAAAGCTAAAAGGCACTAATAAATAGTCAAAATCCCCACTTATCACCATGCCAGGGAGATCAAGGTCGAGACCAGAAAGTCAGATCTCTTCAAGATCAAACAAAGGGATAAAGAGATGCTCTAGGAGTGCCAAGATTCCAGATGGAACGGATGGACATACCACCGGTTGCAGATGATTGAGCCGTTTGGGCATTCACTCAAGGGCTCAACCCCCAAAGTTCCTTTGCCTCTCAACAGCTAAAATAAAATTTGGTAGAGTACCCGGCGGTAACTTGGGCCGACATCCACAACAGGTACCAGTCGAAGATCAGGGTCGAAGTCGACCAACTCGGGGCCCCTTCTGGATCTGCGTACCCCATCAAGGTCAGTGATAGATCTAAGAGAACCATTGATCAAGAGCCAAGACCAACCTGAGATTGGTATCAACCATACAATGCGGACCGAAGGGGAAATGGATCCGGGCGTCACTTCGCAAGGAACGAGAAGAGAAGCAATCGAGGTCCTAGTGGCTGAGGTCTGATAAGCAAGAATGGGTTCCACAGGCTGCTCGGGAGTTGGGAAGCATCGAGATTATCGGAGAACAACTTGAACGTGGACGTTGCCAGCATTGTGTCAGCCATAGGGCGCATGAAAGAGACCGAGTGGCCCCGACCATTGCAGTCCGACCCTACCCAGAGAGATCCTAATTTGATGTGTATGTATCAAGTCACTCACGGTCACAAGACCGAAGATTGCTGACAGTTGAGAGAAGAAGTTGCCTGGTTATTCAACAATGGGCACATCCGAGAGCTCGAGTGAGCGAGCCAAAAATCACTTCATGAATAGGTACGCCAACAAACAGGTCGAACTAGAGGAGCCTCAGCACGTGATCAACATGATCGGAGGAGTCGATGTTCCCTAAGGACCAATGATAAAACACACTAAAGTATCTGTCACAAGGGAAAAACGGCTCCCGGATTATATTCCGAAGGGAGCCATTTCGTTCAGCGACAAAGATGTTGAGGGCAACGTACAGTCTCACAATGATGCGATGGTAATATCCGTACTTATCAATAAATCTCGAGTTAAACGTGTGTTGATTGATCCAGGTAGCTCGGCCAACATCATCATCTCAAAGGTCGTGAGCAATTGGGGTTACATGACCAAATCGTACCGGCAGTCCGGGTATTGAACGAATTTAACATGGCATGTGAGACCACGAAAGGAGCGATAACCTTGTCAGTAAACACCGCCAGGACAATCCAAGAAACAAAGTTCTACGTGATCGACCTTAAATACCGGGGGCCATCCCCTATGTTAGGATTCTTAGAAAAGGAGAATTCTATATGTCAAAAGCCAAGGCTTAGTGATTAGGATTAATTTGTAAGGGTCAAACGGTCATGCGAACCATGTCCATATAGTCCACTCTAGCCACGACACTAGTCTTATGCGCCTCCGATCATGTACCTTTCATATTAAGCAATGAAAGAAACCTCTACTTCCATTACACTTTATTATTGTGCATTTCACTTCTTCGATCCTGGATCCTAAAGTCCATGGGCTACCCCTACTCGGGGACTGTCGACCGATAAAATTCGGACAACCTGGGCTACGGAATCTCGGAGATACCAATCCTATTAGGCAGTGCCCGAATACAAAAGGCTATGGCCGCCCTAAAAATGGCTCAAAGACGTCCAAAGTCCATACTCAGAAAGTAAGGTCCATACGAAAAATCGAAACCTATTAAAAGGTTACCCTCAACAAAAACATCGTCTAAGACACTTAAGTATCTTAAACGCCTTCGATTTTATTGAAGACTCGAAGCGACAAGTAATCCGGAGTTCCCATTGAAATCGGACCCTATTTGGGCCTCCGAAGAACGGATACTCTAGACTACATTTAATTTTATGCTAAGGCATTAAAAACAATACGCAAGTAAAAAATTGCAAATAGACGCTCGAAAGTGAAGATACAGTATTGTCAAAAGAGAGAAATTTTATATATTCCAAAAAATATTTACAAAGGGACGATAAAACGGTCTCAAAATAAACAAAAAAGAAAATATACAAGGAAAAACTTAAAAAAGAACTAAGGCATTTGCGCCTGGTCTTCACCGGAGCTCGACTCGTCACCAGAACCCTCGGAACATTCGGGGCCCTCATGCTCATAAAGTTCTTTTGCCTCGGCCTCGAGTCTCTTGGCTTCCTAAATCTCGGCCAACATGTCAAAACCTCGGGTATGGATCTCCTCGAAGGTCTCTCACCGGGATAGCCTCTTTACGTATTCTGTATTCGTCTTTAAGCGGGCCTCGGCTATCTCCACATCAGCCTTATACTAGGCTAGCATTTCCTCGGCGTCGGAGGAATCAGTAGAAGTTGCCTCCAATTTGGACCTCTGCACTGCATATTATTGGCCGAAGGTATCTCGTTCTGTGACAGTAGAGTTCAGCTATGCTCACAGTTCATCATTTAGCCGAGACCACTTGTCAGCCTTATCTTGCCACCCAGAGTTTGTCCTTGGCCGATGCCAGCTCCTCTTTTGCAGCCTCTTTTTCCGAAGCCAGCAGGTCCATCCTGCCCTTCCACGCCTCGGTCGTGGCCTTGACCTCCATCCATCTCAACCCGAAGCTGGTCGATCTAGTCTACCTTCTTTTGGACCTGTGAAGTTGCATTGTTAGTCACCATAGTAGCTTCTCGTTTTTAGCCTCAAAGATCCTTACCTTCTCAACTAGGTCGGCGTGCTCCCGCTTCAAGGACAAGGCCTCTTTCTGAGCCTTTTCCAGCTCGGCTTAGAGAATTGGGAGGTCTTTGAGGGCCTCGTCTTGTTGTTCGCTAAGAGTCCTGTACATGTGCTTCTTCTGGAATTGCTCTTTGAGCTCGAACTCGAGCTGGCAGATCTCCAAGCGGGACTGAAGAAAGCTTTCATGATGAAGCACTGAAGCCTAAAAAACAACAAAGTCGTTAGAACATGTCTAGAACTAAGCAAAAATCACAAGGGGTACGAAGAGTAGACGCATTACCTGGTTTAGTGCCTGTTGCGTCTCGTTGAAGAGGCTCGACGTACCTACTTCGTTCATCTTTTCCTGGTCCTCCTTGGTCACCAAGCAACAAAGGTAGATGGCTATGCCCATTAGAGCGGACATGACCCGAGCATCCACAAGGATAGTAAGAACGATCGTTCTTTTACGATCGGGGTCCACACTCGGGACAGGGAACTGATTCACTAGTCTCGGGCTCAAGCTCGAATCGCCCGCTCCCGATGGCACATCCTTTTTTGGGACCTCCAGGTGCCAAGACCGGAAAATTCCTCCAACACGGCCATGTCCACACCGTAAAAGAACATGTTGAGAGAATCACCTGGGCCCAGAGCCATCTCATTTGATTTCTCTTTGCCTTCTTGAGCCTCTTCGAGAATGGACTCAGTATAGGACAGCATCTCCACGATGTCAATGACACCAGCTACCTCCTTCGGGGTGGGAGCAGCTTTTTGGAAGGTTGCGGCCTCCGTCTCTCCCTCTGGTTCCCGATCTATTGGGTGATCGACCTGGTGGTCACCTTTCCCGATTGCCGCTTGCTCCCCCTCATTGTGGGTCAACTCATGAGCAATAGACTCAATGTCATCGTCCTTGGGATAATCCCTAAGCCGGTAGAGAGAATCAGAGTCCGGTGCCTGGACTTAGTGCTCTTTTTGCTTTTCCAGAACCAGATGGTCACCCTCTTCTTCTTCACCTTGGTGTTCGGGGATCCCAAATACTTCCTCTTCTTCTTCTTCTTCTTTTTCTCCTTCTTTGCGGCAGCCCCGGGCTGTCCCGAAGCGGAGTATTCAGCAAGCGAGGACGGATCTTCGTCCTCATCCAACAACCTGAGCTCAGTGGTCTTGGGTAAACCTGTAAGAAGAAAGAAGACTTGGCGATGCGTAAACCAAGACTATGAAGGTAATCATTCGGAAGAGAGCCTCACCTTGGGAACGGGCCTTCCACTTGCTTTTCGAGAGCTTGCGCCATGCGCTCGAAGTATGGCATCTGTTTGCAGATCCTCTTGATCCACTCCTTGAAGCGGGGGATTACATTAGGATCTTGGGGAACCACTGCACAACAACAAAAACAGACAATTAGAAAAAGAATAAAAGGGAATGCCAAATACTCGAAAAGGAAAAGACATACGTGAGGCGTTCCACTTCTCTGGGAACGGTAAAAATTCGGAGGGGATGAGGTCTTCAATTTTCATCCGAACGAACCTCCCCTGCCAGCCTCGATCTCGGTCCTCATCGATGCTCGAGAACGGAGCCTTCCTTGCTCGGCGAACGCGCTTGATCAACCCTCCTCAAAAATTTCGGGGACTGTATAGACAAATCAAATGGTCGAGGGTGAACCGAGGTACTTTGGTGTTGTTCGCAAAGTGTCTAAGGAGGATTACGATCCTCCAAAAGGACGAGTGAATATGCCCAAGGCAGACCTCGTACCTTTTGCAGAAGTCGATGACTATGGGGTCCACCGGGGTGAGTGTAAATACTTAAGTACCCCCTCCATGTGAGTAGTGATAACGTCGTTGGACCCGGAGATGACCACTTCCTTGCCCTCCTAGTTACAGTCTATCTAGACTGTGGATAGTGTTTCCTCAGTAAGGGAGCATATGTACCTCCATGCTCCCTCGCCTCGGTATTGTTGACTGGAGGCCTTCTCGATGTTGAAGTCGTTGCCGATACAACAGCCCCCGGGTACGAAGCTCTTCAAGGGAGGCTCCTGGGCCACCTCAGGATGGTCACCTCGTCGTCTGTGGCTGGGTCGGAAGATAAAGGAGCAATTTGTTGAGGCACGGATTTGGAAGTTTTTTCCATCGGGATATGGAAAATATGAAGATTTGAAGATGGGATAAAGATATGAAGATCTGGGTTGAAGATTCAAAGAGAATGTAAGAAGATTGAGGATGAAGATATGAAGGTCTGAGGAGCAATGTATGAAGATTTTAAGGAGTTAGAGGCAAATGGAGAATTCGAGGGTAAGTCGAAGAGTTCTGGAATCGGAAAGTGGAGAAGTGAAAAAGGGTCAGAGTTTTTATAGGGGGAGAACAATCAATGCACGACGTTTCGCATTTGAGGACAGTCAACCGACGACGGACACGTGTCCGAGGTTAGAACGACGCGACTGATGGGACGTTTCGTTGACCCAACAACTTGGTCATAACGTATGAAGGAAGGAACTGGGTTCACTTTTCATTTCCCGTCGCTTCGATAAATCTACCCTCGGAAAGACGAGCGGACTATCTGTGTAAGGGCAAAATCGGGGGCAATATCTACCCTAATTCTCGATGAAAGAATGAAGGGGGAACACGGATCCGCGAGATTGTAATCGGCGCCAGAGACCCGTCGAGACCCGGGAAGTATGGACGATATATCCCACATTGGACGCGGTAACGCGATGCACCCCGAACCAAGTATGAATTTTAGACCTCGGGAGACACGGTGGACGGTTATGCACAACTAATAGGGGGTCACAATACTCGCCCTCAACCGAATATCATGGCGCGAATCTCGCTCGATGTTGATTATAGATCAACAATTACCCAGAAAAGAAGATTTTTACCCTTTTTAGACTTGTACTAGGACTGAAACTCTCCTACTATATAAAGGAGAAGTTTTTTTTAGTCTGGCATATTGTAACACGCAATTCAAGGCAATAAAAACTTATTTTTATCTTCTAGATAGTGTTAAGAACTTTACTCACTTGTACTGTTCTTCATTCACGACTAGGCTTGAACCGAGGGTCCAATCGAGGACGAGGTCGCTGTTCAATCTAAGACCAGGCTTAATCATAACGTTGTGATTGGTTTGATCATTTATTTCGCCTTTAATTCATTTATCTGCTTAATTATTCGTGTTGAATTAAACCACGCATTCTTTAAACCGTGTATAAATTTAATTGTTACCTAATTTTGGGGTAAACAATATATTTACTAGCTTTTTTAATTTAAGCGATTAGGTGGGCGTGTATTTATATTTAATTTTCTGTTAGGAGAGCCTTTAAAATTTGTCAATGAAGGCAACAAGACATTTTAGGTATCATTTTATGCTTTAATCGTCGTGCTTTTGAATTGAAATTCCATGATTCCTTAGTAAAATCGTCATTATATGACAAATCAAGCTAAGGCAGTCTTGGATGGAGATTAATAAGGACGAGTTAATTAAAAATGGTGATCTTATGAAACTCATGACATTCGAAAAACTTAAGAGCATTGTGAGGCTCTTTACGGTCCATAGAATCAACACAAAGAGGCTGGTCATTGCACATTAAAATTTTCTTCTCGAGTAAACTTCATAATAAGCTTGTGTGGCCAATTAATTGAGCATGGAAGAAGCAAAAACTCTATTATTTCTATTTTTTCATTCATTTGTTGGACTCCTTGGTTGCGAGTTATAATTCCAAATAAAAGGTGGTCCTCCGTGCGAAGAGATTATTGTTCAAGTCAATGTTCGTATATTTTGGTTGCTTATAGATAGTAGAATATAATCTACGCTACAAATTATTGAAAGATAAAAAATGGAGAAGGTTAATCATCCTTGCTAGCCCAACAGATGGATTTCATCAAGCTCTAGATCAACTCAATCAAATGTTCAAGCAAACTCAAACAAAAAGGGGCAACTAAAAATAATCGAGAACCTTGAACATATAAAAAATAATAAGGAAAGCAACTAGAGAGAAAAGAAAATTCACTTTCAATAATGCAGAGTGTAGGGTATCATTCAAACTATAGCAATAATTCAAGGGAAATTACCAGCTATGTCCATTTATAGGTAGCTCATTAAAAAAATTGACCAATTGATAAAATATTACTAATATTAGCCAAATTAGCCGATTAGCTATTTGTAGCAAAAAAATATCAAATTTTTGCTTTGTTTTGAGTGGGTGTTATTAGAATAGATTGGGCACAACTTAAGGAGCTTGAATCTCAGTTTTGGGATGATTTGGTGAAGTTTTGAGGTGGTTTGAATTAAAAATTCGGTAAAAACCGAACATGAAAAAAATGATATGTGTATCACATTGTGTATAGTTTATGTATCACATATGTATCATATTTGTATCTATTGTGTATCACATGTATATCCATGTATACCTGTGTGTGAGATACATGCGTGATACATGTTTGATACATGTGTCGCAGAAGACTTTTTTGAACTCGATTTAATTAGGAATTTTGATACAAAACCAGTCCAAATCACCTCCAATCTTCCTCAAATTCTGTATATTGACTTATCTATATATTTTCAATGAATTTCAACTATACCCATTGAAAAAGTTCCTTTTTTGTTTAGATTTTTGAAATATTGTAAATATTTTTTGTATTTCATCAGCTTATTTGCTACCTCATCCATAAAATTTCCTTTCCGTCTTGTATCTAATCACGCTTAAAAATATGGAAGGTGATTTTTGCATGTGATTCTTTGAGAGAAAGAACCCTATTATTTGGTTTTTCAAATTTTGTTGGCTAGTTTTGGTAAGTCTATGATTAATGGCTAGAGGTTAGTAAGTTGAGATTTATTTAGGACATTTGTGTAAGTTTTTCATAATTCAATAGAATCCAACTCTCCAATAATTCTAAAACATATTAATGATATGGTAGGCCCAATTATCTATACAATGAGCTGTGAGAAAATAGAAAAGCACATGAAGCAAAAGGCACATCTAACACATATCCTGCTTGACTATTTTCTCGGACTAATTATTTGAGCAAGGAAGGACCCAATTATTATTATTATTATTATTATTATTATTATTATTATTATTATTATTATTATTTGCATTCTTTTTTTGCCTGATCTTTTGTTGTGTGTAGTTAAAATTCTAAATAGAAAGTGGTCCCTGTGTATTATTATCACGACCCGGATTTTTCACCCTCTGGAGTCTTGATGTCGCCTACTAATGTGAGCTAGGCAAGCCGAATATTTAACAAATTACCTTTTTACCCATTTTATACTCATTGACAATTAAAAACAATAATGTGAAAATAGCGGAAAATTTAAAATAAGCGGAAGAGAAGCAATAGAATATCTGAACATGTATCCAAAACAACTGTTTGAGCCTCAACTACCCAGAACTAGTGTCACAGTTTTACAAACGATCTAAGAATACTACATACAACGTCTGAAAAATAAACGATACACTGTTTCTGAATTAAGGAAATGAAACAGGAACAAAGGGGTAGAGGGAGACGCTAGGGCCTGCAGACGCCTGCAGGTCTACCTTGGATCTCCGCATGGACTGAAGGTAGCCACTCAATCTACGGTCCAAAGTCAACAGCACTGGGATCTGTACAAAAGAGTGCAGAGTATAGTATCAGCACAACCGACCCCATGAGTTGGTAAGTGCCTAGCCTAACCCCGGCGAAGTAGTGACAAGGCTAGGACCATACTACCAAATAACCTGTGCAGTTAAATCATATACAGCGGAAATAGAAACAAATAATTACAACTAACGTTAGGTGGGGGAAACATGCTACGAGGAGTAACAGATAACAACAGAACGACTGTAGAGAAACATAAGAAATGCTCTAAATCAATTACCAGCAAAATAAGGAAATAGAAGAACAGGCACACAAGTAATACCGTTGCAGACGTGTAACCCGATCCCATTGCATATGACACCGTTGTAGGCGTGCAACCCGCTCCAATTTTTTACATTATCGTTGCAGTCGTGCAACCCGCTCCCATTTCATATATCACCGTTGCAGGCGTGCAACCCGCTCCCATTTCATATATTACCATTGCAGGCGTGCAACCCGCTCCCATTTCACATATTACAGTTGCAGGCGTGCAACCAGCTCCCATGTCACATATTACCGTTGCAGGCATGCAACCCGCTCCCATTTCACATATTACCGTTGCAGGCGTGCAACCCGTTCCCATTTCTTTTATCAACACCAATCAAAAGAATTCCGGCAAGGGAACAATAATATTAAAACAAACATCCCGGCAAGGGAAAAATAATGATAATAACATCCAGGCAAGGGAACTACAATCATAATAACAACCCGGCAAGGGAACAATAATGATAATAACATCCCGGCAAGGGAACAATAATAAAATCCTCATATGAAACGTAATAAACCACAACGGAGGCATAATAATTACAATACAAGACTCACGGGCATGCTTGACACCGACGTATAGATACTCGTCACCATGCCTATACGTTATACTCCACAATTAACACGTAACAAATAAGACTCGACTCCTAATCCCTCAAGCTAAGGTTAGACCAAACACTTACCTCGATGCCACGAACACAATTCACGTCTCAACTATCGCTTTACCCCTTGATTTCACCACCAATTCGCTCGTATCTAGTCACAAGTTACTTAATTACATCAATAAACGCTAAACGAATCAATTCCAATGCATGAAAATAAATTTTCCAAAGTTTTACCCAAAAAGTCAAAAATCTCCCCCGGGCCCACATGGTCAAAACCCGAGGTTCGAACAAAATCCGATTACCCATTCCCCCACGAACCCAAATGTATAATTTGTTTTAAAATCGGACATCAAATCGAGGTCCAAATCCCCAATTTTTGAAAAACCTAGGTTCTACCCAAAACACCCAATTTCCCCATGAAAATCATTGATTTTGAGTTGAAATCATGTTAAAAGATATTAATGATTGAAGGAAACGAGTTAAAATTGACTTACAATCGATTTGGAAGAAGAGTTGTTCTTGAAAAAATGAAAAGATGTGAAAAATGGTTGATTTTCGGCTAAGTATAAAAATTGCAGGTTGCAGATATGGGAATTGCGAACACGGTTCGCAATTGCGAACCCTGACCTCTTCTATGTTCGCATTTTTGAAGGGGTTCTCGCATTTGCGAGTTGGAAAAAACGAACAAAGGATCGCATTTGCGAAAACAGGCCCAAAAGGGGCGCATCGCATTTGCGGAGGAAATCTCGCATTTGCGAGGAAGAGCTGGCCTGGGTTGTTTCGCATTTGCGACTCAGCCTTCGCATTTGCGAACTCGCATTTGCGAGCATGTGAAGCCTGCAGGCCTGAACACACCAGCTAAAAACCTGCAATCCACCAAGTCCAAAATCCACTCGTAGCCTATCCAAAACTCACCCGAGCCCTCGGGGCTCCAAACCAAACATGCACACCAACTTAAAAATATCATATGGACTCGCTCGTGCATTCAAATCACTAAAATAACATCAGCAACTATGAATTTAGCATCAAAACCATGAATTTTCTTAAGAACTTCAAATTTTTAATTTTCTCAAAACGATCCGATTCACGTCGTTTCAAGTCCGTTCCTTACCAAATTTCACAGACTTATCTTAAATCACATATAAGACCTGTACCCGGCGCCGGAACCAAAATATGGGCCCGATACCATCAAATTTTAAACACCTTTCATTTCCAAAACTCATAAATAATTTTAGAAATAATTTTCTTTAAAAATTCATTTCTCGAGCTTGGGACCTCGGAATTCGATTCCGGGCATACGCCCAAGTCCTATATTTTCCTACGGACCCTCCGGGACCATCAAATTATGGGTCCGGGTCCGTTTACCCAAAATGTTGACCGAAGTCAAATTAATTCATTTTAAAGTCAAAATTCACCAATTTTCACAGATTTTCACATATAGGCTTTCCGGCGACGCGCCGGACTGCGCACGCAAATCGAGGTGAGACAAAAAGAGATTTTTAAGGCCTCGGAATGCAGAATTTACTTTTAAAACAAGTGATGACCTTTTGGGTCATCACATTCTCCACCTCTAAAACAACAGTTCATCCTCGAACGGACATAAGAAGAAAGTACCTGAGTCGGGGAAAAGATGGGGATAACGGCTCCACATATCGGACTCGGACTCCCAGGTCGATGCCTCAGCAGGCTGACCTCTCCACTGAACATGAATAGAAGGAAAACTCTTCGATCTCAACTGACGAACCTGCCGGTCTAGAATAGCTAGCGGCTCCTCCTCACAGGACAAGTCCTTGTCCAACTGGACAGTGCTGAAATCTAACACGTGGGATGGATCGCCGTGATACTTCCGAAGCATGGACACATGAAACACTGGATGCACGGCTGATAAGCTCGTCGGTAACGCAAGTCTGTAAGCTACCTCTCCCACTCGATCAAGAATCTCAAACGGGCCAATGAACCTAGGTCTAAGCTTGCCCTTCTTCCCAAATCTCATCATGCCTTTCATAGGCGACACTCAAAACAATACCCGCTCACCGACCATGAAAGCCAAATCTCGAACCTTGCGGTCGGCATAGCTCTTTTGCCTGAACCGAGCTGTACGAATCCTATCCTGAATGATCCTGACCTTGTCGAAGGCATCCTGTACTAGATCCGTACCCAACAATCGAGCCTCTCCTGGCTCAAACCATCCAACCGGCGACCGACACCGCCTACCATATAAAGTCTCATAAGGAGCCATCTAGATAGTCGACTGGTAGCTGTTGTTGTAGGCAAACTCTGCTAAAGGCAAAAACTGATCCCACGAGCCTCCAAAGTCAATAATACAAGCTCGGAGCATATCCTCCAAAATCTGAATGGTCCGCTCGGACTGTCTGTCCGTCTGAGGATGAAATGCTGTGCTCAACTTAACCCGTGTGCCCAACTCTCGCTGAACTGCTCTCCAGAAATGTGAGGTAAACTGCGTACCTCGGTCCGAAATGATAGACACGGGCACACCATGAAGACGAACAATCTCCCGGATATAGATCTCAGCTAACCTCTCAGAAGAATAGAAGACTGCCACAGGAATGAAATGTGCTGACTTGGTCAGCCTATCAACAATAACCCATACTGCATCGAACTTCTTCAGAGTCCGTGGGAGTCCAACAACGAAGTCCATAGTGATACGCTCCCACTTCCACTCAGGAATCTCAATCTTTTGAAATGAACCACCGGGCCTCTGATGCTCATACTTAACCTACTGACAATTTAAACACCGAGCCACATATGCGACGATGTCCTTCTTCATTCTCCTCCACCAATAATGTTGCCGCAAATCCTGATACATCTTCGCGGCGCCCGGATGAATAGAGAACCGAGAGCTATGGGCCTCCTCTAAAATCAACTCTCGAAGTCCATCCACATTAGGCACACAAACCCGACCCTGCAATCTCAAAACTCCATCATCTCCTAAGGTGACCTGCTTGGCACCTCCGTGCTGCACCGTGTCTCTAAGGACACACAAATGAGGATCATCATACTGCCGATCTCGGATACGCTCCAATAATGAAGAACGAGCAACGGTGCAAGCTAACACACGGCTGGCTCAGAAACATCCAACCTCACGAACTGATTGGCCAAAGCCTAAACATCCAAAGCAAGCGGTCTCTCACCGACCGGTATATAAGCAAGACTGCCCATACTGGCTGACTTCCTACTCAAAGCATCGGCCACCACATTGGCCTTCCCCGGATGATATAAGATGGTGATATCATAGTCTTTCAACAACTCCAACCACTTTCTCTGCCTCAAGTTTAGCTCCTTCTGCTTGAACAAATACTGCAAACTCTAGTGATCCGTGAACACCTCACATGCCACGCCATACAGATAATGCCTCCAAATCTTCAATGCGTGAACAATGGCTACTAACTCCAAATCATGAACCAGATAGTTCTTATCATGAATCTTTAACTGCTGCGAAGCATAGGCAATGACCTTCCCACCCTGCATCTACACCGCACCAAGTCCAATACAAGATGCATCACAATAAACGGCATAAGGCCCTGAACCTGTGGGCAAAACCAACACCGGTGCCGTAGTCAGAGCTGTCTTGAGCTTCTGAAAGCTCGCCTCACACTCGTTCGACCATCTGAACTGGGCACCCTTCTGGGTCAACCTGGTCATTGGGGCTGCAATAGATGAAAACCCCTCCACGAACCGACGATAGTAGCCTGCCAATCCCAAGAAACTCCGGATCTCTGTAGCTGATGCTGGTCTAGGCCAGTTCTTGACTGCCTAAATCTTCTTCGGATCAACCTGAATACCCTCTGCTGACACAACATGACCCAAGAATGCAACTGAACTCAACTAGAACTCACATTTCGAAAACTTAGCATACAACTGACTATCACTCAAAGTCTGAAGAACCACTCTATGATGCTGCTCGTGCTCCTCCCGGCTGTGGGAATATATCAAAATATCATCATTGAAGACTATCAAGAATGAATCCAAGTAAGGCCTGAACACTCGGTTCATCAAATCCATAAAAGCTGCTGGGGAATTTGTCAACCCGAATGACATCACCAAGAACTCATAATGCCCGTACCGAGTGCGGAAAGCTGTCTTAGGGACATCGGATGCCCTAATCCTCAACTGATGGTAGCCAGATCTCAAGTCAATCTTCGAAAATACCTTGGCATCCTGAAGCTGATCAAACAAATCATCAATCCTCGGCAATGGATACTTATTCTTGATTGTAACCTTGTTCAACTGCCGGTAATCAATACACATTCTCATCGATCCGTCCTTCTTCTTAACAAACAACACCGGCGCACCACAAGGCGAAACACTCGGTGAAATAAAACCCTTCTCAAGCAAGTCTTGCAACTGCTCCTTCAACTCTTTCAACTCAGGCGGGGCCATATGATACGGCGGGATAGAAATGGGCTGAGTGCCCGGAGCCAAATCAATGCAAAAGTCAATATCCCTATCGGGTGGCATACCCGGCATGTCTGAAGGGAATACCTCAGGAACCTCACGAACAACGGGCACAGACTCAATAGAAGGAACCTCAGTTCTAGAATCACGAACATAGGCCAAATAGGCCAAACACCCCTTCTCGACCATACGCCGAGCCTTCACATAAGAGATAACACTACAGGTAGAATGACCAGGAGTCCCTCTCCACTCTAAACGAGGTAAACCCGGCAAGGCTAAGGTCACAGTCTTGGCATGACAGTCCAAGATAGCGTGGTAAGGTGATAAACAGTCCATTCCCAATATGACATCAAAATCAATCATGTCCAGAAGAAGCAAATCTACACGAGTCTCAAGACCTCCAATCACAACTATACATGAACAATGGACTCGATCTACCACAATAGAATCACCCACCGGGGTAGACACATAAACAGGAGCACTCAAAGAATCACTAGGCATGACCAGATACGGTGCAAAATAAAATGACACATAGGAGTATGTAGACCCTGGATCAAATAAAACTGAGGCATCTGTGCTACAAACCAGAACAGTACCTGTAATAACTGCATCGGAAGCCTCAACCTCGGGCCTGGCTGGAAGAGCATAACATCGGGGCTGGGCCCCACCACCCTGAACTATATCTCTGGGACGGCCTGCTGCTAGCTGGCCTCCACCTCTAGCGGCCTGAGCTCCACCTCTAATACCTCTACCTCCACCTCTAGTGGCCTGAGCTCCACCTCTAGCACCTCTACCCCCACCTCTAGCTGGCTGGGCGGGTTGTGGAACACTCGGTGCCTGAACCATGGCACGGGATCCCTGATGCTGAGAGCTACTCGGTGCTCGAGGGAAATACCTAGCAATATGCCTTGTGTCGCCACAAGTAAAACAAGCCCTCGGCTGCTGGGGCTGACGACCTAGAAACTCTGAAGCGGCGGTGCGCTGATAGGAGCTGGTGGTGCACTGTAGGACTGCTAATCAGAATACTGCATATGAGAACCACGGCCACCTGAAGCACCATGGGAAACCTGAAGTGGTGACTGAAAAGGCCTAGGAGGATGGCCTCTACCATACGAATCCCTGCCTCCAGACGAGGTACCACTGAATGGGCCTGAATGACGAGGCCTCTTGTCCGAACCATGACCACCTCCCTACGACAGAACCATCGCCACTCTCCTGGCCACAATGGCCGCCTCTTGGAAAGAAATCTCACCCCCTGTCTCCCTTGCCATCTTAAGTCGAATAGGCTGGATAAGTCCCTCAATGAACCTCCTCACCCTCTCTCTCTCGGTGGGAAGTATGACAAGAGCATGACGAGCCAAGTCGATGAACCTGGTCCCGTACTGAGTAACGGCCATAGAACCTTGCAGGAGACGCTCAAACTGCCTCCGATAGGCCTCTCTCTGAGTGATAGGGAGAAACTTCTCCAGAAATAGCTGAGTAAACTGCTCCCAAGTCAAAGCTGGTGATCCGGCTGGTCTAGCCAAACAATAGTCTCTCCAGCAAGTCTTGGCGGATCCAGACAAGCGAAAAGTAGCAAAATTGACCCCATTGGTCTCCACTATCCCCATGTTCCTAAGAACCTCATGACAGCTGTCTAGATAATTCTGGGGATCTTCAAAAGATGCACCGCTGAAAGTAGTAGTGAAGAGCTTGGTGAACCTGTCCAATCTCCACAAAGCATCGGCAGACATAGCTGCGCCATCACCGGTCTGGGCTACCACACCCGACTGAACTGCTCCAACTGGCTGAACTGCTGGAGCCTGAAACTGGGCAGCTACCTGTTCCGGAGTGTGAGTAGCAGGAGTCTGGGCTCCTCCTCCACCCCGAGAGACGCCTGGTGCGACAGGAAGCAAGCCTGCCCGGGTGACACTCTCCATAAGGCCCACTAGATGGACCAGAGCATCCTGGAGTACTGGGATAGCAATAAACCCCTCTAGGACCTGAGCTGGGACCACCGGAACTGCTGGGGCCGGAACCTCATCATCAAAGTCAACCTGAGGCTCCGCTGCTGGTGCTGCTACCCGAAGCTGAGCTCTGCCCTACCTTGGCCTCTAGCACGGCCTCGGCCTCGCCCTCTGCCCCTCGTGGGAGCTGCTGCTGGGGGCTCGGGCTACTGGTCAGCAGATGAGGAAGCGCGCGTTCTCGACATCTGCGAGAAAATAGAATAAAAATTCAATCAGCAGTGAGAAACCAAACCGCACGGCAAGAAAGAATAGATGTGAAATTGTCCTAACTCTGTAGCCTCTGGGGGATAAATACAGACGTCTCCATACCGATCGCTCAGACTCTACTAAGATTTTTTTTGAACTGTGGGACCCATGTAACCTAGAGCTCTGATACCAACTTGTCACGACCCGGATTTCCCACCCTCGGGAGTCGTGATGGCGCCTACTAATGTGAGCTAGGCAAGACGAATATTTAATAAATTACCTTTTTACCCATTTTATACTCTTTAACAATTAAAACCAATAATGTGAAAACAGCAGAAAATTTAAAATAAGCGGAAGAGAAGCAATAGAATATCTGAACATGTATCCAAAACAACTGTTTGAGCCACAACTACCCAGAACTGGTGTCACAGTTTCACAAACGATCTAAGAATACTACATACAAAGTCTGAAATATAAACGATACACTGTTTCTGAATTAAGGAAATGAAACAGGAACAAAGGGGTAGAGGGAGACGCCAGGGCATGCGGACGCCTGTAGGTCTACCTTGGATCTCTGCGTGGACTGAAGGTAGCCACTCAATCTACGGTCCAAAGTCAACAGCACTGGATCTGCACAAAAGAGTGCAGAGTGTAGTATCAACACAACCGACCCCATGTGCTGGTAAGTGCCTAGCCTAACCCCGGCGAAGTAGGGACGAGGCTAGGACCAGACTACCAAATAACCTGTGCAGTTAAATCATATACAACGGAAATAGAAACAGATAATTACAACCAAAGTTGGGTGGGGGAAACATGCTACGGGGAGTAACAGATAACAACAGAACGATTGTAGAGAAACATAAGAAATGCTCTAAATCAATTACCAGCAAAATAAGGAAATAGAAGAACAGGCACACAAGTAATACCGTTGCAGTCGTGCAACCCGATCCCATTACATATGACACCGTTGCAGGCATGCAACCCGCTCCCATTTCTTACATTACCGTTGCAGGCGTGCTACCCACTCCCATTTAATCTATCACCGTTGCAAGCGTGCAACCCGCTCCCATTTCATATATTACCGTTGCAGGCGTGCAACCCGCTCCCATTTCACATATTACCGTTGCAGGCGTGCGAACCGCTCCCATTCACATATTACCATTGCAGGCGTGCAACCCGCTCCCATGTCACATATTACCGTTGCAGGCGTGCAACCCGTTCCCATTTTTTTTATCAACACCAATCAAAAAAATCCCGGCAAGGGAACAATAATATTAAAACAAACATCCCGGCAAGGGAACAATAATGATAATAACATCCCGGCAAGGGAACTACAAAGATAATAACATCCCGGCAAGGGAACAATAATGATAATAACATCCCGGCAAGGGAACAATAATAAAATCCTCATATAAAATGCAATAAACCACAACGGAGGCATAATAATTACAATACAAGACTCACGGGCATGTTTGACACCGACGTATAGATACTCGTCACCATGCCTATGCGTCGTACTCCACAATTAACACGTAACAAATAAGACTCGACTCCTAATCCCTCAAGCTAAGGTTAGACCAAACACTTACCTCGATGCCACGAACACAATTCACGTCTCAACTATCGCTTTACCCCTTGATTTCACCACCAATTCGCTCGTATCTAGTCACAAGTTACTTAATTACATCAATAAACGCTAAATGAATCAATTCCAATGCATGAAAATGAATTTTTCAAAGTTTTACCCAAAAAGTCAAAAATCGCCCCCGGGCCCACATGGTCAAAACTCGAGGTTCGAACCAAAACCCGATTACCCATTTCCCCACGAACCCAAATGTATAATTTGTTTTGAAAACGGACATCAAATCGAGGTCCAAATCCCCAATTTTTGAAAAATCTAGGTTCTACCCAAAACACCCAATTTCCTTTGGAAATCATTGATTTTGAGTTGAAATCATGTTAAAAGATGTTAATGATTGAAGGAAACGAGTTAAAATTGACTTACAATCGATTTAGAAGAAGAGTTGTTCT
This sequence comes from Nicotiana attenuata, assembly GCF_001879085.1. NCBI lineage: Eukaryota > Viridiplantae > Streptophyta > Magnoliopsida > Solanales > Solanaceae > Nicotiana > Nicotiana attenuata. The sequence continues at coordinate 47,941,447 of NC_031989.1, forward strand.
TGAAAAATCACCCTAGGGAGTTTATGTTTTGAAAAGATGTGAAAAATGGTTGATTTTCGGCTAAGTATAAAAATTGCAGGTTGCAGATATGGGAATTGCGAATAGGGTTCGCAATTGCGAACCCCGACCTCTGCTATGTTTGCATTTGCGAAGGGGTTCTCGCATTTCCGAGTTGGGAAATTTGAACAAAAGATCGCATTTGCGAAAATAGGCCCAAAAGGGGCGTATCGCATTTGCGTAGGAAATCTCGCATTTGCGAGGAAGAGCTGGCCTGGGCTGTTTCGCATTTGCGACTCAGCCTTCGCATTTGCGAACTCGCATGCGAGCCATGCTTCGCAAATGCGAAGCCTGCAGGCCTGAACACACTAGCTAAAAACCAGCAATCCACCAAATCCAAATCCACCGCGTGGCCTATCCAAACATGCACACCAACCTAAAAACATCATACGGACTCGCTCGTGCATTCAAATCACAAAAATAACATCAACAACTATGGATTTAGCATCAAAATCATGAATTTTCTTAAGAACTTCAAATTTCCAATTTTCTCAAAACGATCCGATTCACGTCGTTTCAAGTCCGTTCCTTACTGATAATAGGTGAATTGAACTATGATTAAGCCCTAAAAGCACCACTTTCTTGTAGAGTTTTTATGGTAAAATTGATAACAAAATGCTCTTATTAGTGCTTTTTATGTTTTGCAGGTTACATACAATAAAAGAAGGCTATGGAGTTCTTTTGTAGGTTACACACTTGGCGGATATTATGCGATTGGCCTCTTTTTCCTCCATAATTGATCCCAAAAGAACTCCATAGCCTTCTTTTATTGTATGTAACCTGCAAAACATAAAAAGCACTAATAAGAGCATTTTGTTATCACTTTTACCATAAAAACTCTACAAGAAAGTGGTGCTTTTAGGGCTTAATCATAGTTCAATTCACCTATTATCAACACCCTACACTTTAATCTTTGCTCGTCCTCGAGCAAGTTGAACCACACTTCTAGGCCTAATCGTTCGATGCATTACCTAGTTTTATGTCACACCCGCCATTATGAAAGAACAACCTAAGCAGTGCAACAGCCACACCTCAGATGAAGACTCTAATGCCATGCCACACACGTGCTTACTCTAGTTCTCTAAATAGAGGCGAAAACTTGCTTTTTCTTCCCGAGTCACATGCCCTCACATCACATATTTGAGAGAAGTTCCACACATATAAAATCAAGCACAAGGAACTATAGATAAAGAATTCACTCACTCTCAGCAAAGAACATTCATATGCCACACAGATACACCATAAGCTTGCCCTTAGTGTAATACTCTACTAATCGAGTTGTTTTAGTCTAAGATCAAGAGGTCTTTATTTGGTTGTAATGTAGTCTAAGGGACGGTTAGGATATATTTGGATATAGTGACTAACCTCCCTAAGCACTTTTAATACATTTTTCCTTTATTCCGATTTCCATGTCAGCCCAGTCATCCTTCCACGCTTGTTTCATAAGCTACCCCCGCTTTTCTAGGTGCAACTAGCTTTTCTTGCCATTCACTACTTTAGGACCACCTATTTGCAAGGTCCTTCTTCTATATTTCAATATATTTATTTATTTTTATTTTTTTTAACTACCATTGCACCATTCAAGTATTTTCCTGATTCCCCTTTTTCTACTCCCTTATCACCCCACACTTTGACTTTTACATGATCTTTAACAGTTCAAGTGCTTCTAGGAGGCAAAGGGTCAAACAGTCAAGCTATTCAACACATGGATGTAGGTTATTGCAAGGTTATCAAAGAAACAGGCTTTAGGCTCAAAGGGGTTAACTATGGTGATACGTATAGGTGGATTAATAATTAGACCGGCTACACAAAGAAATGCCTCAATCATCTCTAAGACCAAACAACTTCTATTTCGCTTTGCAAACACACCAGGCAAGTTCTAGGTATCGCATGCAAGCACAGAATACAGGTATTTCCTCACACACACTTGGCATGTAACTCATTCCGAATTAGTTTGTCAACACACTCACATGAGTGTTCAAGCAAGACAAGGTGTGTACAATTAAGGCATAATTTACGAGTCTACAAACGAGCCTAGACGTTGCACTCTCAAGTTTGTTTAGTTATTAGCAGGTGTGTACATTATAGGTTGCATTCCTGCCCTTACCCATCTTAGTCCAAGAGAGTCTTCAGGGTCCTAAAAATATCAAAGAAAAGTCTACCTAACCCGGTTCAAGAAAAGCCCTTGGAAAAGAACCGTGGTCAAAAGAAAAACCAAGGGGGAATTACTACACTAACTAAAAAATAAAAAAAATAAAAAAAATCTAAATGGACTACTTCCCTCAAGAGTACTTTTCCAAGTGGTCCGTCCTCAGGAAGAGTCCCCTACCTTTTCTAATTTTTTTTTATCCGACTTTGACCCTCAAGAGACCCGTCGACAAGTGTCCGTCGTTGGGCCAAGTCAGTTACTTGTAAGATGAGTACATCCAATTATATACAACAACAAAGATACAGAACTACAACATACTCAATGTATATGTACACTAACAATACACCACTAAAGCACGTCTCCCACCCCACACAAAAAATTATGGCATGTCCCCATGTCATATCACAAATAAAGAGCAGAAGGGTAAGAAGACTTCCCTGAGCATCAGTCAGAGTCGGAGACGGTGCTGGGGTCCACATGACAAGCTCTCCCCAAAGCACGAAACCAAGCCATAAATGATCGAAGGATCATTTCATCACCAATAATTCTCGCCGCATCAAAGTCTCTCTTGGTGACGAAGCACCACACCAGTAGAGCCCGTAGGTGGTTCACATCGGTCGTGTTGCTTGTGGGCAAGAACCGGCTGCAAATGATGGTGAACCAGCACTTGGCCTCATGTGTGAACGACTTGGAATGGAGGGTAATGTTTTCCTGTATCCAGATTGGTTGACCCTCTGCGCAGATTATCGCAATCATCGTGTCCCAAGAGACCCCTTGGGCATCATGGTAATGATCAATGTCACCAGTAAACTGGGGCAACTACAAGACCTGGCGAATCTTCCAAATTGAGGCATCCACTACCCTGCCCCGCAGAATCACCTCCCGGCCCAAATATTTCGGGCAGTTCGCGTAGAACTCCCTGACTATCATCGGGTTTGCCGTCTCAGGCTCATCAAACAAGAACTCCATCTCCCTCCTTCGGATTTCCTCATACATGTCTGCATTTTCCATATGGAGGGCAGCCCGGTCAACAGCAATCTCAGGTACAAAGGTTTTGGTGGCCTTAGCATGAAATGCGTCCTCTGCCCCCTGAGACTGGAACCTGGTTTCATCATATGTTGGCACTTGGGAAGCGCTCGCCGAGCCTCTTTGCCTTTTTCGGGCCATATTACCTGCAAACAATTCAGGGCAACTATCAGATGGATCCTAAAATGTTCCATTCGGATGGTTACTCAGACTTCGCCATCCGATGGCACCAAACAATTTCCATTAGCCAATCAATGCCAGGATACCCAATTAGTAAGTTGCCCCAAATGGCCAATCTCTACTACTGCCTCACACTACTATCAATTTGACAGTTCCTCCCAATAATACCCCACACTTTCTCCAACAAGTGAATCCTTGCAAATGCTACCACTATCACAAAACAAGAAAGGCACAAAGTGCTACAAAATTTTACAACACACCCCAATTTTCGGCCATTGAAGCCCCTCCACCAAGCTTCACCCTAAAAATTTTTTTTAGGCCTCCAAACATTCTAAAAATCTTCCACAAGTTCAGCACAATGAAAACCCAACCATTTAAGCATCAATCATGGCCAAGAGAAGCAAATAATGGAGAAAAAGAAAGCAAAGAAAGAAAAAAAATAAAAATTTACACTAAAACACTACCTACTAAGTTATGCGAAGAAAAGAGATGAGAGTAGAGAAAAACCAGAGGAGAAGAGGGTGAAATGCACAAACCAGAACTGGAGATGAACTGCCGCGGTCCCGGCATAACCGCGGTCGGACCACGGCGAGAAGGTATTGCAGATTCAGAGAGGTCATTTGGCCGCGGTCCTAGCGCAACCGCGGTAGGACCGCGGCAGGAGGCGTAAAATTGAGAGACTGAAGTGCAAAACACGGAATTCTTAGCCCAAAAACCCTATTTAAACAATAGAACTCGCCCAAGGGAGGAATGTAATGTTTTTAAAGAGTACTTTGGCAAGGAAAACAAGTGTGAGAGATCACCCAAAATATCATTACTCTTATTCTTCTTTCTTTTTCTTGCAATTTATGATTATAAATCTTTTAGTAGTTTATTTCCCCATTGTCATGAGTAGCTAAAAACCTTAATCTAAGGTTTTGGTGGAACCCGTTGGGGATGACTTGGTTGTTTTGTTAATATAAGTGAATTTGGTTGTTAATCTCTAATTGTTCATCTATGTTTTGATTGTGGATTAGTTGAAAGGGCCCTCAATTATCCGTTCCTATTTATTATGTATCTACTTGAGAGAGAGTGCATAATTAGGTGATTGTATGAACAACATCACTCCCGGAGTATAGACGAGAGTCATAACCGAGGGTTTAGGGGTTGGATTAGAGATAACGAAACCCCGGGTGCAATCTAAGTGAATTGTATTGTGAAATTAGCTAGCGTAGCTTGAGAGAGTGCGTCTAGTAGATTATCATAATTACTTGAGAAAGAATTATGATAGCTTGAGCGTTCATGATTGTTAGAGACAACTAAATCGTAGTTATAAGACATATACAACCAAGGAAATTACCAACGGGGGAAACCATTGCCTTAGACTTTATTCCTACTGTTTACACATCAAGTTTAGTTAATTTTCAGCTGTTAATTACTTCCAGTCTTTAGTTGTTAGAAAATCAACCATTGTGAAGCAAAAAGTTTGGGAAAACAGATTGTGTGAATTTAGTAAATCTGACAGTAGTGATTGATAGGTTAGTTCCCTGTGGTTCGACTCTGGGCAATAATACTCAGATTGTGTGAGACTTAGTTGAGCGTGATCAAATTTCAGAGACTTATCTTAAATCACATATAAGACTTGTACCGGGCGCCGGAACCAAAATACGGGCCCGATACCATCAAATTTTAAACACCTTTCATTTCCAAAACTCATAAATAATTTCAGAAATAATTTTCTTTAAAAATTCATTTCTCGGGCTTGGGACCTCGGAATTCGATTTCGGGCATACGCCAAGTCCCATATTTTCGTACGGACCCTCCGGGACCGTCAAATCACGGGTCAGGGTCCGTTTACCCAAAATATTGACCGAAGTCAAATTAATTCATTTTAAAGTCAAAATTCACCATTTTTCACAGATTTTCACATATAGGCTTTCCGGCTACGCGCCCGGACTGCGCACTCAAATTGAGGTGAGACAGAAAGAGATTTTTAAGGCCTCGGAATGCAGAATTTACTTTTAAAACAAGTGATAACCTTTTGGGTCATCACAATTATTCAGGTCAATGTTCGTATATTTTTCTATTTATATATAATAGAATATAATCTAAGTTAAAAAATAGTGAAAGGTAAAAAGAGAATAAGGTTCAGGAGCGGCTCAACATGTTTGGTGATCTAAAGAGAAACTTTAAAAGGATGTCTTGCATTTTTTTAATAAACTATCATCGCATATGTTTCTAGGAATGCAATTATTTGAATCATTTATACATTCAAGATTTTCTTTAGTACCTACAATAGATGTCTCACTACCTTTTTTTTCGTAGAACATTATCATCTAACTCAACTAGATTAATACCTTGTTCGTTTGAAGAATATTCTTTTTATTTTCTGACTTAGTTTTCTTATCGTTAGTTAGAGCTCCTTTTGAGATTGTATTAAGTTTTCAACTTGGAGTTTTGAGTGACACGATTTCAATTTTTCTACTTGATATATATATATATATATTATATATATATATATATATATATATATATATATATATATATATATATATATATATAAATTTTAAATAAAATTAATAAAAGCTAGACCAACAAAACATGTTGTAGATATTGATAATTGACTGCTTCAATTAGTTGGTTGCACTTTCGGGAACGAACAAAAAGGTATATGCAATACTTTGTACGATATATTTCAGGCTTTGAGTTTCGACAAAATAATACTAGTTTTCTTTGATGAATGGAGAAAAGAAGTAACTCAATAAAGTAAATTGTGTCTCGTGAAAAAGAAAAAATATGGGGGAATTTGGGTTATATACCCTATTGACTAAGTCAAATATAATTGACCTAAAATAAAGTCTTCATTGACACATGTATGGTAAAGGTGTTCATTTCATTACCTAATTTTTCTCATAATTCACTGCATTTATATACCCACAAATTATCTTTCCCTTTTATCAAAATGTTGTACTATCTATTTTTATTTAATTTTTTCAATAAACATAGTCCCTAATACTAGTAATTATTGGAAATTGAGTCCCTCAAATTTGGGGGCCTAAAGCACTTGCTCTAGGTTAACACAATAAGTGTTCAAGCTGATTCAACATTAGGTTGGCCAAAATAAAAGACGAACCAAGTCGAGTTCACTAGTTAGTCTAATTCACTCTTACTGACATTATAATTTACCTTAGCTCGCCATAAAATAGATGACATTTTTCTGAGTGGATATGAAAGAGGAGCTTATTAAATCTTTATCTAATTTCTTTCTCCATAAAAATACCGAAAAAGAGATAAAAATAGAAAAATAGGTTTCTGCGCCAATATACTTTTACATTCACTTGTATTGGATAATTGGGTGATATCCCTGTATAGGGTAAAATCGGTTCACATTAAATACTCGAATGACAAAGTGACACGTGGAACCGGAGATAGATGGAAGACGAAGCGAGTGGAAACCAAGATCGAGAACAATATCTTCGGTTGGCACCAGGCAGACCCCGAAGGGAACATTATCAACGAGGGCAAACGAATAATTGCCACCAGAAGACATTCAATAAAGAATATTCCTCAGTATTAAATACGCATCGGCTACAGAGAATTTTGAAATTCATAGCCTGCCGTTACATATTCATCAATGACCCCATTATTGTCATTTAAGAGGGGCTTGATCCTAGGACCTTGTTCCCTAGGTATAGTTATATATAGCGTCTCCAACAGCCATTGTAACATACGAAAATTCTGACAAACTTATGCTATACATTATTCCAAGCTAAATAATACTTTATTTTCTGTCTAACGATAAACCAAGTTGTCTACTATTTTATCTCGATTTTAACGCTACGTCTTGCATTTGATTTAATTTATTTATCATATTGGGATCAAATCGATTCGCTTCTCTATAAATCACGCTATACATTTAAACAAAATACAATACCAAACTGAAAGGCATACAACTGAGTGGACAATTAATGTGAAATTTCATGCAGGTCCAAGTTTATATATATTTATCAGTAAAATCCATGATTATTTTTAACACTAAACAGATATGAGCAATTGATAAATAGTCCTTTTTATCTTTTGAAAAGATAACAAATATAAAAGTGGTGCCAAGATCAGTTAACAAAGCAAGCTCTTGCAAATTCCAATTAGAGAACTTTGCTATATGCCCAGAAATTAAAACATGAAATGCCTTAATTTAAGGTATAAAGAGCCTCAAGAAAATGTAGGGAGATAAAAATTAGAGTCGCTCAAACACTGAAGCAAAGAGGGCAACAAAAAATTCAAAAGAAAGTCAAATTGAAATAACCAACACACATCGAAAAAGTACAATCACATTAATGTTTATAATGTGAATTCCAATTTATTAGTAGTATATTTCTCTTGTAGTATTATAGTAGTTGCGATGATTAAAAGGTCACGAAAAGTATTATCTTTCGTGGCAAGTAAGTCGCCATAAAAACTCTTGTGTTATTTGAAACAAAAATTCAATTAACATTTGTGGCGATTGATTAAAATCGCCACCAAAACAATCACTTTCGTAGCAACTAATTTTTGTCGCCACATAAACTTTTGCTTTAGTAGCGATTTAATTGGTTGCCACTACAATTATCATGTTCTGTTGCGACCTTAACAAGTCGCCACGAAAACCCTTACTTGTTGTGGAGACTACAAGGTCGCCACAAATCGTCGCCACTAAAAATCCTATTTCTTGTAGTGCGTTTTACGGTAAACAGTTTGGCGCCGACCGTGGGGCTTAAACAGTTGCATAATTGAGTTGTTCCTTGTATCTATTACTAATCTGTTTGATTCTTTGTTTCTTAGCAAAAATCTTAAAAGATGACAGCTAGTGATGACAACATCGCACGCAACGTTGAGGCACAAGAAAATCTGCCTCAACCTAAGGATTCGATCAGCGACACTCGCAACAAGGAGGACGTAGCCACGCCGGTTCATGGCGAGCGATATCCACGACACGTACGTAAGGCAACTCCTGATGATGCTGAAGACGAGCACGTTACGTGATAACAACACGATAGGGGATTCAAGAATTACTAAAGAAAAAATAAGAAAATCAAGAAACGTGCGGAAGCTAAGCGAAAATAGAGAAACAAAAAAGGACAGAAAATTAAAGATAGATTGAATTCAAGAAAGAGTTTCTTGAATTCAAGAAGTCTATTCTTGAACTTGAATCCTAACAACAACAATTAGCTAACGAAGAACTATCGCCTTTGGTAGAGACTTAAAAACAAGATATAGATTGGGAAACCTGACCCTTTAGAATAACAAGAACAGCAATAAGCCTAAAATCATCACCTTTCTTGAATACCTAGAAGTGATCTAAGATTTCCAAAATGATTTAGTCTTACCACTTTAAGTTAAATCTTGAAGGTTGAAGAATAAATCCAAGAGTAGCCACACACGAGAGTGCAAGAAAAATCTCACAATTTTTATTGATAATAATCTGAATAATCTAAGCCTAAAAACAAAGAAGACACCCCTTATATAGATACGAGAGGTCACAAAATTAAGCCTAAAAATAAGGAAATAAAGTCCTAAACTACTTTGGATAATAAGTCCAACTACCTTAGGAAAAGGAAAAACACTAGGAAACAAAAACCAAGTTATTCTTGGAAAGTAACTTCAACAATCTTAGGAAAAGGAAAATATAGCCTTAACTAACTAGGAAAGCAATAAATATAGTCCCATAATATATGGAAATAAGTCCCAAACCAATCTTGGATAGAATCTTGAAAATCTTGGAAATTTTGAAGGAAATTTGCAAGCAACTTGGCACCAACTTGCACTCAACATCTAGCACGACTATTGTACCTTTCTTGAAAATCAAGTAAGTCCCTTTTATGTTATAAAACCGTGACTTTATGTAGGACTTCATGGGCTACAAGTTTGGACACATTTTAGATACCAAATTGGTCTAAAAGTGGACTGATTAGGACCTTCTTCAAAGGATGTCTCTTGGGATCCAATGCTCCTCTTCTTGGACATAAATTTGAGCCGTAAAACAATTGTAACACCTAGCTAATTCACAACCTTTATCCTTGAGCTCTTCTTCCTCCCAATTAATAACTTCTTTATTTGCATTTGAAGTCTAATGACCTTGTTTTGTAACTCTTTAGCTTGACATCTTGTTAACGGCTCTCATTGAGATTCCAAAGCTTCATCCTTGTCCTTGAACAGAGTTGAGCTTTCTAGGAGGCTATCATTCCCCTCTTCTTGAAGAAAATTCGTCCTCGAATTTTGACCTTGCAAGAAAAAGAAGACAGGCACTAGTGAATGGCATCTACTAATCTGAAAAAATGGTAGGAATAAAACAAGATAGTGACCATGTGTCCACTTAACCCAATTAAGCCTAATAGGTGTATATACTCCCTTATAAAGCATATGGACATCATCATCCCAATAAATTTTATGCTCACTTAGATTAGTCCAATAAAAACCTCTCTTAAGGTAGCCCACAAATGTGCATGACAATGAAATTACAAAAGATTGATCATGTATCCATTTAAAACAAGTATCTCTACCGCATGTATCAAATAAGATACTTTTATGATAAAGCCAAGTATCAATTACAAATTGCATGTATTCTTATACATGTAAGCTATTCAAAGAAGCACATAAATTCACAAGATGGTTAGAAGAACCCATAATTTCCAAAATAAAAGTTTCAATACATTCAAGCTCATGATTATAACTTTTCCCAATAATATTCCCAACATCAATGGATTCTAAACAATTGCTCAAACTATCACAGAAAGAGTCATGGATAGGTTCATGAAAGAGTACTTGATCACAAGCGTCACAATAATCATGCATATCCTCTTTACTAGTAGCAAATACTTTTACAAGCTCACAGTCAACATGGCTTAAAGAATAACTCCCCATCACACAACAAAAATCATGTTCTAGCAATTTATTACACGAAAACTCATTAGACACTTGAATAAGAGAAGAAGAAATATTTAACTCATTCGCAAACCTCTTCTCATATATTTCATGCCTCTTTCCACCAAGTCGGAATACATAATTATTTATGTCATACTCAATTTCTAAAGGAAGCAAATTACTCTTGCACTTGAACTTAGATATAACAGTTAATGACTTGATATGCATCAAAATATCATCATCCACAAAAATAATAAAGTCACCGACATAAGAAATAAGAGTATAGTTCATTACCTCTAAAAGTACCTTAGGTGTTCTAGAAAGCCCAAGAAATTGAATAAACCAATTATACATACCATACTTGGACTTATTTACCAGTGGAACATCATCACCTTGTATTCTTTTATGCAATGACTCCAACTTAAAAATGTCTTTAGGGAACTCCATGTCATAAACCTGTAAATAAGGATCAAAATAGTCAAAAGGTTCAACAACAAAGAAATTAACCAAGCTTTTCTCATCCACCATCCAACAAGAATTGATTTTGCTAAATTCATGTTTGAATCCAATTGGATCTTTGGCACCATCTCTTGCTTCTTACCTCCCCTTTCAAAAGGTCTTTCAACACTTGGCTGCGCAAAATCAAAAGAACAAATACAAGAAAAAGTTAATGAGTTAGGAAGTAAAGAAAATTTTTTCTTGCTTACACTCTCTTTGGCTTTTATCACAAGACTAACTTTCTCCTCACCCTTAGTCTCTTTTCTCTCAGTAAAGTTTTTTTCTTTTTCTTCACTCAAACCCTCTTGCTTTTCTCTCTCTACCTCACAGACTTTTGTTATCTCATTGCCTTCTCTCTTTTCTTTTCCCTCAAGCTCACTCCTTTTCTCACTTGGCATCCCACTCTCTTCATTCAACACAACCTCTCATTTTTCCTCTCTTGGGATGTCAACATGCACTCCCTTACTCCTCTCATTCTTTTCTCTCTCATATTTTTCCATATTCTCTTTAACAGTCTTTTCATCTTCACAAATTTGTGAGGTAGTCAAAGGCCCAAGAATGAGTTTCTTCCAGTTAATCTCAAAATAGTATCTATTTTTTCCATGCTATATGAAGCTCTTCTATAGTCATACCATGGCTTTCCCAACAAGATATGATAATTATTCATGGGAATTACATCACACCAGATCGCATCCTCATACCTTCCAATGGAGAATAGTAATAACACTCTTTTATCTACCTTTACTCCTCTCACATGTAGGGTTCAATATGCTCAACATAAGGCAAGTTCAATTTCTCAACCATATAAGTGCTAATTGAGTTCTAGCCAAACTCTTTGTCAATTCAAAGGGCACAAATCGCAGACATCACTTTAGCTCTTGTTTGAAAAATAACTTTACCATTGTCTTCCTTCCATTCAGCATATTGTGAGTTTGACTTTTTAAATTGTTGAGTCACAGCTCGCCTCCTTTCTTCGTAACTACTTGCTTGAAACATCTTGAACAAAGATTAGAAGTAATATGTATATCTCAAATTTGGCTTTTTCCTTCTAATGTTCTCACCTCTCTTGACTTTTTCCACTCAAAGCAACTCTTGGTTGTTAATATTTCGATTTATTAATAAACCTAACAAGTCACAACCCGCAGTGATAAGAATAATAAGTTAGAGAAAGAATAGGAAAGTGGGAGACAAAACCTAGAAAGAATAGGATTGGTTAGTGCTAAAAGAAAAAGGAAAGAATTTAAGAAACCCAAAACCAACAAGAATAAGAAAAGAAGTTACCTTAATCTTCAAGAACTAGGATTCCCTCTTCTTGTTTCCTTTATTGACTTGGAAACCAAATAATACTTGAATTATAAAAATAAGAATGAGCAATAACACTTTTTTTTTGGCTGATTTTCGTTTTTTTTTTTGTTTTTTTTTTGCTCAAGAACCTCCCAAGATTATCAAGATTGAAAACTTGATTAGCTTATGCTCTGATACCACTTGATAACAACACGATAGGGGATTCAAGAATTACTAAAGAAAAAACAAGAAAATCAAGAAACGTTCGAAAGCTAAATGAAAATAGAGAAACAAAAAAGGATGGAAAATTAAAGATAGATTGAATTCAAAAAGTCTAATCTTGAAGTTGAATCCTAACAATAACAATTAGCTAACGTAGAACTAATCGCCTTTGGTAGAGACTTAAAAACAAGATATAGATTGTGAAACCCCACACTTTAGAATAACAATAACAACAATAAAATATTTATTTACCAAAAAAAAAAAACAAGAACAACAATAAGTCTAAACTTATCACCTTTCTTGAATACCTAGAAGTGATCTAAGATTTCGAAAATGGTTTAGTCTTACCACCTTAAGTTGAATCTTGAAGGTTGAAGAATAAATCCAAGAGTAGCCACACACGAAAGTGCAAGAAAAATCTAACAATTTTAATTGATAATAATCTGAATAATCTAAGTCTAAGAACAAATAAGACACCCCTTATATAGGTAGGAGGGGTCACGAAATTAAGCCTAAAAAAATAAGGAAATAAAGTCTTAAACTACTTTGGACAACAAGTCCAACTATCTTAGGTAAAGGAAAAACACTAGGAAATAAAAACCAAGTTAATCTTGGAAAGCAACTTCAACAATCTTAGGAAAAGGAAAATATAACCTTAACTAACTAGGATAGCAATAAATATAGTCCCGTAATATATGGAAATAAGTCCCAAACCAATCTTGGATAGAATCTTGAAAATCTTGCAAATTTTGAAGGAAGTTTGCAAACAACTTGGCACCAACTTGCACTCAACATCTAGCACGATTATTGTACCTTTCTTGGACATCAAGTAAGTCCCTTTTATGTTATAAAACCGTGACTTTATGTAGGACTTCATGGGCTTTATCCTTGAGCTCTTCTTCCTCCCAATTAATAACTTCTTTATTTGCATTTGAAGTCTAATGACCTTGTTTTGCAACTCTTTAGCCTGACATCTTGTTAAAGGCTCTCATTGAGATTCCAAAGCTTCATCCTTGTCCTTGAATAGAGTTTAGTTTCCTAGGATGCTATCATTACGAAAACTGTGAGGATCTTGAGAGAACAGCAAAAGGCTATCATGGGCCATCTCCCACGGAAAGACCAGGCCATGATAGAATTAAGGCAAACATTGTCGAGTGCTTCCAACAACGCAAATTGAAGAGGTCGAGTTCCTCCAGGTGCTACCACGAATCAAACAGCGCAAAGGGCTAATAACAACACCCCGAGAGATGAGGTTGGCTTTGATGGGGCTAAGGGAATCGGCAGCGGATCTAGTAACAACAACAGTAATGATCCCTTCAAAACGGAGCTCACGCGCTATATGAGGAAAACAAACGCTCGAATGGACCAAATTTCAGGCGCACCACCAGTGTTGGAAGGACCGATCTCAAAGAAATACACTCACTTGCTGTTCAAAGCAAGCGCCGCACCAGAGTTAATTTCGAAGCGGTTCAAATTCCAGAAGTACCAAAATATGATAGGACTTCAGACCCTCAGGAATGCGTCACCACCTATACAGCGGTGGTGAAAGGAATTGACTTGGCTCCACACGAGATTGAGTCGGTCCTGCTGAAAAAGTTCGGAGAAACCCTCACAAAGGGGGCCCTGACATGGTACTCACTCTTACTCGAACACTCAATAGATTCCTTTGAGATGCTCGTAGACTCTTTCATCAAGGCCCATGCCGGGGCCAAGAAGGTACAGGCCCGAAAGGTGAACATATTCAGAATTGCTCAATGAGAGTCTGAATTGCTATGTGAGTTCGTGACCTAGTTTAAGAAAGAAAGGATGCTGCTACCGGACGTGCCAGATGAATGGGCAGCTGAGGCATTTACTAAGGGGCTGAACCCGAGGAGCTCCGACGCCTCCTGGAAACATAAAAAAATCCTGCTCGAATTCCAGGAAAATACATGGGCAGATGTCCATAACCGTTATGAGTCAAAGATAAAAATAGAAGATGATCAGCTCAGTTTCCTGGCATCAAATAAGGGTCACGGTCGAGAAAAGAACAGGGATAAATCTAAGGATGATTTTGATGTAGATCGGCAATCTTCTAAGGGCCGATTTTTGCCCTAATAAGGGGCCGAAGGACGGTAGAGAGTTCCGATCGGCAGATAGATTTGCTCCCAATAGAAGAATTGATCGTGGCCGGAATAGCAGGTCATTGCATGATAAAGAGGTATCGGTTTCCTGGGATTCCACCTATCCCAGGATGAGGAACATCAAGGAAGAACGGTTTCTGAGGCCAATGAGATCTGATCCCAGCTAGAGGATTCTAATCTATGGTGCGAGTATAATGGGACTAACAACCACCGGACTGGGGACTGCCGACATTTGCGCGAGGAGGTGGCAACATTGTTGGAAAATGGCCATCTCAAAGTGTTCTTAAGCGACCAGGCTAAAAATAATTACGGCTGCAACCGGGACAACACAAAGCCCTCGAAGAGAGGTGAAGACCCTCCCCGGCAAACCATCAACATGATTTATGGGGAAACGAGATCAACGGTGTAACCTTCTCTGCAGCAAAAAAGACAAAATTATTGGTGACTCATAGCAATAGACCCGAGGATGACATAACCTTCACAGAAGAGGAAATCGATGGACTTTTATTACCGCATAATGATGCCCTAGTAATTCTGTTAATGATCTAGATTTTAAAATTAAACGTGTTTTGGTGGACCTAGGAAGTTCATCCAATACCATTATGTAGTAGATGGAGACATGTGCTACAACATAATTCTTGGCAAACCATGGTTAAACGAGATAAAGGTGGTACCATCAACATATCACCAACTTCGGAAATTTCCAACTCCAGAGGGAATCAAACAAATAAGTGAAAATCAACCGACAACAAGGAAAATAAACGTGGTCTCCGTTTCCAACAGTAACTGGAAGAAACACGCGGCATAGCAATTACAGGAACCGACACCTGCTCCCGAATCAAACGAAGACGACAAAGGGGAGGAGCCGTCAGAATCCTACCTGGTGCCAAGGTATTTCTAGGTATCGGAAGAAACAAATGCGACCAAGTCCAAGACGGAGGAACTCGAACAAGTAGCATTGTTCGAAAAGTTTCTAGAGAGGAAGTTCCACTTGGGGACCGGACTAAACCCCAAGCTCAGGTCAGGATTTATTGAATTTCTTAAAACTAACGTCGATTGTTTTGCATGGTCGCACGCGGATATGACAAGTATCCCGCTAGAGGTGGTCGTGCACAAGCTAAGCCTGGGCCCAAGCATCCTGCCGGTAAGGAAAAAGAATCGCCCAATTGCCGAGGTCAGAAAAGGTTTGTTAAAGAAGAGGTAACTCAATTGCTCGGTACTAGTTCAATTCGGGAGGTAAAATATCCCTACTGGTTAGCTAACGTAGTAGTAGTTCCAAAAATAATAATAAATTCTGTATGTGCGTAGATTATAAGGATCCGAATAAGGTGTGCCCAAAAGACTCATTTCCATTGCTAAACATTGATCAAATGATTGATTCATCGGTCGAACATGAGTTGATGAGTTTCCTCGATGCCTATTCCGGGTACAACCAAATCAAGATGAACCCCAAGGATCAGAAAAAAACTTCATTCATAACGAACTTTGGCACATATTGCTACAATGTGATGCCCTCCAGCTTAAGAACGCTAAAGCCACTTATCAAAGGCTTGTGAACAAAATGTTTGCATAGCAAATAGGGAAAACTGTGGAAGTTTACATAGATGATATGCTGGTTAACTCTTTGAACACAGGTGACCATTTGAAACCCCTCCAAGAGATCTTTGACATTCTAAGGAAGCACAACATGAAGCTTAACCCTGAAAAGTGTGCGTTCAGAGTCAACTTCGATAAATTTTTGGGTTTTCTTGTGTCACAAAAGGGTATTGAAGTCAATCCCGACAAAATTAAAGCCATAGAGGACATTCTAGACCAGCTGACAAATGTGAAAGAAGTCCAAAGACTAACCGGAAGACTGACAGCTCTAAGCAGGTTCATTTCTCGGTCTTTGGAAAAATGCCATTACTTCTTCTCACTTCTAAAGAAGAAGAAAAACTTCTAGTGGACTTCAGAATGCCAACAAGCTCTAATAGACCTAAAACGGTATCTATCAAGACCTCTGTTACTATCAAAATCGGAGGAAGGCGAACAATTATTAATATACTTAGCGGTCTCAGAGGTAGCGGTAAGTGCCGTTTTAGTCTGGGAAGACTAAGGTACACAATCTCCTATTTATTATGTTAGCAAAATTTTATCGGGAGTGGAAACTCGTTATCTGCACCTCAAAAAACTGGCCTTAGCTCTCGTAGTCACGCTCGAAAGCTTAGGCCTTATTTCCAGTGCCACCTGATAGCCGTGGTGACAACCTTTCCCCTACGGAATGTCCTTTACAAACCTGAATTGTCAGGTCGACTGGCCAAATGGGCAGTTGAAATTAGTGAATTTGATATGGAATATAAACCCAGAACTGCGATCAAATCACAAGTTTTGGCCGACTTCGTGGCCGATTTTAATTCTGGGTTGCTGCCTTTGGCCACAAAGGAAACGGTAATGGTGTCAAAAACGACATTAGGAGTTTGGACCTTGTTCATGGGCGGAGCTTCCAATGTGAAAGGGTCTGGGCTCGGGGTGGTCTTAGTCACACCTTCGGGAGAAGTTTTGAGGCAGGCCATAAAATTTGTTCCCTTGACTAACAATGAAGCCGAGTATGAGGCTTTGATTCCAGGACTTGAACTGGCTCAGGAACTAGGCTCTGAGGTGATTAAAATCAAATGTGATTCCCAACTGGTGGTAAATCAAATATATGGAATCTTCGACACCAAGGAGGAGCACATGTAGCAATATGTGGTGAAAGTTCAAACTCTACTCACAATGGTCAATTACTCATATTCGAAGAGAACGCAGAAGCAGATGCATTGGCCAATCCGGGCTCGTCCACGGAAATGAAGGGATCAGATTTCGTTACAATCATACAGCTTATGCACTCGGTACTGGATGTGGACGGTTATTAAGAAGTAAATACAACCAGCCTGGTCTGGGACTGGAGGAATGAGATCATCGACTACCTTGAGCACGACAAGATGCCCGAAGACCCGAAGGCATCTAGGGCATTCCGCACCAAAGCAGCTCGTTATAGATTCTGGGGAGGGCAGTTACACAGAAGGTCGTTCCAAGGCTCGTTGGCCCGATGCTTAGGTGCCTCCGAGGCTAATTCTGTCATGAGAGAGGTTCATGAAGGAATTTGTAAAAATCATTTAGGTGCAGATTCGTTGGTGTTAAAATTAGTTAGGGCAGGATACTATTGGCCCCGGATGGAACAAGACGCTAAAGCGTTCATGTGAACGAAGAAACAAACAACAAAGCATTGCTAGCCAAATTGGAGCTGTTTAACAAACACAAGGACTTGGCGCACATAAGGATGGTGTCCCAGAAACAAAGAATGGAAAGGTATTACTCCTTCCGTTTGAATATATGTGAACCTACTTGGCTGGGCAAGGTTTAAGAAAAGAGAGAAGACTTTTGAACTTGTGGTGTAAAATGAGGCACATATAATTTGTGTGGATATAAATCATTGCATAAAGGTAAATTGTTTCCAAATAAGGAAATAGGTCATTCTTTTTGGCACGGACTAAAAAGGAAATAAGTTCACATAAATAGAAACGGAGGAGTATAATCGAAGGGCTAATCTCCGCTATTTCAAAGTGGGAGACTTGGTTTTAATAAAAGTAACTTAAAATACTCGGGAGCTCAATGCAAGAAAGCTAGGTCTGACATAGGAAGGCCCTTCAACTATCACAGGGAAAAGATAATATGAATTAGAAAACCAAGACGGAGTCAAATTGCCGAGCAATTGGAATATGACTCACCTTAAAAGGTTTTTAACGGGGTTGTAATGGAAAGCATACTACGAAGGAAACGCCATCAGTAGAAATAAGACCTTTAAACGACAAGGCATCAAAACTTAAAACCACTATGAGATGGTTAAATAGTCTTTGGCTCGATGGAAAATTCCTAATGGGAAGCAAAACTTGCCACCGGACCAAAGGCTATTCAACCATTGACAAGTGTTTTCCCTACAAGCCACTGGGGTGGTTAGATAATCTTTGGCTCGATAGCAAAGTTCCTAACGGGGGGAATGATATGAGAATACGACAACCTGATTGACGCAGAAACTAGGACCACGAAATCCAAGAACAAAAATGTCTCATCGGGACCGAGGACTGCACAGCCAGCCCCATTGAAACAAGTTGTACAAATTAGCCACATGTAATGGCAGTTTCTTTTCTTTCAGCAAAACGAATGCTTATGTACTTTTGAAGATAGAATAAATTAAATGAATTCCTTTTATTTTTATCTTGTTTCTTGTCCAAACGATGAATTGATTTTGTCATTTGAAAGTTCATCAAGTACTTCAAATGCTAGTGCCAGAATGAACAGGAGACGTCCTCTTCAAGAGAACTGTAAACATAAGAGGGGCTTCTCCTATGAAACCCTCACAGTAAAGGATTGGTTCTAGGAGAGTTTATGCCCGGAACCCAAATGTTACCGGGGAAAATGTACTCGAAGCCTTGCATAATTCATCACAAAAAAAAGGAAACTTTGCCCAATGCTTAAACGAAAAGCATTTTTGTTCATCAAACGTGCCAAGGGGCACAAGTACAAAAATACAAAAAAGAAAACAACAAAGGAAGAGAAAATAAAGGGCTAAACTACATCGCCCACAAAACTCGGGGGAAGAGAAGCATCAGCGCCCCCGGGAGAAGTAGACAGATATGCTGTCGACTCGGGATCTTGGCCTTCATCACTGTTCTCCTAAAGTTCCTCCTCGGTTCCTAAGAACTCAGAATCGGAACCAGAAGAGTTAGTTGCAACTAGATAAGCCAGGAGACATCTTCGAGCGATTGACTCCAACTCTCGGGCCTTGGCGATTTCATCATCAATATCAATAATGCCCATTTTTTCATCTTCCAAGGTTTTTCTCCTCATGCTATACATAGAATATGTTTCTTCAATGCTGAGTGAATCTGCTCAGCGCTGGAGTTCTGATTTAAGCTGATCAACCTCGGTAAAAAGGCAATCCCGCTTAGATCTCATGGTACCAAGGCTATGATCAAGATCACGGATAGTGGTTATGTGAACCTTATTATGATCCATGATCCTCTTATACCTATCCTCCATCTGGGCATGCTTCTCCTTGGCAGCAGCGGCCTCTACAGTCCTGGAATTCAAGGCTTCCTCCAAGTTATTTACTCGCTCAATGGAGGTAGTTTCGCGCTCAGCAGCAGCAAGCACGAGTCTTAGACTTCAGACCACTTAGCCTTAGCTTCTTGGAACTGAACTTTTAATTGAGAAGCTTCTTGGCTAAAGGCTACTACCTCCTGTTCACTAAGCTGCAACCGGTCCTCGAGATCATCCGCTTCAGCAGCCTTCGCTTCTAATATCGGGAGGCGCGTGGCGAGTTAATCCCCCTCGGCCAAATGTTGATCCCGCTCGAACTTAAGCCCTTCTTTATCGAGAATCAACTTGTGAAGGCCCTTGGAAGCAAGAAAATTGGCCTACAAAACAAAAACTCAAGTTAAAAACTCTGTCATAGCACGCCAAAAAGAAACAAGTAATAAAGAGAAAAGTATGTTACCACTGCCGCATTAACCATGTCATTATTTAAAAAACACTCTTCCGAAAGAGAGAGTACTTTCTTCTTATCCTTTTCTGAAGCCATCGGCTTTAGATAATTGGCGATTTCTACTGACCGGGACAATAGATAGGACTCAATAGATACCGAGAGGGAGATACTCCTCTGGGGATTTGCAGAAGGGGGTGAGTAGTTGTTCCCCAAATTCCCATGGTCTGTGAACTGGGGAGGAGGGACATCCTCCTCTCGGGCATCTATTGCCAGCGGCGGTGATGTAGTCGTTGCTGGTGATGAAGATAGGGCCAGCATAATAGGGGATGGAACTGATGGTGTTGTGGGTTGAGAAGTTGTTGCGCCAGAGGCAGTGTTGTTTGTTGGTTGCTCAAACCGAAGACGGATGAGGCCCGGTACTCAGCCTCATACTACCGGGAGCAACAACTGGGATCGGAAAGGGAGAATTGGCATTCTCCACCAAGTCAAACTCTCCCAGAGTGCTTGCGCATCGTCATCAGTTGTGGTCGTAAGCTCTTCAGATTGAGTATTCTGTTGAGCTGATGAAGGTCGTTGTCTCCTTTATAGGGAAGCCCCTTTATCACTGGCTTCCCCATCATCATCGATAACCGTAGTGGTTGTGGCTAGCTTGGGAGAGGTTTTCTTCACCTTTTTTATTCTTGCCCACGACCGAGGAAGAACACCGCCTTTTTGGTTGCTTGTTATTCAGTCGTGGACTTCAAGAGGAAGTGCTTGTACTGGAAGCAGCTCCGATGGCGCCTGTTCGGTTAAGAGCCTCTTTCAATAGCCTCATAGCCTCTACAAAATCGACCAAAATGTCCTCCCCACGGATGGTAACAAAGCCTGCAGGAGACCCGAATCCAACAAAAAGGTGAGGGTTAACATTTTTCTTATGTAACAAAGATGAAACAAAGGCAGAATCAATTTACGAGTCACCTTACCATGATTTTTGGCCTTCTGTCCCTACTTGGGGGCCAATTCTTTCCACCGGCGGGTCTCGGGCGTGGTGATGTCCAGAATCTTCTGAACCCACCCTTCCAGGCCTTCAACCCTTGATGGTGTCCACCGAGTTGCTAAAATAATGAAAGGTGAAGGATCAACAACAACATGAAACAACCTTTTTAGGAAAACTACTTTGAACTTACGTGCA
The DNA here is from genome assembly GCF_001879085.1 of Nicotiana attenuata. Taxonomy (NCBI): domain Eukaryota; kingdom Viridiplantae; phylum Streptophyta; class Magnoliopsida; order Solanales; family Solanaceae; genus Nicotiana; species Nicotiana attenuata. The sequence continues at coordinate 47,962,536 of NC_031989.1, forward strand.
CGAGTCCAGGATTCGGGGAAAGGCGAAGTTGTAGCGGGGATGATGTCCCTTGTGGCAATGACGATAAATGGCTCCATCCACCCGCGGTTGTTGTCGTCATCCATGCTGGTGAGTAAAGCATGGTGGCCATGTTTACTGAAATTTATTACTCTCCCGCGGAAAACCTTGGGGGAGTAAAGATTCATCATATGAGCCAGGGTGAGGTCTTCCTTCGCTTCCTGGCACAGATGCCACAGACAAGCCACATGTGCCAAACAAACCTCGTATCGTTGGCACAACTCCAAAATCACGGGGTCAAGTCCCCCGCTCAAAGAAAACATGCCCAAAGTGAATGAGTATGTGTAAATATACATGAAGCACTTCTTAGTAACTCGCTCCACCATATCGGGAGGAATGATGTTCAAGTCATGGAAATCATAGTTTTCCTTCACAATAGGAAAGCTGGAAGGGCGGATAGAAGAGGGGTATTTTCCAAGGGCCTAAGTGCGAGAACTTGAAGAAAGGAACTTCTCTTCGAAGTCCTTGGCTGTGTTGAGTTGTTTAAGGATGATGGTGCTCATCATGGGAGGGCCAGCATAAACATCGATTTCTTAGTCTCTACTCTTCTTCGGGCTCACACCGAAAAGAAGATCGGAGTTCTTGGAAGGGTTAGTAAAAGAAGCCATAATCGGCAGAAGATGATGAGAGTTCTTTTTATAAGAAATTCTCTTACATATAAATATATAAATCTAATAAGTAAGAAATTATGGCAAACTCCTAAAGATCAGAAAAAAGAAACAGAAATATGGAGCAACTCTTTTCCGTCACCATGTAACAGCTTCTATAAATATATCTGAAGTTATTGTGTCTAAATAAAAAAAGGGCAGCTTGATGCATAAAGCATCCCACATTCACGCAGGGTCTGGGAAGGGTCGCACCCCAAGAGGTATGATGTGGACAATCTACCCTAGTGCAAATACTAGTGGCTGGTTCCACTGAAGATTAAAGAAAGATGAAAGCAGCAAAGAGTTGAATGCAAAGTAGTTGAGAGAGTTTGTAAAACTAGTAAGTGTAAAAGAAGAAGAATGAGGCGTATATGTAAAGGAATAGGTGGCTAAAATCGTGGCTATGATTACCTCGAGATCCAGGAAAAATATTGTTAAACCATGGAGTAACACATGTTTGGGGTACTAAATGCAAAGAGACGTGTGTCTTATCAAGCGTCAGAAACTTTATAGAAGGGTTCAGAAAATTTCCCGCCAAGAAAGGAATCTTCACCAACATCCCGGTGACACAAAGATGTGTCACCGAAAAGTAGGGGGACTATATGTATAGGGCAAAATCGGTTCATATTAAATACTCGAATGACAAAGTGACAAGTGGATCCAGGGATAGACGGAAGGCGAAAGGACAGAAAATCAAGACCGAGGACAACAGTTTCGGTTGGCACCAGGTAGACCCCAAAGGAAACATTTTCAACGAGGGAAAACGAATAGTTACCACCAGAAGACATTCAATGAAGAATATTTCTCAGTATTAAATACGAATTCGTTACAGAGAATTTTGGCATTCATAGTCTGCCGTTATATATTCATCAATGGCCCCCATTATTGTCATTTAAGGTTTGCCTCTGCCAAGGCTCAGGACCGCTTTGCGAAGAAGGCCCCTAAGAAACCCATTCCGGAGAGAGGCATAGATATAGGGTCGCTCCAGCTGGGCTGCCCTAACTTGTATCATGAGCTGGTCAGGCGGGGGCTACAAATCTTCTTTGAAGAGCCAGACGAGGGGAATTTGATGGTTGTCCGTGAATTCTATGCCAACGTAAAAGAACATGTGAATGGCGTAGTGACTGTGCGCAGAAAGGCTGTGGATGCCTCTATGGAGACTATTCGGAGGATATACCAGCTGCCCGCACCGGTGGATGAGTATGAAGACTATTATGAAATGTATGGGAGGAAATACACCCAGTGGGAGATGTTCTTCGAAACCATTTGTGTATCCGGTAAGGAAATTATATGGTCTTGCTTGGGTATCAATATATGAAATTTTGGTATTATTCTTGTTTTGTCTTACTCCCAGATTTCTATTATTACTTGATGTTGCTCCGGCTTTGGTTTTTGTTACTATCTTGCTGTTGTGCTTGCTGCTTCTTTCCATGTCTTTTTCACTACTATATTTCTTTTTCTTACTGCTGAGATTATGCTTGCCTTAAGGCTATAGGCTATTGGAAAACAACCTCTCTACCTACACAAGGTAGGGGTAGGGCCTGCATACACACTACCCTCCCCAGACCCCACTCGTGCAAATACCTTCATTACGAAATATCAGTAAGTGTCTTGGAAGTATACAATGAGCAGATCCGAGATTTGCTAGTTTCAGGATCTCAACAAGGCGTGAAAAGGTAGCTATAAAATATTTGCTCACTTTGTTTAGAAGCTAGATGGAGTTATACAATTTCATGTTGATCCCGGATTTCGTTTTAGGCTTGACTGAAGTGCCTCCAATACTCCAAACGCGCTCGAAACTCACTTGAGCCCCGGGGCTCCACAACAAACATCCACATAAATATAAAAACTTCATAGGAACTCGCTCGCGCGATGAATACACCTAAATAACATCTAGAATCACGAATCGAATTCTAGATCACATGAATTCAATCATGAAACTCAAGAACTTCTAGAAATACTTCCGCGCGTCCGATTCCTATCAAATCAACTCGGGATGACGCTAAATTTTGCTTACAAGTCATAAATGACGTAAAAGACCTATTCCCACTTCCGAAAGACACGAAGACAACTTTACCATTGCTCCAGGCTCCCCTTCTTATTGCGTCTAAATAGCACTGTACAAAAAAGGCTCATAATATAAGATGCAACAGCGTAATCGCCTAAATAACCTGTATAGGAACCAATAACTTCGAGGGTGTGTCATTTTCTCCCTATTCACATGATTTCCTCTTGCTTTTTATAATAGCTGAAGTTTTTGAGGACACTGCTCCCCTGGCAACCTCAGTTCTAGATGGGTACAATGCCTGCATATTTGCCTATGGCCAGACTGGTACTGGCAAGACATTTACGATGGAGGGCACAGAAGAAGCTCGAGGGGTCAATTACCGGACTCTTGAGGAGCTATTTCGCATTATTGACGAGCGAAAGGGCTTGATTCTAGGATTTTGTTCCCTAGGTATAGCTATAAATAGTCACTACAACAGCCGTTGTAACACATGAAAATCTGACAAACTTATGCTATACGTTATTCCAAGCTAAATAATACTTTATTTTCTGTCTAACGATATTCTTATTGCTGCCTTCGGAGGAACCAAGATGTCTACTATTTTATCTCGATTTCAATGCTAAGTCTTGTATTATGTTTAATTTATTTATCATTTTGCGATCAAACCGATTCGCTTGTCTATAAACAATGCTATAAATTAAACTGTACCGTTTTACGTGTAACGACCCGATCGGTTGTTTTGCTTTCTAGAACCACATTCCCCTAAACAAGACTTCCTGTATGTGCTTTTACTGTTTTATGACATGCGGGGATGGTTAGTTGGAGATTTGGAAGGGTTCGGGTTGATATCGGAACACTTGGTTCCTTAAGGTTGACTAAAAAGGCTAAGTTTGACTTTGGTCAACATTTTGAGCAAACGACCTCAGAATCAGGACATGACGGTTCCAATAGGTTCGTATGATGATTCCAGATTTAGCCGTATGTTCGGATCGGGTATTGGATGACCCGGGAGCGTTTTGTTGCCTAATAGTGAAAATTGATTCTTTGAAGGTTTTAAAGTTCTTTAAATTTTGTTTGGAGTAGGTTTTGGTGATATGAGGTCCTAATGGAATTTCAAGATCGCGAATAGTTCCGCAATGTCATTTAAGACTTGCACGCAAAATTTGGTGTCACTCCGAGTAGTCTATGTATGATTCGGCGCGTTTGGAGCGATTTGGAAACTTGAAGTTCATATTTTGAATGTGTATACGGTAGAAATAGGGGCTACACGATTGCCTGGACTCGAGGGTTACTTCAGGAGAGAAATCGAAATAGACCATGAGTGAGCCCGATGGGAGTCTTCGAAGATCGAAGTACTCGATGGACACCGAGGCCAAGTATGACCGACCTCGAGATAATATCGTTATGATGCTATAACAGAAAGAACAAGATTCCCGCAGTGACCCTGGGATCATGGCATAAAATACAGAACGAATCCGTACTAGGCGGTTAGATAGCTGTCCCAATAAGATTCCTTGGTGTTAGATAGCTGTCCCAATAAGATTCCTTGGTGTAAATAGAAATGTACCTTATTTAGGGTTCCCCTATTATATAAAGGGGACCCCAATCATTTGTAATGATCATCTAATCATTGGCAAAGAATACACTATCTTATTTTTCTGGCTCATTGTTCATCAGACTTGTCTTTTCTCTTTACTGTTCTTGCTTTATTGTTCTTGGTTCATCTCGAGGTCAGTAAGCTCGAGGCCGATACTGTTTGGTAACACTGGTTTGATTCATTCATTTCTTTCATCTATATAATTGGTATTGAACTAAATCACATATCATTAAAACCACAAATCAAATTTAATTGTTACCCGCATTTTCGAGGTAAACAGTTTGGCGCTCACCGTGGGGCTAAAGATAATAGTGATTATTTCAGTACTGATTCTGATAACACGCGTTATTTTTACACTTGTTCTTGTCAAGAATTTTTTGTTCTCGGGATTAAGCATGTCAAATTCACAAAATGCACCTGTTCACGACAACGAAGGCCTTGGATTTCATGAAGAAAACAACAATGTAGGGGTCGGTGTACCACCGATAAACCCTGGGGAAGTGCCAAATGTGGAACCAGTTGATGTCAGTTCGCACATTGCTTTGAATGCAGACTTAGGCGCGGACCCTAGAAGAAGTGTATGCAGGGAAGCCCGATCTGGGCCAAGGAACACAAGGTATAGGAGATGGGGGAGTCAGCCTCCAAGTGATATTCGAGATGCTGCAAGCTCAACAGATTGTCATGGCTCAACTTCAAAGACAGAATAAAACTCCGAGTATAGCTGAACCAGAAAACGCTCGACGTACTAAATTGGCGCCAGAGAGGTCGAACGAAAATGGCTCGGGGATTGAAACCACAATTATGAGGATTCTCGAAGATCTCACCATGAGGATTGAGTCCGAGGAAAAAAGGATTGAGGATAATGACAAAAAAGTGGAGACTTATAACTCCCGTGTCAATCAAATACCGGGAGCTCCCCCGATCTCGAAGGGATTGGATGCAAAGAAATTCGTACAAAGGCTGTTCCCTCCGAGTGCGGCTCCGAAGCCCATCCCAAAGAAGTTCTGTATTCCCGATATACCTAAATACAACGGAACCTCTGACCCAAATGAACGCGTTACTACTTACACATGCGCCATAAAGGGAAATGACTTGGAAGACGACGTAATCAAGTCTGTACTGCTGAAGAAGTTCGGGGAGACTCTATCGAAGGGTGACTTAATATGGTATAATAACTTACCCCCTAATTCTATCGATTCGTTTGCTATGCTTGCAGATTATTTTGTAAAGGCACACACCGGAGCCATTAAAATCGCAACAAGAAAGTCAGACCTTTTCAAGATAAGGTAGAAAGATAATGAGATACTCAGGGAATTTGTATTTTGATTACAAGTGGAGAGAGTGGATTTGCCTCCGGTCACCGATGACTGGGCTGTTCAAGCTTTCACTCAAGGTCTCAACACTCGGAGTTCCATAGCGTCACAGCAGTTGAAGCAAAGCTTAATCGAGTACCCGGCTGTCACTTAGGCCGACATACATAATCGATATCAGTCGAAGATTAGGGTCGAAGATGATTAATTGGGGACTCCTTTGGGGTCCGTTTATCCTAGCAGGATCATGGATCAGATCAAAAGGGATATCGATCGAGAGCCGAGGTCGAATAGATATCAACCGTACAACGGAGACTATAGAGGCAGCGGTCCGGGAAAAGCTTCACACGAAATGAGAGGAGAAATGATCGAGGTCAAAATTCACGAGGGCTTGATGCCGAGGAAGATCACATTAAGTATCCAAAGTCCGAATAAAGTTAAGACCCCAGTCCAATCTTTTCTATTTTTTCGACTAACACTTGTAGGCTATCGATAAGGATCGGCACGAAGCTCTGGATCTTGAAGCACGTGTTGCACTCTTTCTCCCTTAGACCGTTTTTTGTCCCAAATAGGTTTTTCTGGCGAGGTTTTTAACGAGGCAACCGTCGTTCGTGCTAACTAAAAGCAATTCAACAGTATCCGAGGCTCCATACAGTAAGCCTCGAATACGGGAGGGCATTACCTTTGAATGTCTGCTCTCTGACAAGGAAATCACTTCGTGATAGCGGGCCTCGATAGGAAAATGTTGTAAGGGCCAAACGGTTAGAGGAACTGTGCCCGTATAGGTTACTCGAGCCATAGACATCAAGCATGCATGCATGTATAACCATCTATCAAGAGAAGTACTTTTCCTTGTCGATATCCCCTACCTTTTATAAAATTTTCAGATTTTATACTCTTGATCTATTGTGTAAACAGGCTTAAGGGTTGACCGCGGTGGAAATTCGAACAACTGACCCATGCTTGAGGACTGCTGTCCCAAAAGCAAACGAAATCAAACTGCTAACATTTCGAGACCAGAAGACATTAAAGGAAATCCTCGATTTTGCGGGCCACGGCCACCCCACTCTGGGACTAACACTTCGGGCAAGCTCAAAGTGAAACGGAAGATCAGCCCAAAGGGAAAGTTCCGAACTAAAGAGGCTATAGCCAAACTAACGCGGATCAAAGACATCTGAAATCCGTGACAAATACAAAAGCCCAAGGGCTAACTTAGCCCGAGTTCGAGCAAACTCTCACTCGGAGACTATCTATGAAGCCTAAGGGTTAACTTTACTTCGAGTTCGAGCAAATCCTCACTCGATCCCAAGGGCTATTTTAACCCAAGTGCAAGCATGTCTCGAGTACTCGAGGACTATTTATCGGAGTTATCTGAGTTCTAAATAATAAGACCTCAAAGAGGCACCCTCGATATAACAGGCCAACGCCATCATACTTGGGGACTAATATTTCGAACAAGTTCGAAAGGTTATCCTGAAACAAGTCCAAGAGACATACCCGAAGGCAACGGCCACATTAAAGACTACGATCATATAAAAAGGCTATGGCCAAAATAATGCGGCTCGACTTCCACCATAAAACTACATGCCTTCAAACACTTTCAGAAACCGGTTAAATCAGGCTATCCTCGGCAAAAGCGAATGACAAAGGGCTTCGATAAAATTAGGCCTCGAATAATTTAAAGGCTTCGACAACATCAGCCTTCGAAAAAGCCTCAAGAGGTATTCGATTATCTTAACACAAACAAATTATAAATAAGGTTCCAATAGGTCACACCTTCAAAAAACCCAACGGGTACAAGAAACACATGCCAAGGCATAGAAAATATTTCACTAAGTCTTTTAGCTGAAACGAGGTAAAAGTTATAGCCGTTATTAGAGGCCGAATTGGCCCAACTAGAAGAGCCTAAGGGTCGATCCAAAGAGCCTAAGGGCCAATATAAAAAAGCCCAAGGGCTACCTTAACCCGAGTTCGAGCAAATTCTCACTCGAGGACTATCTATAAAGCCTAAGGGCTGACTTTATTTCGAGTTCAGGAAAGCACTCACTCGACTAGTAAGCCCAAGGGCTACCCGAGCTCAAGCAAATTCTCACTCGGGACTATCTATAAAGCCTAAGGGCTAACTTTATTTCGAGTTCGAGCAAGCACTCACTCGACTACTAAGCCCAAGGGCTACCCGAGTTCAAGCAAATTCTCACTCGGGGACTATCTATAAAGCCTAAGGGCTAACTTTATTTTGAGTTCGAGCAAGCACTCACTAGACTACTAAGCCCAAGGGCTACCCGAGTTCGAGCAAATTCTCACTCGGGGACTATCTATAAAGCCTAAGAGCTAACTTTATTTCGAGTTCGAGCAAGCACTCACTTGACTACTAAGCCCAAGGGCTACCCAAGTTCGAGCAAATTCTCACTCGAGGACTATCTATAAAAGCCTAAGGATTAACTTCACTTCGAGTTCGAGAAAATCCTCACTCAACTATAAAGCCTAAGGGCTATCTTTCATTTCAAGATCGAGCATATACCCACTCAACCATCAAGCCCAAGGGCTACCTTAACTCATCGATTGTTTGGACTAAGAGATACTCAAACTCAAGTTCAAACGCTCATTCGGGGTCCATTGATCAGAAACAGTCAAGGGCAATACTTATTGTCGGTCATTACCATCTCAAAACTTTGGATATTCAAAGGGAATTTCATGATAAGACGCTCTGACCCGCACAGAAGGGTAACAGATTCAGAAGCTATGGAAGGAAAAAAGCTTTGTATAAACCTATTAACAAGGGCTATGGGATACGATCAATAGTTCTTCACAAGGGCCGATCAGCCTCAAAAGCGATAAATTACGAAGAACACAAAACCTAAGCAGCGCGATCCTTATCGGCAGAAGTGTCTTCGCCCACAGAATCTTCTCTACCGCCGAACTCGCTAGAGTTCTTGAAGTCGTCCTCGGGAAAGGCCAGCTTCCGAGCTTTTATTTCCTCAGTCGCTTACGTCACGATGATGATGTCGTGAGAAATCGGGGTAAAGATCAAGCACTCAATTCGTTTCTTGTCATTATACTCCAAAAAATAAGGGGACTATCTATATACGATAGAAATCGGGGTTACTTCGTGGACTCCCCGATTTCGTGGACTCGAGGGTTACTTTAGGAGAGAAATAGAAATAGACCATGAGTGAGCCCGATGGGAGGCTTCGAAGATTGAAGTACTCGATGGACACCAAGGCCAAGTATGACCGACCTCAAGATAATATCGTTATGATCCCATAACAGAAAGAACAAGATTCCCGCAGTAACCCTAGGATCATGGCATAAAATACGGAACGAATCCGTACTAGGCGGTTAGACAGCTGTCCCAATAAGATTCCTTGGTGTAAATAGAAATGTACCTTATTTAGGGTTCCCCTATTATATAAAGGGGACCCAAATCATATGTAATGATCATCTAATCATTGGCAAATAATATACTATCTTATTTTTCTGGCTCATTGTTCATCAGACTTGTCTTTTCTCTCTACTATTCTTACTTTATTGTTCTTGGTTCATCTCGAGGTCACTAAGCTCGAGGCCAATATTGTTTGGTAACACTCGTTTGATTCATTCATTTCTTTCATCTATACTTTATACCTCTTGATTATTAATTGATATTCAACTAAATCACATATCTTTAAAACCACAAATCAAATTTAATTGTTACTCGTATTTTCGAGGTAAGCAGAATCAATTTGGTTTTGGGGTGTGATTCTTGGTTTTGTTGTTGTTTTATGCATTTCGGGAGTTCGAGCAGGTCCGTATTATGATTACAGACTTTTTCGTGTAGTTGGACGGGGTCCCGAGGGGCTCGGGTGTATTTCGGACCGCCCGGAGCTAAATCTAGGAAACCAGATTTTCGAGTTCTGGTTTCTTTCTTCGCGAACGCGAGAGGGCAATCGCGTTCGCGAAGAAGGATTTGGGGCAAAGGGCAATTACCCTTCGCGTTCGCAATTAAGATCTCGCATTCGCGAAGCCATGTGAGCCTAGGCTTACGCGTTTGCGTAAGCCCCATCGCCTTCGCGTAAAAGGGAGGGACCTGGGGAGGG
>NC_031989.1:47979236-47983814 GCF_001879085.1 Nicotiana attenuata
TTATTCTCACACAGATGGTGAGAATGCGTAAGGTGGACGTTCCAGACCCGGAAAGGGCTGCTCCACCTATTGCTAGAGGCCGAGGAAGGGCACCGGCCCGAGGTAGGGGACGAGGACGTCCCAGAGTTGCCCTAGTTGCACCACCAGCGGATCCTATGGAGGATCCCATTATAGAGAAGTAGGGCGAGGTGTCCGTAGCAGAGCTAGCCCCGGTCGATTTCATATCAGCACCGGGCTTTCAGGAGATCATGGACAATATGGTACGTTCATGGATTCTATGACCTAGGCTGGTTTATTTCCAGCAGACCCAGCCACATCTCAAGAGGGAGGGGGAGCACAGACCCTACTGCTCAGGCTTCAGGACATGCGGCTGCCGTATATCAGACCCCGGGTGCACTACCCGTGGGCAGTGCCCAGCCAGTTGCAGTAGCGGTACCTGAGCCTAGACCAGCAGCGGCTGGCGAGCCACAGAAGCTATTCGATAGATGGACTAGGCTACACTCACCTGTCTTCGGAGGTGAGCAACATGAGGATCCCCAGGACTTCCTTGATCGGTGTAGGGATAGACTGCACAACATGAAGATATTGAAGTCTCATGGGATGGATTTCACTACTTTTCAGTTGGAGGGCAGGGCCCGTAGGTGGTGGCAATCTTATCATCTTGGTAGGCCAACAGGTTCTCCTCCCATGACTTGGGACCAGTTTACACGCTTATTCTTGGACATGTATATTCCACCCTATCAGAGGGAAGAGTTGTGGTTTTAGTTTGAGCAGCTCCAGCAGGGTCAGATGTCAGTGACCGATTACGAGGCGAGATTCTCTGAGTTGTCTCTCCATGCACTTATGATACTTCCTACTAAGGCGGAGCAAGTGCGGAGGTTTATTGCGAGGTTGCACTCAGGTATTCAGGCTACTATGGCCCCGGAAGTTGAGATGGGGACTTCTTATCAGCTAGTAGTGGAGATAGCTTAGAGGATTGAGGATTACCGTCAGAGAGGTAGAGAGTAGATACAGAGAGGGACAAAAGGGTCCGCTAATCTTGGGAGTTTAGAGGTGCCCCGGCTGGGGGCCGAGGTCAGTTTGGGAGGGGTCAGCCTAGCAGGACCACATATCCAGCACCACCACCTCATCGGGGTACTCCGGCGCAACCCTATTTCAGTGCCATGCCAGAGAGTTCGTACTGCCCACCGGCTATTCAGGGTTCTTCAAGTGGGTACTAAAGCCATCGGGTTTCTTCTAGTGCGTACTTCACTGCCATGCCAAAGAGTTCATACCGCCCGACAGCCATTCCGGGTTCTTCCAGTGGGTATTTAGTCCATCAGAGTCAGACTTCAGGGCAGTAGATCGCCGCACCGAGAGGTTGTTTCGAGTGCGGGGATCTCAGTCATGTGCAGAGATCTGCCCCAGGCTTCGAGGCAAGGCAGTGCAGCAGGGCTAGCAGCCCATGATTGCAGCACCAACTGTCCGGCCGCCCAGAGGCGGAGGGCAGGCGGGTAAGGGCCATCCTAGAGGCGGAGGCCAGGCAGGGGGGTTAGCCAACTACTGTTCAGTCAAGCGGAGGCAGCCAGCCGACGCTCCAGCTAGGTTCTATGCTTTTCCGGCCTGACCAGATGTAGTGGCCTCAGATGTCATGATCACATGCATTATCTCTGTCTGCAGTAGGGATGCTTCGGTATTATTTGATCCAGGGCCTACCTATTCATATATGTCATCTTTGTTTGCTCATTTCTTGGATATTCCTCGTGAGTCCTTGGGTACTCCTGTTTATGTATCCACTCCTATGGGCGATTATGTTATTGTGCGTCAGATCTATCGATTTTGTGTGGTCATATTCTATGGATACGAGACCAGAGCAGATCTTCTGTTGCTTGATATGACCGACTTTGAGGTCATACTAGGCATGGACTAGCTATCACATATCACGCCATCCTTGATTGCCATGCCAAGACTGTTACCTTGGCGATGCCAAAGTTGCCTAGATTAGAGTGGAAAGGTTCGTCTGTCAGTGCATTAGTCGGGTTATCTCTTTTCTGAAGGCTCGACGCATGGTCGAGAAGGGTTGTTTGGCTTATCTAGCTTATGTCCCGGATACTACCGCAGAGACTCCAACGATTGATTCAGTACCAATAGTTCGGAAGTTCTCCGATGTGTTTCCTTCTGACCTTCCAAGCATGCCACCAGATTGTGATATCGATTTCTGTATTGTCTTGGCTCCAAGTACCCAGCCTATATATATCCCACCGTACTGTATAACTCCGAAAGAGTTGAAGGAGCAGCTTTAGAAGTTGCTAGCAAAGGGGTTTGTCAGATCAAGTGTATCACCTTGGGGTGCGCCGGTGTTATTTGTGAAGAAGAATGATGGGACTATGCGAATGTGCATTGATTACCGCCTGTTGAACAAAGTTACCATTAAGAACAAGTACCTGTTGCCATGTATTGATGATTTGTTTGACCAGTTGCAGAGTGCTAGGGTGTTCTCTAAGATCGACTTGAGATCGGGGTACCATCAGTTGAAGACTCGGGACTCGGATATTCTGAAGACTGCTTTCCGAACTAGATATGGTCATTATGAGTTTCTAGTGATATCTTTCGGCTTGACTAATGCCCCAGTGGCGTTTATGGATTTGATGAATATGATGTTCAGGCCATACATTGATTCGTTTGTCATTGTTTTCATTGATGACATTTTGATCTACTCGCGCAGCATGGGGGAGCATGAGCAACACTTGAGAGTGGTGCTTCATACAATGCGGGAACAGAAGCTATATGCTAAGTTCTCCAAGTGCGAATTTTTTCTAGATTCTGTAGCATTCCTGGGGCATGTTGTATCAGCCGAGGATATTAAGGTGGATCCCAAGAAGATTGAGGCAGTTCAAAGCTGGCCTCGTCCTACTACGGCGACTAAGATCAGGAGCTTCTTCGGATTAGCAGGTTATTATCGCCAGTTTGTGGAGGGTGATCTCGCCCAAACTCACACCTCAAATAGGTAGTGAGGCGGTCGAAGCAACAATAAACCCGACAATAGTCGGGATCGAATCCACAGGGAGTTACAATTTGGATTAGGTATATAACTAGAGCTAATGTATGATGTGCCTTAGATTGGGCTTCCACCTATTCATTTGTTGTTTTCTATTTCTACTTTTAGCTAACGATTGCAAATAATAACTAGAGGACAATGTTTTTGGTTTTGAGTGTTTTTCAAATGATAAAGGAATCTAGGGTCGTGACTTTCACCTAAGTGGCTACCTAACGGGTTGTAAACTATAGGTCAAGTTTGATTTATCGGGGTTGTGGTATGGCAAACACACGCAATTGCTCACTCTATACCTCTCAGTAGTTTGAGTGATTTTGCCCAATTTGTCTTTCTCAAGCCCAAATGGATATTTGCACAAATCAAGTGATATATGCTCAAGTCGGGTCTTACTATCTCTAGATTTGACCCTTTAATTGGGGCTATCAATTTCTTGAATTCACCCCAATTCCTTGCTAGCCATGTTTTTCTAAACCTAGTCTCTCTTTCTCAAGCAAAGGCTAGGTCAAAAACACATGAATCAATGTTTGTAACCATTAATTCTAGAATTTAAGCATAAACAAGGCTAGATATCACTAACCCAATCACAAAAAAGCCCTAAATTAAATACCCATTAAATATCCACACTAGGGTTGTGCCATAACCCTAGCTAAAGATTTAGCTACTCATGAAGAATGAAGAAATACAAGAAGAAATTAAGATAGAATGCATAATCATAGATGAAACAAAGAAAATCTAGTGATAAGAAGTCAGTCAATTACAAAATTACTTAAAGAAGTAAAGAAAAACGTTCAGGTGCACCTCTGCAAACAAAACTTAACCTAAAAATTATAAAAATTGTATTTATACTAAGGTGAAAATATCTGACAAAAATGCCCTACGGAGGTTATGCTGCATAATTCTGATGCGGACCGCAAAATGGCCTTCTGTGGCCATACAATTCTAGTGCGTCCCGCACACTTGGGATTGAAATCTTCAGGCTTCTGCGGTCCGCATAAAAGTGGGTGCGGCCGCACTCAGAATTTCTTTACAAGAGCTAATTCCAACGTACGAACACCGTACAATTCTCCACATGCTGAATCCACACATAATCATGCACCCATGCTGACATCATACAATGCACTACATGACTCATTTGCCCAAGGCAACCTCCTCCAAGCACAACAACTGAAATTTCACTGACCCAGCGCCCGAAGCATACCTCATAACATATATAAGCCCGATTTTCAATCCTTCAATACTGCCATGAAGGACGAGAAGTGTAGAAACTCATGTAGACATGTGATTTTTGACCCTCCCCAATATTTTTTATATTTTAGCATGTAAATATTTAATTTAGGCCTAATATAGCTATTTCAACTAATTTTTACTCTTTTACATTATTTTAAAACAAGAAAATAAAAATTACAAAATATATATATATATATATATATATATATATATATATATATATATATATATTATTTTATGCACCTTTCATAAAGTAAAAAATATGCAAAAATAGTACCTTATTTTTACCTTTATATAATCTTAGAAAATACAAAAAA
>NC_031989.1:47984015-48057069 GCF_001879085.1 Nicotiana attenuata
TTTTGAATAATAATTTTTGGAGTCTTCTTAGCCCAAAATTGAGACACAAAAAGACATGGTCCAACCCAATTACCCTTAGTCCATTCTTCCCAACCCATTAGCCCATTTAAGTGCAAGATTTAATCCTAGCCATCTATTTTCCTTCTAATCCAATGGCCATCATCCCTTCCCACTTCCATATAAAATACCCAATTATAGAAACCCTACCCCAAGTTTTCAGTACCAACACCATATACACTCTATAAAATCAGATCCGCCGCTGGTACAATATCCACGGCCCCCTGTGATCGTCTTCTTCATTTTTGGAGAAGATCCAAATAAGTTAAATCCAAAAAAAAAAAAACGAGAAAGCCGAGTTTGCCGAGTGTTGCAAGTTCAATCAAGTTCGTTCGATTTTGCCGAGTTGCCCAGTCCCGGTCATGGTCCCTTGTTCGAATTATCAATTGCTATTGTTTCAGCAATTTTTAAGTGTAAAGACGGAAGTTTCATTATAAATTGAAGAAAATGTCATACTGAGGTGCATTCTTAATCCCTCCTCTACTGCTTTTGCCCTTTTTAATTTATATGTAATTTCTAGTGTGAGATTTGGATAAATGATGATGATGTTTGTTTTCTTTAAATATATATACAATTGTCCAGAATAAGTTTTTGTTGCTAACTGTTCCATTATGGTAGTTACTTGATTTAAATCTACTGTTTGTTTTCTTTGAATTTCAGCATGAAAAAATGAGAAGATAAATTCCATGCTTGCATTGAAACAGCATTTACGTTAATCCTATATTCAAGGCATAGCTTGGATTCATACTAAGTTATGTTCATCACATTTTTTTGTGCTTTACACAAATTTAATTAGACAATATTATTTCATTTTGATCTCATACATGGGTGATGCTTTATTTGGCATGGTTTGGTAAATACTTTGATATTCAACTGATGATTGAGTCAATTTTATCTTAGTAACCATGTATAGTTTAGTTTCTTAAATTGAATAGATAGTCTGTCACTATTTGAGCAAATTTTGTTGATTAACAAAAGCAATGACGTATTCTCCATTTTATTGCATCTGTCTTTACTTGGAATTCGGTGGATGTGATGTAAACTGTTTACAAATTAGCTTGCGCTGAAATTGATCATGAAATCTCTTTAGCAAGGGTGCATGTTGGGCCTTTCCTATCCAAGGCCGATGCTCCTCCGTTGGGTTAATTCAAACTGGGTTCATTTGCTTAAAATAGGGTCTAACTTTAACTCAAGGAATGTAGTTGAGCCATATTTAGATAATAAATAGTTGTGGCCCTCATGATTAGTATAGAAACCTTTATATTGGAACTCGAGGTGCGCCATTTCAAACAAAAATGATAATTGCATGGCCCTCGTTTTAATTTTGAATTGATCCTTAGAACTCGAGGCGTGCCATTTAGCAAATTCCATGGCCCTCACAAAGCCCTAATGCGTAGTTATTTTAGGCGCGTATTTAATAAATTTACCTTGTTAAACTCGGGTGCACATTTATGTGACCCAAATCCAAATTCCAACGAAGTTAAAATATGTCAAAAATCACGGGTGCATTTATGTGACGTGGTTCGAGACGTGTTTTAATAACGTTGCAATCCTCTTTAAAAAATATGAATAAAAGCGGTTAAAAAGTTTAAAATTTTCACATAGGTTCATAAATCCAAAAACATGTACTAAAATCAAATAAATAAGCCAAATATGACAGTTGAGCGACCGTGCTAGAACCACGGAACCCGGGAATGCCTAACACCTTCTCCCGGGTTAACAGAATTCCTTGCCCGGATTTCTGGTTCGCGGACTGTTAACAGAGTCATTATTTCCTCGGTTCGGGATTCTCAACCGGTGACTTGGGACACCATAAATCTCTCAAGTGGCGACTCTGAATTTTAATAAACAAATCCCGTTTCGATTGTCCTTTAAGTGGAAAAACTCCTTTATTATACCCTTGCGGGGGTGTAGGTGAAAAAGGAGATGTGACAGCTCTGGCGACTCTGCTGGGGATGAATTTACCCAGAACTTCGGTTCAGGGTTTAAGAATTCGAGCTTAGAATAATTGTTATGTTTGGCTTTATCTGATTTTCCTACATGTTTCATGCTAAATGTGCTAAATGCTTTACCGCTTTGATATTATTTGAACTGTATATATAAACTGTGCCGAAACCCTTCTCTGCTCACCTCCGGGGATGTGCTCACTGGTTGAGACTCCCTATTCTGTTAGTGTCAATACCTTGAAATAAGAAAGAGGCGGGACAAGTTACTAAGTCGGATGGCCTTTTGGTTCCCGGTACGTAGCCCCCTCCTCGACTCGAGTTGTCCGCTGGGGTACACAGTCTAGAACATATACCCAGGTTTTGAACCTAGAATAACTTGACTTCACACCGGATCCCTAGTAGGAATGCTTATCTGCATCACGTGCATTTTTACTTAGGGGACTCAACACAGGGGTGGGTCCGTCTAGGACAGGTATACCCGGAATAATGGACCATCCTGATGCATCCTACTTGTGCATTTATCTGTTTTGGACTCGCATGCTGACCGACTTTGAATATCTGGGAAATATGGAAAAAAAAAAGAGAAAAAGAGAAAATAGCAGTGTAGAGAGTTAATTACCTATATTAGAAAACCAATGTCCAAGTAGTGCCGAAATGCTGCCGGATTTTTTTTGAGAAAATGAAAGAAAAAAAGAAGAAAAGTAGTTTTTTAGTTTGTTTTGTTTGCCAATGGAAAAACAAAAAAGAGTTTTATTTTCAAATTAGTTTGTTTATTTGCCACTGAAAAAGAAAATATAAAAAAAAGGGTCTTGCTTTCAGAAATAGTGAATTTGCCAATAAAAAAACAAAAAGAGTCTTGTTTTCAAAAATAGTTAGTTTTATTTGCCCGAACTACGCAGGTTTGATTCTCACCGGATGTGAGATACGTAGGCAACCCTCATCGGGTCCAACCTCCCCTTTTCAAAAATAGCCAAAAATGCCAAATTTTTTAATTTCGTCATGAATAAGTCGGGTGCCGCCATTCTTGTTTAAAATAAGCCGAATGTCCCCAAAAAGGGCACCGGAAGGCTGTTTTTGCAAGAACAGCCACCCTGAGTCAGTTTCAACGGTTAGCAGGCACAACCTTAAAATCTTCTCCCCGAAGTGCTGAAAGGCCGTAACTGCAAAACCGGCCGTTTGTTTTAAAATTGGAAATTTGAACAAAAATAGTGTCATTTTTTTCCCTTTTAGGTCAAAATAAGTGATTAAATCACCTTAATAAATGTGCAGGATGAGCACGGTTCAAAATAAAGGGTACTTGCATATAGGCCCGCGGCGAGACCGAACGATGTCCCGCGGGCACCAGGAGCTTTAATGTATTCATGATTGTCTTTTGAGTCCGTATTTCCTTTTCTACCAGAGTTTGTCTTTTGAGTCTGTATTTCCTTTTCTACTAGAGTTGGTCATTTGAGTCTGTATTTCCTTTTCTATTGGAGTCTGTATTTCCTTTTCGTTAAAAGTCAGTCAGTTGATTGAGTCTGTATTTTCGCTTAAAATGGAATAGGGATGGTGGAGTCTGTAGTTCTTTTCTGCATTAGAGTCTGTTAGTTGTTTAATCTGTCAGTTTTGAGTCTTTGTAATAGACATTTTTGCTATCAATAAAATTGAAAATCCCAAAAAAAATATTTTGCTTCTACTTTACATTTATTCTGCAAGAACTACGCTCGGTCTGATTCACGCGGGGTCGTGATACGTAGGCAATCTCCATAGGACTCGACCATAACTAAATGAAAGGGAAATACAAGAAAAGAATGAAAGGAAAGAAAAACAAAAGAGGAAAAAAGAAAAACAAAAGAAAATAAGAAACCGAACAAGAGAAAATAAAAGGGAGCAAAGGAAAGAAAAGAGCGGAAAAAACAATTTTGAGGAAAGAAGCGAATAGGAACAAGGAAAAACCAAGGCAAAAGGAAAAGAAGGAAAGAGGGAAAAATAAGAGAGAAAAGCAAAAGAATGAGAGGAAAGGCATGACAAATAAAGGAAAATGAAAACGCCGGGATGACGCATGCGACCGATCAAAAGCATAATAGGAACTGTTAACTGCCTAGGTGCATTCACTCCCCAAATGTGCGGGTACCAATATGTTAAATGCCCTAACGCTAACGTGATGGTTTCCTTTTGTCATGTCATTTCAGAAAGGTGGTTGGTTTGTGGTTTGAAAGTGGTAACTCTTCTTTACAACACGAGGACAAAAGGCAATGGCAAACAACAAGAGAACTGAGTTGGTTGATACCGGTGCTCGACAACAGTTGGTGGAACAGGATAATGGGTTGGTTGAAGAGGTGCGGATGCTGAGACAACACATGACAGACATGTATCAAGCCTGGATGACTGGGAAGGCGCCACCCCCGCCACCACCAATTTTCCCAAACACTACCCTTACCCAAACTCCCAACACAATACCAGATGATCCTCCATATTCTCCAGATACACCCGCTTATCACACTCGTCCCAACCACCCTAGTAGCTCCATCGCTCATCCTTCAGTTACTTCTCCCCAAAATTGCCCTCCTGTCATATCCATTACCCCAGACAATGAATACCCACTCAAAGCGCGTAATGCCCAATTTCACCCTCCAGAGGTTGCCCACAGGGTCCTTGATCCATACAAGAAGAGCTCCCGGGATGAGCAGATTCATGGTAGAAATAAAAGGGTTACGGGAAGAGCAGGGCGAGATGAGGTACCCAGGAAGTTGACAAGCACAGAACAGCCCTTAAGGGACAAGCGAAGAGTGGGAGGCCAGGGTAGCATGACTTGCAAAGAACTGATTGTGCCACATGACACCCGCCTGCCCGCAGGATTCAAAGTACCAAACTTTAACTTGTATGATGGGCGTGGAGACCCGGTAGCCCACCTGAGGGTCTATTGCAACGAAATGAGGATTGTTGGAGAGAAAGATGACGTGATGATGGCATATTTTAGTAAAAGCCTAACTGGGGCAGCTTTGGACTGGCATGGTCGTCAAAATGTCGACGAGTGGCTTACATTGGGTGACATGGCTCAAGACTTTGTCCGATACTTTCAATGCAAATCAAGTGTTACCCCAGACTGCACCTCGCTATCCAAAATGGAAAAAAGGCCAGAGGAAAGCTTTAATGAGTTTGGACTCAGATGGAGGGAGCAAGCTGCTCGAGTCAGTCCCCCGATCAGCGAAGGAGAAATGGTTAAGCTTTTTCTACAGGCCCAGGGACCCACCTACTATAGTCATTTGATCCCGGCCCTAGGAAAGCCTTTCAATAATGTATTAAAAATGGGGGAGCTAGTGGAAGAAGGAATCAAGTCAGGCAAAATCGTGAGTCGTTCGAAGCCATTCAGAACGTACCAGTAAGCTTGGTTGGAAGAAAGAGGAATGGAAAAGACGATCCGATAGGTTTTCCTGATCAACACTTCCAGCCTCGACATCGTCCTTATGCACTAGAGGACCCACCCTGATGCTACTTCTCTCCGCAGAAATCCCAAAGTCGCACATCACAGTACCCAGCTCAAAATAATGCCCATCTACCCCCGCGAGCTTCCCAAAAACACCCCGGATCAGGTTTTCGGCCCAATCCGGCATTTAAGAATGAGAGGTTACGAAAGAAGAAAGCCTTCACTCCGTTGGGAGAATCATACGCAGTCTGTTTCAGCGGTTAAGGACACTGGACATGTTGAGGCCGATTCAGATAAAAGTGCCGAATCCTCCTCCAAAGAAGTTCGATCCTTCTCAACAGTGCACATACTGCTCAGGTGCCCTGGGGCACGACATAGAGAAATGTTGGAATCTGAAGAATGCAATTCAAAAGCTTATTGATGCAGGCGACATCGCCGTACAAAATCCAGATGCAACAAACACTAGCCAAGATCCATCTCCTGTGCACAATGAGACGCATATGGTGGGTATGATTGATTGTGAGAATGAGCCGGCAGAAGAAGCCCAGAAGCAGTTTGCTCAGAACAACGTGATAAAGTCTTGTGAAAATTCCAGCAATCTTGGTGTGAAATTCAGTGGCTAAGACGCCGTACTTGGTAATTGGGAAGACGCTCCATCTCTTGGAGTTTTGGTGGTTTATTTTGTTGTCATTTCTGTTGTCCGGGTTATTTCAAGGTTGTAATTCAGATATTGTCTTGTGACTCAAACCCTTCTATCTTTTCACTTTGCCGTGTTTGTTTAGACGTAGTAGCTTGTTTAGTGTTGTCTAGGTTTGCTTGTTTGTTCTGTTGTTTAAACCCTTTTCACCGTCAGTCTAATACAATTCTCTGTTTCCTGCCATTTCTAGTCATTTTGTTTAGTTTTCTTCTCCTTTTACAATTCTCTTCATGCTAGTTCTGGTGACATGACATGCACGCATAATTCTCAGCCTGGTTTTAAAAGACAGTTTAGTAATGAAGCGATGAAACAATTTTGAAGATGATAGGGACACTTGAGGGAAATAAGAATAAATTTGGACATTTTGAGATCATTTGAAGCCCGAACCATGTGAAATTGGGGAGGGTAGAATATAAAGAAACACTATTGAAATGCATCCTGCCGCATCAGGTTGAAGCTAAAGGCAGGTTTGTCCCAAATTGGCAGGGACGTTTGTGGTAACGAGTGTTGTCCAGTGGTGCTTTGTATTTAACAGATGTAGAATGCAAATGTGTGGATATGGTTATCAATCCTGATGTAGTCAGAAGATATTATGTATGATTTCTTTGGTTTGTTTAATTGTGTTGTTTGTATTTGGCATGCTTTGAAGATTGGAATGACGAAGGCATTTTGTTCTGCTATCTAAACACTTTATCCCTCGTTACCCCTTTGAGTCCTTATTGGTTTCTTTCANACCTCTTCTCGAGCCCTCCACCACCAGCCGTTCGCACCTCCTTACCGGAGCATCTGGGCTTCTCCTCTGAACGTGCCCGAAACACCTCAGCCTTGCTTCCAATGAACTAATATCTTAATTGTATATAATTTTAGTATCTTGATAAAAAAAATGAGAAATTTTCCTTACTCTTAATTATAAGTTTTTAACTGGCCACAAAATTAATACCAATTAATTTTATATGATCTAATTATTTAGCAAAAGTAAAAATAGAGAAAGACTTTTTTTGAAAAATATGTTTTGATCCTCTGCCTATATGTAATAGTAAGTCCATTACCCATTAGTCAAACGCTCCTTCTATTAAATTTTGTGCCAAAATTTAAGTATACAGTCTAATTAACACCATGATTATGTATATATTATTTCAATATCCATAATTTTTATATTGTTTCACTCAATGAAAAATTCTAGAAATACTTTTAAAATGACACTTAACAGTTGCGCAAATATACACAATTTAACAATTTTTGTATACTTTTTTTTAAAGTTTTAAGCATATTGATTGGGTATACGCGCATAACGCATAGTCTATCGATACTA
The DNA here is from genome assembly GCF_001879085.1 of Nicotiana attenuata. Classification (NCBI taxonomy): domain Eukaryota; kingdom Viridiplantae; phylum Streptophyta; class Magnoliopsida; order Solanales; family Solanaceae; genus Nicotiana; species Nicotiana attenuata. The sequence goes on from NC_031989.1 coordinate 47,991,434, forward strand.
TGTTAAAAGATCGAAAACTCTTAGCAAAATATCCTTTGTCATTTTTACCCCTTTTAAAAAAAGAGTTCACAATGGACAAAATAATCAGTTGATTATTTTCGTATTTATGAATATTCATTTAATATTTTTTCTAATATTTAGGAACTTAATTATTTTTCTAATATTTAAGACTCTGCAATCTATTAAAATATTATTATTAACTATTTTCTTAGTTAAACCATGTACGAAGTTCGTGAAATATCGTTCGCCTCTTTCTCCTTTATAAAATAGATTTCATATTGAATAAAATTATAACTTAATTATTTTTCTAATATTTAGGGATATGAAATTAACTAAAATTTTAATTATTAAATCCTTCCTTAATTATGATAGTATGAGTCCTAAAATTTAGGACTTTAAAATCGATTAAAATTTTGTTTTGCATATGAATAATTCTTTCACTTACGTTCTTTATTTGAATCCTCTTTTTTCATATTACTAGATTTAGTGTACGCGCTTTGCGCGTGTATCCTGTATGAAAAACATAAGTTTTTTAAAAAATAACATAAATAATATTCAAATGTATCTCTGTTATAAAACAAAGATTAACAAAAAAAACACAAGTTCCTAAAAATAATAAATATTAATCATATGTTTCGGGTTTGTATCCAGTGTAGTGGTTCTTTCTTCTGGTTTGCTTTAATTAATTGCTTCTGTCACGATCCTAAAACCGATCCGGTCGTGATGGCGCATATCGTGAAACTAGGCCAGCCGACACAATTCCCGAATCAAACCATTATTCAATAAAAGTCATTTTTAAGCCATTAATTAACAAGGAGTCTCATAATATAAGTCTAAAGAACCAGTGCGTAATAAATACACAAGCCCGACATCGGGGTGTCACAAGTCACGAGCAACTACAACTCTGTCTCAAAACAATAAAGTCTAAACAAGACTGGAAGACCATACTAAATAAAGCTAGGGAAGATATGAGGGAGAAGAACAGGGTTGCGAATGCCATGCAGCTACCTTGTTGACTCCGAAATAGACAATCAATGCTTACTATCGCGACCTGCAACTCCTGGATCTGCACACAAGGTGCAGGGAGTAATGTGAGTACGCCAACCCAGCAAGTAACAAAAGTAAAAGTAGCTGAGTAGTAGGAAAACAGATAATCTCACGTCATAGCACTACAGCAAAAATAGTACATTTCCAAAACAGTCCAGAAATCAACTATCTCATAAAAACAAACTCAGTTTCAGCAAAACTCTTTCTCTTTTAAAAACATCTTTCAATACTTTCAAACAAGTGAATAAAACAATGAGTAAAATGATAGAAACGTAAACATCCCCTCGAGCAAAATATGTACCATAAACCGCCTGTGACGACCCGGCCGGTCGTCTCATGAGTTACCGCTTTATTTCCCCCATTTCTGCTTCTATTTGCTTTTTTTATTGGTTCAATAGATGATCGGGTTGGTTGGCTCGGGTTCGGAAAGGTTTTGAGAAGGTTTGAGACACTTAGTCTCTTTTAGGAAAGCTTAAGTTGGAAAAGTCAACAAGATATTGACTAATGTGTTAGAGGGCTCGGATGTGAGTTCCGATGGTTCGGATAGCTTCGGGAGATGATTTGGGACTTAGGAGCGTAATCGAAATGTGTTTTGGAGGTCCGGAGTAGAATTAGGCTTGAATTGGTGAAATTTAATTTTTGGCATTTTCCGGTTGATAGGTGAGATTTTAATATAGGGGTCGGAATGGAATTCCGAAAGTTGCAGTAGCTTCGTTATGTCATTTGGGATGTGTGTGCAAAATTTCAGGTCATTCAGACATGGTTTGGTATACTTTTTGATCAAAAGCAGAATGCGGAAGATTTTAGAACCTTAGGCTAGAATTCGATGTGTTTCGGTGGTTTTGATGTTGTTTGGGGTGTTTTGAAGGTTGGTATAAGCTTGAATAGTAGAATGTGGTGTTTGTGCTATTGGTTGGGGTCCTGGAGGCCTCGGGGTGATTTTGGATGGTTGACAGGAAGTTTAGAAGTTGGTTATGGCAGCTGAAGTTTCCCATTGCTGTCATAACCGCACCTGCAGCTAGGGGACCTCAGGTGCGGTCTCGCAGAAGCAAAAATGTGGTCGCAGATGCGTCCAAGGGCCTGACCAGCTGGAACTGCAGAAGCGGTAGGGGAAGCGCACCTGCGATAGCACAGGTGCGGGAAGCATATCGCAGATGCGATTTTGGCCTGTTAAGTGGAATCTGCAGGTGCGGCCATGGGGACCACAGAAGCGGTCTCGCAGGCGTGACTTCTGGACCACAGGTGCGAAAAGCCTGGGCCAGAATAGTTATATTTCCTCCTTCGCAATTTTCAGAGGGTTTCTTTATTTTTAAACACGAATTTTGGAGCTTTGGGCAATTTTGAAGAGAGAAATCAAAGAGACATCATTAAGGTAAGATTTTGGATTATGAAAACTCGATTATATGGTGTTAATTCACGGATTAGAGCTGTAATTAGGGGTAAAATTTGAGAAGCTAGGGCTTAGAAACCTAGGCCTATGATCGAAGTTTTGGAAGACCATTTGTGGTCGGATTTTGGAACTTTTTATATGTATGAACTCGTGGGGAGATAAGGAATCTAATGATGTGAATTTTATCAAATTCCAAGACGTGGGCCCGGGGGTCGGGTTTTGGTAATTTCGGGATTTGCATGGTTTTTCGATTATATTCGAGTGGGCTTTGTCCCTTTAGCATATTTTGATGATTACGTTCTGATTTTGGTAGATTCGGAGCATCCGGAGGCCAATTCGAAAGGCAAAGGCATTGCGAGCTAGAGTTTGGGCCGGATTGAGGTGAGTAATGATTTTAAATGCTGTCTTGAGGGTATGAAACCCCGGATTACACAGCGTTCGGCTATGTTGAGGTGAGACACACGCTAGATGACGAGCGTGGGGTCGTGCACCATTGGGGATTGTGACTTAGTCCATCCCGAATGACTATTTTACTGCGTGTTTGATAGCTAACTGTTTGATATTATTATATTTTGGGCTAAATGCCATATTTGGGCTTCGTGCCAACTGTTTGGACCCTTAGGGGATTTTTACTGATATTTCCTCACTGTTTAATTTCATACTTGTGCTCAGTCATGCCATGTTTTATTGTTTTCAAACTCAGCTACGTTATTCTGTTTTAATCACCTTAAATGATATTTTAAAAAATATTTTTGAGCTGAGCTTCATATTTTGCTGTTGCCTGGGGGGCTTATGAGATTCTGACTGAGTAAGGCCGAGGGCCTGTATTGTGAGGATACTTTTGGGTCGGGCTGCACGCTGTAGCACTGATATACTGATTATGATAATGAGGCCGAGGGCCTAAGATTGTACGCCACGAGGTGGCTTGTGATTGAGGCCGAGAGCCTATTTATGATGCCATGAGATGACTTGATATTGCGCTTGGGCCGTAAGGGGCCCCTCCCGGAGTCTGTACACCCCCAGTGAGCGCGGGTACCCATTGTGATATGAGATATAGCCCGAGGGGCTGGTATTGTTCTGTGATATTGCCCGAGGGGCTGATTATGTTGTTGTTACTGAGCCCGAGGGGCAGTTCTTGTGTGTTTACCTTTCTAGCTGCTTTTCCTCTAAACTGCTTAAAGGGTGTTTTATGAGATTTCACTGTTTAATTATGTTTACTGATTTTGTTCTGCCTCTTATAGCTTGTTGTTGTGTTTAATGTGATTTTATATTGCTCAGCCTTCATTTATTGTTATTACTCACTGAGTTGGAGTACTCACTTTACTCCCTGCACCCCTGTGTGCAGATTCAGGCGCTACAGGTCCTGCTACTGAGGGTTGATAGTTTCCAGCAGATCTGCGGACATTTACTAGGTAGCTGCTTGGCGATTTGCAGCCCAGTGCATTCTCCCTCTACTTTATTCCCCTTTTTCATTCAGTGATGTAGTAGTGGAATAGACTTTCAGACTGTAGTATTGTATTAGATGCTCATGACTGGTGACACCTCGATGTCGGGATGTGTTGGTTTTCATTTCTTGAATTCCGCAAATTATACTGTTAACCTTTATTTTGGGATTATAAATTTTGTTAAAGACTTAGCATTTATTATTTTAATTACTTAAAGTGAATTAGAAGTGTGTCAGCTGGCCTTGTCTTCACCAGAAGCGCCATCACGACCAGGTTTGGGTTTATGGTCGTGACAAGTTGGTATCAGAGCCTAGGTTACATAAGTCTCACGAGTCATGAGCAGGTTTAGTAGAGTCTCGCGGATCGGTACGGAGACGTCTGTATTTATCTGAGAGGCTGCAGAACCTTTAGGAAAATTCCATATTCTCTAAATTCTTGTCGTGCGAATTTGTTGATCCGAGTACTAAACTTTTGTTTCTATTCTCTCACAGATGGTGAGGACACGCGCTACCGGTCAGGACGGACGACCACCAGTACCACTAGCTAGAGCCACTAGAGGCCGAGGACGCGGTCGAGGCCGTGGTAAGGGCAGAGGTGCAACCCACACAGCAGCTGGGGCAGCACCTGCTGATCCACTAGTCGCCCCAGTTCAAGAGCAGGTCCCAGTTGTGGACACTCCAGCAGCACCAGCTCAGGCACCAGCTGCGCCCATTGTGATTCCGGGTCTTCAGGAGACTTTGGCCCAGATTTTGACAGTATGTACGAGTCTTGCTCAGGCGGTCGCGGTCTCTACTGCCGCAGCCACTTCTCAGGCAGGGGGAGGCTCTCAGACTCCCGCCGCCTGCACACCCGATCCAGTGGCAGCCGGTGGCAGCTGCTCGGGGTTACGTAGCTCCAGTTATGCCACAAGACGAGCAGCGTAGATTGGAGAGGTTTGGCAGACTCCAGCCTCTTACTTCCAGTGGTGCTGAGGGCGAGGATGCCCAGGGCTTCTTAGACAGATGTCAGGGGATTCTTCGCACTGCGGGTATTCTGGAGACCAGCGGGGTTGCATTCACGACCTTTCAATTTATCGGAGTTGCCTTCACTTGGTGGGAGGCATATGAGAGGCGTATGCCTGTTGGTTCAGCACCTCTAACTTCGCAGCAGTTCTCCGCTCTATTTTTGGAGAAGTATGTTCCACAGTCCCGTAAGGAGGAGCTGCGTAGGCAGTTCGAGCAGTTGAGATAGGGAGATATGACTGTTAATCAGTACGAGATGAGGTTCTCAGAGTTAGCTCGACATGCTATTTGGCTGGTTGCTACGGAGAGAGAGAGAGAGGATCAGGAGATTTGTTGATGGCTTCACCTACCAGCTTCGGGTTCTTATGACTAGGGAGAGGGTGTCAGGTGCTACATTCGAGGAGGTTGTGGATATTTCTCGTGAGATTGAGTCAGTTCGTTGCCAGGAGCGCGAGGAGAGGGAGGCCTTGTGGTCATGGTAGTTATGGGGGTGCTCCTTCGAGGGGCCAGTTCCAGCACGGTAGAGGCCGGCAGTTCATACATGTTCAGTCAGCTCGCCCAGGTTATCGTGGGGCATCATCAGGCCATAGTTCACATGGTTCTCAGCAGGGTCATTCTTCACTTAGTGCACTTCCAGCCCAAGGTTCATCCCGTGCTCCATCAGTTCAGGATTCTTCTATGCCAGGTGCGTCTGCTAGTCATTCCGGTGCTAGGGATTCCCATCAGTCCCCGTCTCCAGCACCCGAGAGTTGCTATGAGTGCGGAGAGATGGGTCACTTGTAGAGACAGTGTCCTCATCATTCTCAGTAGAGGGGTCAGCCATCTGTCTCAGCCCCAGCCACTTCACCACCCACCCACCCAGCTAGGGGTGGCGGACAGTCATCTAGGGGTCGCCCCAGAGGGGGAGGTCGATCCGGAGGTGGCCAGGCCCGCTTCTATGCACTTCCAGCTAGGCGTGATGCGATTGCTTCGGATGTGGTGATAACAGGTATTATCTCAGTCTGCCGCAGGGATGCTTCTGTGTTATTTGACCCTAGTTCTATTTTCTCTTATGTGTCGTCTTATTTTTCCCATTATCTGGATATGCCCTGCGAGTCCCTTGTTTCTTCTGTTCATGTCTCTACGCCGGTGGGCGATACAGTTATGGTAGACCGTGTGTACCGGTCGTGTGTTGTGACTATTGGGGGTCTGGAGACCCGAGTGGATCTGTTATTGTTATGTATGGTGGACTTCGATGTTATTTTGGGCATGGACTAGTTGTCTCCGTGCCGAGCTATTCTGGAATATCATGCCAAGACAGTGACTTTGGCTATGCCCGATGTGCCACGAATTGAGTGGCGAGGTTCGACCGACTATGTCCCCAGCAGGGTGATTTCTTTCTTGAAGGCCCAGCGTATGGTTGGGAAAGGTTGTCTTTCATATCTAGCGTTTGTGAGGGATGTCGGTGCAAAGACTCCCAGTATCGATTCTGTTCCGGTTGTGAGGGATTTTCCTGATGTATTTCCTACAGACCTGCCGGGCATGCCACCGAACAGGGATATAGATTTTGGTATTGACCTGGTGTCGGGCACTCAGCCCATCTCTGTTCCACCATATCGTATGGCACCGGCGGAGTAGAAGGAGTTAAAGGAGCAGCTTCAGGAACTCCTGCATAACGGGTTCATTCGTCCTAGTGTGTCACCGTGGGGTGCGCCAGTTCTTTTTGTGAAGAAGAAGGATGGCACGATGAGAATGTGCATTGATTACAAGTAGTTGAACAAGGTAACAATTAAGAACAAGTACCCTTTGCCTCGTATCGATGATTTGTTCGACTAGCTTCAGGGAGCGAGAGTGTTCTCCAAGATTGATCTCCGTTTGGTTTATCACCAGTTGAAGATCAGGGACTCTGATATACTTAAGATGGCTTTCAGGACCCGATATGGTCATTATGAGTTCTTGGTGATGTCTTTCGGGCTGACCAATGCCCCAGCAGCGTTCATTTATTTGATGAACAGCGTGTTCCGGCCGTATCGTGACTCATTTGTTATAGTCTTCATTGATGATATTCTAGTGTACTCGCGTAGTCAGGAGGAGCACGCAGAGCATTTGAGAGTGGTGTTGCAGAGATTGAGAGAGGAGAAGCTTTATGCAAAGTTCTCCAAATATGAGTTTTGGCTCAGTTCAGTGGCTTTGTTGGGGCACGTGGTGTCCAGCGAGGGTATTCAGGTGGACCCGAAGAAGATAGAGGCGGTTCAAAGTTGGCCCAGACCGTCCTCAGCTACAGAGATTCACAACTTTCTTGGTTTGGCGGGTTATTATCGCCGATTTGTTCAGGGAGTTTCGTCTATTGCATCGCCCTTGACCAAGTTAACTCAGAAGGGTATCCCATTTCAGTGGTATGATGAGTGCGAGGAGAGCTTTTAGAAGCTCAAGACTGCCTTGACCACAGCTCCAGTGTTAGTGTTGCCATCAGTTTCAGGTTCTTATACCGTGTATTGTGATGCTTCGAGAGTTGGTATTGGGTGTATTCTGATGCAGGAGGGTAGAGTTATTGCTTATGCTTCTCCTCAGTTGAAGCCTCATGAGAAGAACTACCCTGTTCATGATTTGGAGTTGGCTGCCATTGTTCACGCGTTGAAGATTTGGAGGCATTATTTGTATAGTGTGTCTTGTGAGGTGTATACCGATCATCGTAGCCTCCAGCACTTATTCAAACAGAAGGATCTCAATCTGAGGCAGCGGAGGTGGTTGGAGTTGCTTAAGGATTATGACATTACTATCTTGTATCACCCGGGGAAGGCCAATGTGGTAGCCGATGCATTGAGCCGAAAGGCAATGAGTATGGGGAGTTTGGCGTATATTCCAGTTGGGGAGAGATCCTTTGCAGTTGATGTTCAGGCCTTGGCCAATCGGTTCGTGAGGTTGGATATTTCGGAGCCCAGTCGGATGTTGGCTTGTGTGGTCTCTCGGTCTTCCTTATATGAGCGCATCAGAGAGCGGATTGATGATCCTCATTTGCTTGTCCTTAAGGATAGAGTTCAGCATGATGATGCCAAGGATGTGACTATCGGCGATGATGGGGTGTTGAGGATGCAGGGCCGGATTTGTGTGCCCAATGTGGATGAGCTTCGGGAGTTGATTCTGGAGGAGGCCCATAGCTCGCGGTATTCCATTCATCCGGGTGCCGCGAAGATGTATCAGGATCTGAGACAGTATTACTAGTGGAGGAGAATGAAGAAAGACATTGTGGGATTTGTAGCTCGGTGTCTCAATTGTCAGCAGGTGAAATATGAGCATCAGAGACCGGGTGGCTTGTTTCAGTGGATGGATATTCCAGAGTAGAAGTGGGAGCGGATCACCATTGACTTTGTAGTTGGACTCCCACGGACTCGGAAGAAGTTCAATGCTATTTGGGTAATTGTAGATCGGCTGACCAAGTCCGCGCACTTCATACCTATCTGTACCACTTACTCTTCAGAGCGGTTGGCAGAGATATATATTCGGGAGATTGTTTGATTACATGGTGTCCCAGTTTCCATCATTTCAGATTGGGGCACTCAGTTTACTTCACAGTTTTGGAAGTCTGTACAGCACGAGTTGGGTACTCAGGTTCAGTTGAGCACAACTTTTCACCCTCAGACGGACGGGCAGTCTGAGCGCACTATTCAGATATTGGAGGATATGTTACGCGCTTGTGTCATTGATTTTGGAGGGTCATAGGATCAGTTTCTACCGCTCGCAGAGTTTGCTTATAATAACAGCTACAAGTCGATCAGATGGCTCCATATGAGGCTTTGTATGGGAGGCAGTGTAGATCTCCAGTTGGTTGGTTTGAGCTTGGAAAGGCCAGGCTATTGGGTACAGATTTGGTACAGGATGCTTTAGACAAGGTGAAGGTGATTCAGGAGAGGCTTCGTACAGCGCAGTCGAGGCAAAAGAGCTATGCGGACAGGAAGGTTCGTGATGTGTCCTACATGGTTGGTGAGAAGGTTTTGTTGAAGGTTTCACCCATGAAGGGTGTTATGAGATTTGGAAAGAGGGGTAAATTGAGTCCACGGTTCAATGGGCCTTTTGAGGTACTTCGGAGGGTTGGGGAGGTGGCTTATGAGCTTGCTTTGCCACCCAGCTTGTTGAGCATGCACACGGTGTTTCATGTTTCCATGCTCCGGAAGTATATTGAGGATCCGTCTCATGTTTTGGATTTCAGTACGGTTCAGTTGGAGTGTGATCTGACTTATGATGTGGAGCCAGCAGCTATTTTGGAGCGCCAGGTTCGAAAGTTGAGGTCGAAAGATATAGCTTCAGCGAAAATGCAGTGGAGAGGTCGCCCGTGGAGGAGGCTACATGGAAGACCGAGCGGGAGATGCGGAGCAGATATCCTCACCTATTCGAGGCTTTGTTTCTTAACTCGTTCGAGGATGAATGTTTGTTTAAGAGGGGGAGGATGTGACGACCCGGCCGGTCATCTCATGAGTTACCGCTCCGTTTCCCCTATTTCTGCTTCTATTTGCTTTGTTTATTGGTTCTATAGATGATCGGGTTGGTTGGCTCGGGTTCGGAAAGGTTTTGAGAAGGTTTGAGACACTTAGTCTCTTTTAGGAAAGCTTAAGTTGGAAAAGTCAACCGGATGTTAACTTATGTGTTAGAGGGCTCGGATGTGAGTTACAATGGTGCAGATAGCTTCAGGAGATGATTTGGGACTTAGGAGCATAATCGAAATGTGTTTTGGAGGTCCGGAGTAGAATTAGACTTGAATTGGCGAAATTTAGTTTTTGGCATTTTCCGGTTGAAAGGTGAAATTTTAATATAGGGGTCGGAACGGAATTCCGGAAATTGCAGTAGCTTCGTTATGTCATTTGGGATGTGTGTGCAAAATTTCAGGTCATTCGGACATGTTTTGGTATACTTTTCGATCAAAAGCGAAATGCGGAAGATTTTAGAACCTTAGGCTTGAATTCGAAGTGTTTTGGTGGTTTTGATGTTGTTTGGGGTGTTTTGAAGGTTGGTATAAGTTTGAATAGTAGAATGTGATGTATTTGTACTGTTGGTTGAGGTCTCGGGGGCCTCGGGGTGATTTCGGATGGTTGACGGGAAGTTTGGAAGTTGGTTGTGGCAGCTGAAGTTTCCCATTGCTATCATTACCGCACTTGCGGCTAGGGGACCGTAGGTGCGGTCTCGCAGAAGCGAAAATGTGGTCGCAGATGCGGCCAAGGGCCTGACTAGTTGGAACCGCAGAAGCGGTAGGGGAAGCGCACCTGCGATAGCGCCGGTGCTGGAAGCATATCGCAGATACGATTTTGGCCCGTTAAGTGGAATCCGCAGGTACAGCCATGGGGACAACAGAAGCAGTCTCGCAGGCGCGACTTCTGGACCGCAGGTGCAAAAATCCTAGGCTAGAATAGTTATATTTCCTCCTTCACGATTTTCAGAGGGTTGTTTTATTATTAAACACGAATTTTGGAGCTTTGAGCGATTTTGAAGAGAGAAATCAAAGAGACATCATTGAGGTAAGGTTTTGGATTATGAAAACTCGATTCTATGGCGTTAATTTACGGATTAGAGCTGTAATTAAGGGTAAAATTTGAGAAGCTAGGGCTTAGAAACCTAGGTCTGTGATCGAGGTTTTGGAAGACGATTTGTGGTCGGATTTTGGAACTTTTTATATGTATGAACTCGTGGGGAGATAAGGAATCTAACGATGTGAATTTTATCGAATTATGAGACGTGGGCCCGGCGGTCGGGTTTTGGTAATTTCGGGATTTGCATGGTTTTTCGATTATATTCGAGTGGGCTTTGTCCCTTTAGCATATTTTGATGATTACGTTCTGATTTTGGTAGATTCGGAGCATCCGGAGGCCAATTCGAAAGGCAAAGGCATTGCGAGCTAGAGTTTGGGCCGGATTGAGGTGAGTAATGATTTTAAATGCTGTCTTGAGGGTATGAAACCCCGGATTACACAGCGTTCGGCTATGTTGAGGTGAGACACACGCTAGATGACGAGCGTGGGGTCGTGCACCATTGGGGATTGTGACTTAGTCCATCCCGAATGACTATTTTACTGCGTGTTTGATAGCTAACTGTTTGATATTATTATATTTTGGGCTAAATGCCATATTTGGGCTTCGTGCCAACTGTTTGGACCCTTAGGGGATTTTTACTGATATTTCCTCACTGTTTAATTTCATACTTGTGCACAGTCATGCCATGTTTTTACTGTTTTCAAACTCAGCTATGTTATTCTGTTTTAAACGCCTTAAATGATATTTTTAAAGTTATTTTTGAGCTGAGCTTCATATTTTACTGTTGCCCGAGGGGCTTATGAGATTCTGACTAAGTAAGGCCGAGGGCCTGTATTGTGAGGATACTTTTGGGTCGGGCTGCACGCCGCAACAGTGATATACTGATTATGATAATTAGGCCGAGGGCCTGAGATTGTACGCCACGAGGTGGCTTGTGATTGATATGAGGCCGAGAGCCTGTTTATGATGCCACGAGATGGCTTGATATTGCTCTTGGACCGTAAGGGGCCCCTCCCGGAGTCTGTACACCCCCAGTGAGCGCGGGTACCCATTGTGATATGAGATATAGCCCGAGGGGCTGGTATTGTTCTGTGATATTGCCCGAGGGGCTGATTATGTTGTTGTTACTGAGCCCGAGGGGTAGTTCTTGTGTGTTTACCTTTCTAGCTGCTTTTCCTTTACATGTTTAACTGCTTAAAGGGTGTTTTATGAGATTTCACCGTTTAATTATGTTTACTGATTTTGTTCTGCCTCTTATAGCTTGTTGTTGTGTTTAACGTGATTTTATATCGCTCAGCCTTTATTTATTGTTATTACTCACTGAGTTGGAGTACTCACTTTACTCCCTGCACTCCTGTGTGCAGATTCGGGCGATACAGGTCCTGCTACTGAGGGTTGATAGTTTCCAGCAGATCTGCGGAGATTTACTAGGTAGCTGCTTGGCGATTCGCAGCCCAGTGCATTCTTCATCTATTTTGTTTCCCTTTTTGATTTAGTGATGTAGTAGTGGAATAGACTTTCAGACTGTAGTATTGTTTTAGATGCTTATGACTGGTGACACCCCGATGTCGGGCTGTGTTGGTTTTCATTTCTCGAATTCCGCAAATTATACTGTTAACCTTTATTTTGGGATTATAAATTCTGTTAAAGACTTAGCATTTATTATTTTAATTGCTTAAAGTGAATTGGAAGTGTGTCGGCTGGCATTGTCTTCACGAGAGGCGCCATCACGACCGAGTTTGGGTCTAGGGTCGTGACACCGCCCCTCGGGCAAAAACATCAACAGAACCAGCCCCTCGGGCTACCTCACAATCGCTCGTAATCAGCCCCTCCGGCAACAACATTGTAATGACCCAGTCGTCCGCTCTGAGAGTTATAGCCCCGTTTCTCCCATTTACGCTTCTTTGTGTGTTGTTCAGCTTTGTTGAGTTGTATCAAGGTTGTAGGTTCAGGTTCAAAGTAGTTTTGGAGTGAAATGAACACTTAGTCTCTTAGTTAGAAAGCTAAGTTAGAAAAGTCAACCGGAAGTTGACTTATGAGTAAACGAATTCGGATTTGGATTTTTATAATTCGACTAGCTTCGTTGGGTGATTTTAGACTTAGGAGTGTGTCCGGAATATAATTTGGAGGTCTGTGGTAGAATTAGGCTTGAATTGGCGAAAGTTGGAAGTTTAGAAGTTTTTAGGCTTGAATTCGAGGTTGATTTGGTATTTTGGTGTTGTTTTAGGTGTTTCGAAGGTTCGACTATGTTCGGGTAGTGTATATGACTTTTTGAAATTATTGGTCCCGAGGGCCACGGGTGTGTTTTGAATAGGTTTGGGTTGTGTTGCGCTCGTTTTTCTTATGTTTCGACGTCGTTTCTTCAAGTATAAATGATATCATATTGAACAAATGAGCTCCGACTTCTTTTTTGATTGAAGCATTAGATCCGTATCGTAATTACGAACCCGTAGTAAAAAGGATCTTCGAATTTGGACATCATATGAGGATTTTAGGGTCATTTTACTAAGAATTAGGTTGCTAGATTTTTCAGATTAATTACGAAATTGCCACTAACGGTGTAATTAAAAATCTGCACTATTTGCAAATATTGAAACCAACATATCTTCTTCATTATAAGGTCAAATTGAGTGATTCAAAAGCCTAAATTGACTGGAATTTCACAAGGAATCCATTGGAGGCATAATAAGCGAGTTTCGGGAACGTTTGGTATGAGAAATGAGGCAGAGTAGCTCGCAGAAAAATATATAAAAGTAGGGTTTGTTCATTCGGTCATATTTTGAGTTGGGGGGTTCGGATTTGGCCGATTTTGGAGGCGATTTTCACCATAGGGATTGGGATAAGTGCTCTTTACTTTGTTTTGGTTATATTTCATGAATCCATCTTCGGTTTTGGGATTTGATTTATGATTTCAAAGTGAAATCGAGGGAGTTAGGGCTTGAGTTTTAGAGAGTTTTAGGTAGGGATTTGAGGGACCAAACAGAGTCCGATTTTGATAAATTTTATATGGTTAGGCTCGGGAGAGGACGAGGGTTTTGATTCTGCCATTTTTGACTGGTTTCGAGACGTGGGCCTGGGGGCCGGGTTTTGGCCGATTTCGGATTTTTGGCCTCTTTATGTAGTTTTTCTATTGGAATTCGATTCTTTAGCCCATGTTGATAGTATTATTCTGATTTTGGTTAGACTCAGAGCTTTTGGAGACCGAGTCCAGAGACGAGGGCATCCCAAAATAGGATTTTACGCTGTTGAGGTAAGTAACAGTTTTAACTCTCGCTTTGAGGGTATAAACCCGGAGAAATTGATATCCTATGATTGTTTGGTAGTGATACCCACGCTAGATGACGGGCGTGTGGGTGTGCACCGTGAGGGATTGAGACTTGGTCTATCCCGTGAGGCTGTGAGGCCTAATGGTTGTTATCTGTGGTTATGTGTTTACTTGTTGTTGAACTTGTTTGCCTTCATGTTAGAGATCATGTTTAGGCTTTATTCATGCTCACATTATTTGCACTCAGTGATAGAAATTATTGTACATGTTTACCTCAGTCTCTATTATTTTGCTGATATGCTGTGATATTTGATATGGGTTGTGTTCCCTTATTTGTTGATGATGGTGAGGCTAGTGAGGTACATGATTGAGTAAGGCCGAGGGAATGGTTGTGCAGATATTAATACCATATCGTGTGAGTTGTCCGCGTAGCACATGAGTTGACCGTGCGGGTCCAGGAATTGATACCATAGTGCGTGAGTTGTCCGCGTAGCACGTGAGTTGACCGTGCGGATCCAGGTATTGATATGATGGCACGTGAGCTGTCCGTGCTTAGCGCTTGGGCTTTGGGAGCCCCTCCGGAGTCTGTACCCCCCCCCCCCCCCCCCAAGTGAGCGTAGAGTGTTGAGTGTTGAGTGTGGAGTGCTGAGTGCGAGTGCTGAGTGATGGAGTGACATTGCTGTGAGGTTGCATTTACTTTTGCTGTTGCTGCATTTATCTGTTAAATTTCTTTGTGGTATTTGTTGGTTTTATGGAATTTACCTGTTTATTCATGGTTATTGTAAATTGTGAAAATAAATAATTGGACTATTTTACTTAGCTCGTCACTACTGCTCAGTTCCTTAGTTATTTCTCTTACTACTGAGTCGGTTGTACTCATACTACACCCTGCACTTTATGTGCAGATCCAGGTGAGTTAGAGCGCGGCGATCATTGAGTTCAGGCCGGCTTTAATTGGAGACTGCAAAGTAGCTGCCAGCGTCCACAGGACCTTGTTACTCCTCTTGTCATTTCTTCTTTTGGACAGTTAAACAGTTTATATATCTCAGTTATAGTTTTAGACGCTCATGACTTAGTGACACCCCGATGCTTGGGACTCGTTTCCGTATTTTATATTATTTATATTTAGAGTTGATTTAGTTTATGAAAAATTTAAATGTTGAAATGTTTTATTAATTTCTTATAATCAGTTTAGAAGTAATATTTTGGGAAGTAGGCTGTAACACGATAGGCGCCATCACGACCATTGTTAGATTTTGGGTCGTGACAAACATGAAACAACAACAACCCCTCGGGTAATATCACATCACTCACACTGGGTACCCGCGCTCACTGGGGGTGCTCAAACTCCGAAGGGGCTCTTACAGCCCAAGCACTATCATAAGCCATCCCGTGGCATAACAAATCAGGCCCTGGGGCAAACAGAAAAAAATGGATACTCAGCCCAAAATATCATTTAAAGTATCAAAATGGAGTAAATACAGCTGAATTATGAAATCAGTAAAATATAGTGTAACGACCCGACCGGTCGTTTTGAGCCCTAACGCGTCGTCCAGCAGTCTGAGGCCATGAGCAGCTTTATTTCAGGTGTTATGACTTGGGAGCGCAGTCGGAATTGAACTCCGGGAAGTTCGGAGTTGATTTGGAAAGAGAATTCTCATTTCGGAAGCTTTAAGTTTAAAGAAATGACTATGGTTGGACTTTTGAGTAAACGACCTCGGAATCGGGATTCGAAGGTTCCAGCGGGTTCGTATGATGATTTCGGACTTGGGCATATGTCCAGGTCGGGTTTTGGAAGACCCGGGAACATTTCGGCACCTATTGTGGAAGATAGAATTTTTGGAAGAACTTCAGGAGTTTGGGTTGAAGTGCATTTCAGTGTTATCAATGTCCGTTTGGGATTCCGAGTCTGGGAATAGCTCCGTATGGTGATTCTAGTGTTGGGAGCGCGATCGGAAATGAATTCGGAGATCCGTAGGTCATTTTCGAGTCATTTAGCTAAAGATAGAAATTTGAAGGTTTTTGAGGAGTTTGACCGGAAGTGGACTTTTTGATATCGGGGTCGGAATCCAATTCCGGAAGTTGGAGTTGGTCCCTAATGTCGAATGTGACTTGTGTGCAAAATTTGAGGTCAATCGCACGTGATTTAATAGGTTTTGGCATCGAATGTAGAAGTTCAAAGTTCTAAAGTTCATAAAGTCCGGATTGGGGTGTGATTCGTAAATTCAGCGTTGTTTGATGTGATTTGAGGCCTCGAGCAGGTCCGTATTATGTTTTGGGACTGGTTGGCATGATTGATTGGGGTCCCGGGGGGCCTCGGGTGGATTCCGGGTGGTTAACGGATTGAATTGGAATTGGGGAGAATAGCTGAAGCAGCTGATATCTGGTGTAACCGCACCTGCGAGGATTTGGCCGCAGGTGCGCAGCCGTAGAGGCGATTTTTGGGCTGGAGGTGAAGGACCGCAGATGCGGTCATCTCGCTGCAGAAGCGGGACCGCACCTACGGGTGTTGAGGCGCAGAAGCGGAAATGGGAGCCCGCAGAGAAACTGTAGGAGCGGTAGAGGGGCCGCACCTGCGGAACCGTAGAAGCGGTCGTGCAACCGCAGGTGCTGTATTGCTAGAGGCAGTAAAGTTCTTTAAAATCGGGGGTCTTGGCCATTTTTACTCTAGCTGGGCGATTTTTGGAGAGCTCCAAGAGAGAGATTTCATCATTCAAACATTAAGTTAATTTCACCCCTTGTGAGTTAAATACATGGTTTTGTTACGGATTTGAGCATGAAATTGGTAGAAAGTTGGGGTTTAAGGGGGAAACCTAGAAAATTAGTATTCTTGGATTTCGACCACGGTTTTGGACATTAAATTAAGAGTAAATTATATATTTGAGTTTGTGAACTTATGGGTAAACTTTATCTTCAAAAAATTTAGGAATCCGGGCGCGTGGGCCCGAGGGCATTTTTGCCAACTTGTCGATCGGGGTTAGGAATTGTTATAAATTGGGTTGTAATGAGTAATTGAACATATATTATAGATTCGTACAATTATTGACTAGTTTTGGAGCGTTGTGCATCAATTTGAGTCATCGGAAGGGCGTGGAAAGCCGGTTAAGGAACTTCGGAGCGAGGTGAGTCTCCTTTTGTAACGACTCGGCCGGTCATTTTTAGAATTTACGCCCCGATCCCCTATTTACTACTTTCCCCGTGTATATTTCTGCTATTTTGAATTGCCGGGATGGTCGGTTTTGAATTTTGGAGAGTTTTGGGACACTTGTCCCTAAACGAGAGCTTAAGTGTTGGAAAGTTGACTGTAGTCGGAACAGTGTGAAGACGGCCTCGGAATGGAAATCTGTAGCTCTGTTGGGTGATTTCAAGCTTGGGGGCGTGGTCGGATTGTGTTTTGGAGGTCCATAGCTAATTTCGGCTTGAAATGCTGAAAGTTAGATTTTTGGAGTTTACGGTTCGATAGTGAGATTTTGATCCAAGGGTCGGAATGGAATTTCGAAAGTTGGAGTAGCTTCGTAGTGTCGAATGTGACGTGTGTGCAAAATTTCAGGTCATTCGGACGAGATTTGATAGACTTTTTGATCAAAAACGTATTTTGGGAAAATTTGGAGTTCTTAGGCTTGAATCCATGGTTAATTTGAGGTTTCGATGTTGTTTTAGGTGTTTTAAGGATTGGTACAAGTTTGGACAGTGGTATTAGACTTGTTGGTGCCTATGGTTGAGGTCCCGGGGGCCTCGGGATGATTTCCGATGGTTGACGGGGAGTTTGAGGGGTGTGTGCAGCTGCTGAACTTTGCTGCTTCTGGTATTTCCGCACCTCCGGTTTGGGGACCGCAGGTGCGATGCCGCACATGCAGAAAAGGAGCCGCAGAAGCGGATTATTGAGGAATTGTCAAGGGACCGCAGATGCGGTTATGGGACCGCACCTACGAAGCCGCAGGTGCGGAATGTTGAGCGCATGTGCGATTTAGTCCGTTAAGTGAAGAACCGCAGAAGCGGCTATGAGGCCGCATATGTGAGACTGCAGAAGCGGTCCACAGGTCGCATATACGGAAACTGCTGGACAGATTGATTTAAAAGGGGTTCTGTGACCTTGGGGTTATTTCCACCATTTTTATCTCGGCTTTGGAGCTTTTTGGGCGATTTGAAGGAGGGATTTCAGGGGAACTTTATTGAGGTAAGGAATTTGGACTTTAAACTCGTTCCTATGTCATTATTTCACGGATTAGAGCTAGAAATTATGGAAATTTAAGGGTGAAAAATTTGGGAAACTAGGGCTTAATATTGGAGACCTTTGATTGAGGATTTGATGGACCATTTGAGGTCCGATTTTGGTAATTTTGGTATACATGAACTCGTGAGAGTATGAGGATTCTGGAAATATAAATTTCACCCGATTCCGAGATGTGTGCCCGAGGGGCGTTTTGGTTATTTTACCTAATTTCGCGTATTAGCTTAGAATTTAATTGTAGGATCAGTTACTTGAAGTGTTATTTACATTATGAAATTTTATTGAATAGATTTGGGCCATTTGGAGTCGAATACTCGTGGCAAGAATGTGGTTTCGGGTTGATAATTGAGCCGGTGAGGTAAGTTGCTTGTCTAACCTTGTGTGGGGGACTTTTCCCCTTAGGATTGATATTGTAATAATTGAAATGCCTTGTACGTGAGGTGACGAGTGCGTACTTGTGCTAATTGTTGAAAATTCAGTTTTCATTAAAAACAGCCTTAAATTGTGTTCTTCCTTTTTTTTTTTTTTTGCTTACGCTATTTGGAAATTAAGCCTCCTGTTTCTAGAGAAGCATGTCTAATTGACTAAATTGCTCTAATTGCTTTAAATGCCTTCTTTGTATTACGTGAAGCATGCTAGGTTAGAATTTTCTGTTTTCCCTTGGTATGAAATTGATTGAATTGAGTTCTTGTTGCTGTTGTGTATTTACTTTGGGACTACGGGACGGTATCCCGGGAGCTCCCCTGTATGTTCACTTTGGGCCTACGGAATTGCATTCCGGGAGATCCCCCTGCACTTTTACATTGGAACTACGGGATTACACCAGGTAGATTCCCCCAGTACTGAGTATTTATATTTGGGACTACGTATGTGGTATTCCGGTAGATCCCCGCGCATTTATGAGTTGGACTACGGGACTGCACTCGGGAGATCCACTAGACATTTACATTTGGGGACTACAGGACGGTATCCTGGGAGATCCCCCGACTGTTACTTCTGCACTGAGCTGTACTGGTTTTACTGTGATTCTTGTTTCTGTTTCTGTTGTCGTTATTCTCTATGTCCTGTGATACTTTCACTGCTGCACTTATTTATACTGTTCTTATTTACGCTGTTGAATTTTTATATACTATTTAACCTCAGTAGGGCCCTGACCTTCCTCGTCACTACCCAACTGAGGTTAGGCTTGGCACTTACTGAGTACCGTTGTGGTGTACTCATGCCCTTCCTGCGCATGTTTTTCATGTGCAAATCCAGGTACTTCGACTCAGTCCTATCATCCCTGAGGCGAGGCGACCGCTATAGTGACTTCGAGGTATATCTGCCGCGTCCGCAGACCGAGGAGTCTCTTTCTATTCTTGCTATTTAGTATTAGCCCTTCTGTATTTCAGTGCTTGTTAGATATTCTGGAGTTAGAGCTATGTAGTATTTCTTAGCTTGTGATTCATGGGTTTTCGCGTCTTGGATTCATGTATTAGTTTTTGAGAGATTAATGTTGTGTATGCCAGGCGGCACTCTTAGTGTTGTTTTTTCGCTCTAACTCTGTTTAAACTTGTTTTTCTTCCGCAAATTTGGGTTATTTTTTGCATTTTAGGCTTACCTAGTCGTAGAGACTAGGTGCCGTCACGATGGTTTGCGGAGGGCGAACCGGGGTCGTGACAAGTTGGTATCAGAGCTCTAGGTTCATAGGAGTCATGAATCACAAGTCGGTTTATTAGAGTCTCGCTGATCGGTACGGAGACGTCTGTACTTATCTACGAGAGGCTATGTAATTGTTAAGAAAAATTCCACTTCGTTTGATTTCCTTGTCGTGCGAGATTTTGATGTCACAATTCTAAACTTTTGTCTTCTATTCTCTCACAGATGGTGAGGACACGTGCTACTCGTGATGATCAGGCACCCGCGCCCCCTACTGGAGCCATCAGAGGCCGGGGCCGGGGTAGAGGTCGAGGACGCGCTTGTGGTGCAGCCAGAGCACCCGCGTGAGCTGCCGCCGAGGTACCACCAGTAGTACCAGTCGGAGTCCAGACACCGGATGTGTCTGCCACTATTACTCCAGCACTCCAGGAGACCTTGGCACAGTTTATGACTATGTACACCACTCTAGCTCAGGCAGGGTTGCTTCCCCTTGCTGCTGCTATATCCCAGGCCGGGGGAGGAGCACAGACTCGCGCCGCCCGCACTCCTGAGCAGCGAGTGCATATTGATCAGGTCCCAGAGGCTATTCCTGTACAGCCGGTATCCCCAGCTCAGCCCGAGGAGAGGGCAGTAGCTTCAGAGGAGGAGCAGAAGAGGCTTGAGACTCCGACTTTTAGCGGGCTAGCCTCAGAGGATGCCCTTGGATTTCTTGAGGAGTGCTACCGTATCCTCCGTACTATGGGCATATCAGGATCGAGCGGGGTTTCCTTCACTACCTTCCAGCTTCGAGGAGCCGCCTATCAGTGGTGGCGTGCTTATGAGTTAGACAGTCCGGATGAGGCAGCTTCCCTGACTTGGGCTCAGTTTTTAGATAGTTCACGAGGGAGTATGTCCCCCAGAGTCTTAGGGACGCCTGGCACGCGAAGTTTGAGCATTTGCGCCAGGGTACTATGACCGTCTCGGAGTATGCTGTCCGTTACACCGATTTGGCTAGAAATGCACCAGCTTTGGTCTCTACGATTCGCGAGAAGGTTCGTCGGTTTATTGAGGGGCTTATTCCCAGCATCAGATCTAGTATGGCTCGTGAGCTAGAGATAGATATATCTTATCAGCAGGTGGTGAGCATTTCTAGGAGGATTGAGGGTATGCATTCTAGGGACAGAGAGGAGAGGGAGGCCAAGAGGTCTCGAGAGTCGGGCCATTATTCTGGTGCCCGTGCCCCAGCTGCAGGTCGCCATGGTAGGGGTCATATGAGTCGCCCCGTTCATTCAGCTCTTCCAGCAGCCAGTGGTATTCTAGTCCCACCTAGGCCTCAGGAGCCTTATTATGCACCTCCAGTATCTAGTGCGCCTCCTGCACGGGGTGCTTCTAGTGGTCAGTCCAGCAGACCTGGCCGAGCCAGTCACAGCCGCCACGTCCTACCAGAGCTTATTTTGAGTGTGGTGACACACGCCATATGGTGAGGGATAGCCCCAGATTTAGGAGGGGTGCACCTCCACAGACTTCTTAGCCACAGCATGCCCCGCAGATTTCTCAGGCTATGGTCCCAGCCCCAGTTGCTACCTGATGTTCTAAACGTTAATACACACAAGAGGGGGGTGATTTGTGTGGTACCCAATTTTCGCTCTAGAAGAACCTGGTTCTTATAGGTATACTTTCTACTACTGTTTGCGGAATTAAAGGTACATAAAATAAAAAACACATAGATTTTTACGTGGAAAACACCTGGCTCAAAAGGTGAAAAAACCACGACCTACTACTCAGTAGGATTTTCCCAAACTTCCACTAAAATCACTGAGCCAAAACAGCATTTACAAACTCTTGTAAACCTAAGGATTAAACTCTACTCCCGTTGTGTCACACAGCCTCAGCTGTTGCGACAACTTCAAGTTAGCCAATAACTTGAATACTCAAAGTACCTAATACAAATGCTTCTATGAAAGCTGAAAGGTACAAGTTTAAATCACCTACTACAAT
Organism: Nicotiana attenuata; assembly: GCF_001879085.1. Taxonomy (NCBI): domain Eukaryota; kingdom Viridiplantae; phylum Streptophyta; class Magnoliopsida; order Solanales; family Solanaceae; genus Nicotiana; species Nicotiana attenuata. The sequence continues at coordinate 48,012,926 of NC_031989.1, forward strand.
TGAACTAGAATAAAAGAAAGACACAATGGAATTGGTTCTTCTATCTTGTCCAAGTAGCTTTAGGAATGCACACTTGAATCTCACATAAATTACTTGCAAAATTGCCTCGCTCTTTTGCTCTCAATTTAGTTTAACTTCTGTGTTTGTGCAATGCATGTAAAAGAGAACAATCACTGTTATTTAATGAGTTAGTAATTAGAGTTTGATTAAGACTCAATTGCTGATCTTCCATCGAAGTTGAGTCCTTGAACAACACAAACTCCAACCCTATCCTTTATCCGGATTGTATTCTCTTCTCATAAGGAGACTTTCACTCCTTATCCAATATGCAACCTTTTCGATTAGTTCAGGAGATATTGCTGCTTGATCACTAAGACTTATCTCCTTCACGTGCATCTCACATGTATAGGTTGATAATACTGTGCCTCACATGATGGACCTGGTCCATGACTGAGTTCATTTGTCATTCTTCAAAACTTCACCTGAACTTGGACCAACAAATTCCCCCTTTTTGATGATGATAAACTCTGTGCTTTTACTGATCAAAAAATCTGTAAGAACTCAGCTTAACCATCAACACTTAACTTAGAATTTTAACTTATCATCAAGGACCAGATTTAATTAGGTTATAAATATCACATTATTCAGAATAAAGAGTAAAGCACAATATCTCTTCCACCTTTTGGCATCATTGAAAAGTTCCATACCCAATGTGAATCCCAGATTTTAATAATTACTCATGGCTACTAAGGCAACTGCAAGTGAAAACATGAATCAAATTATCAATAATCAACAGACATAATTGAACTATTAAGATCAAAAGCTGCATAGAACAAGAGAAACAACAGTAGTCATTGATAAGGATATGTTTCCACAAACAAACCACAAAAAGAAAGAAAAAACTTCCAAAACATGAGCAAAAAGAACTGAAACATCCCTAAATCGGGTCACTGGGTCACTGGGGGTTACTAGACTTGATCTAAAGACAAGTGCTGGAAGGCCTAGGGCTTTGAAGAACTAGATGGTTGAGATTGGAGAAGGTTTAGCATATTCTGAAGCATTCCATCACTCTTCTCCTTTTCTTTTGCTAGCTCGGTTCTAAGGCCATCTCTCTCGATCTCCAATTCAGTCACACATGCCTTGAGTCTAGCAATTTCATCATCCTTAGTTCCACACTCCTGAACCAAGGCCCTAACCTTGCTGTTGATAGGTGTCTTCAGAGATGAACCAGGTTCAACTGGGGTTGCATTGACTGGATAGTCACAAGCAAGAAGAGACTTGACGCTAAAATGTTCCTTGCTTGATGCCATCTCCCATTTCTTCAAAGGCACATTCAGCCTGTCCTGAACAGTAGTCAATATGAACCCATATGGAGTGGCATGAGCCTTGGAGCCATTGATGACCCTGTCTAGTAATTTGACAAAAAAAGCAGGCCAATTGATCTGCATTCCTCTCACAAGGCACTCCATAAGAACCAGGTCCATGTAGTTGGCAGTGTGCCTTCTCTCCTGTCTGGGCAGTAGACACTTGTTGACAAACTCAAACAGAACCTTGTGCTCAGACCTCATCTCACTTTTCTGCACAAACCTAGCTTCAGGCACATCTTCAGCAGCTTTAGCATCACAGAAATTCCTAGTGATTTGAAGAGCAGTAGGGAGAGAATCCATACATGGACACCTTTGCCTTTTATAAGCATCATACCCTTCATTAGGTATGTCCAGAATCTCACCAAGTTTGAGTGCATCAAACTCCACTTTTACTCCTTTCACCAGGCTGGTAACTACACCATTCTTCAGAGTGGCATTTGCCATAAACTCAATCAGTTCCTTCCTGGCCAGCCTTCCATCCATTTCCAGGACCATGTCCTCCCACCCTTGTGCAGTAAGAGCATCCACCAACCTCCTCATTCCTGGTTCATCCAGGTCTTTCAGCAGCCTTCCTTTCAAAAAAATTCTTTTGCCAAAGATGGCAAAACCTGTCTTGTTCTTTCTCAGATTCTCCCTCTTCTTCTTCACCACTCAATTCTTCATCTTCCTCAGTAATTTTCACCTGCTTGCCTTTCACTGCAGATCTTGTTCTCTTGGCCAAAGAGGGTTCAGCAGGTACAGGTACAGAGGAAGACTTCTTTTAATAAGTCTTGGACCATTTAGACTTGGGTGTAGGAACCTCTTCAGTTGTTCCCCTTTCTTGATGGACCAGTTCCATCTCCTCTTCTTCTTCTACTACTTCAGAGCTTTCTACAACCTTTGCTTTTCCCTTCTCCCTCTTTTTCTTCCTTCTTTCTTCTAGAGCTTTCTGTAACTCTGCTTCACTTTGCTTGACCCTGCTTCTAGTAGCTCTTCCCTTTAGGCACTGAAGGGACAGTAGGTTTTGGGGATGAAGTTTTGCTTTTCTTGGTTGGCTTGGAAGCAGTTGGAACCTTTTGTGAAGAAGCTTTTCGCTTCTTTGGATCATAACTAGCCCCAACCCTCTTCAGAAGATCAGCCAGGGTTTCCTCAGCTGATGAAACAGGTTCTTCTTGTTGCTTGCTTAGATGAACAAGCCCTTCAGCCGCATCCCCAGAACCACTTCCCCCTGACTTGATGCCACTTGCTTCAATACTCCCACAGATAGCAAGAACTTTTTCTTTCCCATTACCCCTCTCATCACCACTTGCTCCCTCTCTCTCTCTTTTCCTTTCTTTTTACCTCCACTCCTACTTGATTCAGCCACCTTTACATCTTTAATAGGACCAACTAGAACAAACTTATTTTCAGTGCTTTCAACTACAGTAGAAGATACCACACAAGAACTTACCTCACCTGGGGTTTCTTGAATTTTCTCAGTGTCAGAAGACCCATGCTCTTCACCTTCACTGGCAGAAATAAAAGCTTCAGACTTAGAGTTGGAGTCAGATTCGTGAGCAGGGCTTTCTTTCTTTTGGCTAGCCTTCAGTCTCTCATTTAGAACTTTCCTTAGGGCTCCAGATGCTACAGTTTTTCTAGCCAACATTTTCTGCCTACGCAACCTAGGTTTTGGAGATTCACTAGGAGGAGTAGATGAGGATGTGTTAGAAGGGAATGCTGGTGGGGGAGTACCAGGATTATCTTGGGGGTTAGACATGGTTCTTAGACTATGGAAGTGTTTTGGAATTTTTGAGAAGACAGGCGATTTGTGATTTCTGGAGAGGAAAATCAATTAGAACTGGAGATTTAATTTTTGATGGTTATGGGATTATGAAGAAGAGGTGTGGTGTGTATTTGAAGGCAATTAGTCATAGGTGCAGTAACGGCAGCCTTTCAGAGGTCAAATAGAGGTCTAGTCAAAGTGTAATTCCAGTCTCTTAGTAATTATTAGGCATCGCTAGATTTTAGGCAAAAATCCCGGTTTTTAGAGTTCTAGGAGAACGAAACTGGTTCAATGCTCAACGGATAGAATTTCTGGGAATTTGACAAATGTAGAACTTCTGCTCATAATTGGATAATTAATCTTTCTAATTGTGCAGAGTATAGAAAACATACCTGAGCTTTCATATGAACACATACTGATGACCAGGTTCTTCATATAGAATTCTCTTGAACATGCCTCAAATGCCATAAGAGAAAAACTTTGTTAGAGATCAGTGAGTCATATATACACATGTCACAGGAGTATACTAATTAAGGTATGAAACTGAGTATGAATTGATATAGATATTTACACAAAGTTAGAACTCCTAACCAAAATACAATTTTTTTTTTCATATTTTTTTTTCATTGTGCATTCTGAACTGGACCTATTAGGTGATCTTAATCATCCCTAATTCAAACCTGTTCCTCTCAAAGTTTTCTCTACTCAATGCTTTAGTGAAGATGTCAGCTATTTATTTATCCGTAGCACAGAATTCTATTGAAATTAATCCTTTCTCATAGTTATCTCTTAAGAAGTGGTGTCTAACATCTATGTGCTTAGTCCTCTTATGATGAACAGGGTTATTTGTCATACTTATAGCACTAGTGTTATCACAGAATATTGGAATGCATCCCACTTCAATTCCAAAATCTACCAAGTGTTGTTTGATCCATAGCAATTGAGCACAACAAGAAGCAGCAACAACATACTTAGCTTCAGCAGTAGATAGGGCCACTGAGTTTTGCTTTTTGGTAGCCCATGACACAAGACATGAACCAAGGAAGTGTGCCATACCTGAGGTGCTCTTCCTATCCACTAGAAAACCTGCATAATCAGCATCAGCATATCCAACTAAATTGAAATTGCTACCTTTGGGATACCAAAGACACAGATCAGTGGTGCCTTTCAGATATCTTAGTATCCTTTTGACAGCAGTCAAGTGAGACTCTTTTGGATTTGCCTAAAAACGAGCACAAAGTCCTACACTGAAAACAATGTCAGGTCTGCTGGCAGTAAGATACAGGACTGAACCAATCATACCCCTATACAACTTTTGATCAACTAATGAACCAGGTTCATCAACATCTAATTTAGTGGCAGTTGCAATGGGTGTGTCTATTTCTTTAGATTCCTCCATTTTAAACTTTTTGATTAGCTCTTTTGTATACTTCTGCTGATGGATCATGGTTCCATTTGGACTTTGTTTGATTTGCAAGCCTAAGAAGAAGTTAAACTCACCCATCATGCTCATTTCAAACTCACTCCCCATTAATTTTACAAAGTCCTTACTTAGCTTACCAGTGGTAGCCCCAAAGATTATGTCATCAACATATATTTGTACAACAAGGAGATCCTTACCTTTTTCCCTTAAGAATAAGGTACTATTAATTTTACCTCTTTTGTACCCATGCTCCAGCAGGAATTTGGACAATCTTTCATACCATTCTCTTGGGGCCTGCTTGAGTCCATAGAGAGCCTTGTCTAACTTGTACACATGCTCAGTACAATCCTTGCTTTCAAACCCTGGAGGTTGTTTTACAAACACTTCTTCTTTTAGGTAACCATTCAGGAAGGCACTTTTAACATCCATTTGATGAAAAGTGAATTTCATGTGTGCTGCAAAGGCTATGGGAAGTCTGATTGCCTCTAGTCTTGCAACTGGAGCAAAAGTCTCATCATAGTCTATGCCCTCCTCTTGGCTATAACCTTGGACCACTAATCTTGCCTTGTTTTTTGTAACTGTTCCATCTTCATCAAGTTTGTTTCTAAAGACCCATTTTGTACCAATGACTGATCTGTCCTTGGGTCTTGGAACTAGATGCCAAACTTGACTTCTTTCAAACTGGTTAAGTTCATCCTGCATTGCATTCACCCAATCTGCATCCTGCAAAGCCTCAATAACATTTTTAGGTTCAATGATAGATAGAAAAGCATCAAAGGCACACAGATTCTTTAATTGTGATCTAGTTTTAACCCCAGATGTTGGATCAGTGATAATGTTCTCAATGGGATGAGAACTTTGATACTTGTGAGGTTTCACAACCAACTGGTTTCTGCTAGATGTTTCTCCCATGTTCTGTTGCTGAGGAACAAGGTCATGAACAGGTCCCTTTAAGGGATTTATTTCAGTTCCTCTTTGATTAGTTCCCCCTGTCAGGTTGCCCTGTATGGAAAAACCTGTTCCATCACCTGTTCCTTCAGTTGGTGCCACTTTGACCTGAGCTGATGCTTCAGTCAAGTCCTTTACCAATCCAATTGTTTCATCTTCATGTTCCTGTCTCTCAGAAAGAATGTTAGTTTCATCAAATACTACATGCACACTTTCTTCTACACACAAAGTTCATTTGTTAAACACTTTATATGCTTTGATGTGTGAAGAATATCCCAAGAATACTTCCTCATCACTTCTGGGATCAAACTTACCTAGGGAGCCCTTTCCATTGTTGTGCACATAGCACTTACAACCAAATGCCCTAAGATGGGATATATTTGGTTTTCTCCCTTTAAGTAACTCATAGGGAGTCTTCTCTACAAGAGGTCTAGTCATGCATCTATTGATTATGTAACATGCAGTGTTTACAGCCTCTGCCCAGAAGCTTTGAGGCAGTTTACTAGAAAGTAGCATGGTCCTAGCTATATTCTCAAGGGTTCTGTTCTTTCTTTCAGCTTCTCCATTTTGCTGAGGAGTCCTAGGGGCAGAAAAGTCATGATCTATACCATTTTCATCATAGTATTCAACAAACTTTGCATTTACAAATTCAGTTCCATGATCAGACCTAATGGATGCAAGTTGATTTCCTAACTGTTTCTGAGTTTTTCTAACAAAAGTAGTAAACATATCAAATGCTTCATCTTTAGATGTTAGAAATAGTACCCAGGTAAATCTAGAATAATCATCAACAAGTACCATTACATATTTCTTTCCACCTCTGCTCATTGTTCTGATTGGACCACAAAGATCCATATGAACCAGTTCCAACGACTTGGACGTGCTTACCATTTTCTTGGTTTTGAAGGATGATCTTACCTGCTTCCCCCTTGCACATGCCTCACAAACTTTGTCTTCCTTGAACTTGATGTTGGGTAACCCTATCACCAAGTCCTTGGAGACTAACTTGTTTAGCTGATTCAGACTTGCATGACCAAGTCTTTTGTGCCATAGGAGGGGATCATTAACCAACACACTTAGGCAAGTGAGTTCATTTTCTGACAGAGTGGACAAATCTACAATGTAAATATTGTTAACTCTTTTTCCTTGCAAAACAATCTTGTCAATGGTAAGGTTAATCACAAAGCACTTGGTAGAGGTGAAACAGTTGTGACACACTTATTAGGCTATATTTCAAGCCATCTATCAAGTAGACATTCTCTATGGAATGATTACCTACCTTTCCAACCCCAATGATCTCACCTTTCTTTCCATTACCAAAGGAGACATTACCTCCTTTTAAGTTCTCAAGTGAAAGGAACTGGTCCTTGTTCCCGGTCATATGTTTTGAGCAACCACTATCCATATACCATATTTGGCTGCTTCCTTTCACTTGGACCTACAAAAGAAATCAGGGGTTAGTTTTAGGAACCCAAACTAGTTTGGGTCCCTTTCTATAGGCAAAAGGATGAATCAAATTCCTTCTTGCCCGCCCAGGCAGCTTAGTTTTCTCTTGAACAAAGGCTTTGTTCTTTTGACTGGCCATTACTTTTGCATTACATTCATTTTTGTAATGTCCAGTCTTGCCACAGTGTGTGCATATTTTATTCTCAGGAAGTGTGAGGTACTTGTTTTTAGGGTCCCATTTTGGTGCTTGAGTCCCATAGCCCAGTCCTCTTTTGTTGCTACTGTGATGCTCTTGTAACCAAGAGAGTGCATCAGAGGCCTTGTTCCATTTGCAGGTTCTGTCTAGTTCATGTTTCACTTTTCCTAGATCTTCTTTTAGGACTTTAATTAGTTCACCTTTTTATACAATTCATCCTTCACTTTTCCTAAGTTTTCCTCTAGAGTGAGATATGTGTGATCAGCTTTCTTCTTTCCAGTTCCTAGTTTCAATTTTAAGTTTTCAGACCTAAATTCTAGCACACTTGTGTCAAGTTCAAGAACCTGGTTCTTCAACTCAGCATTTTTGCTATCACACTCATTAGCCCTAGACTCTAAGCTTTTGCATTTTGCTTTTAAGATCACACATTCCTTAGACAGTTCTTCCTTCTCATTGTTAATTGTCTCAGACTCATCAATGAAATCTAGTAATAGCTCAGCCAGCTTTTCTTTAGACAGAAATTTAATTTTGTCTTTGAGATGAAGAATACTTACATCTTGTTCATCATCTGAGTCTCCGATGGCCATAAGAGCCTGTTCTTCTTCAGCTTCATCTTCTGAGTCCTCATCTGATGTTTCTCCCTAGGTAGCAACCATAGCCTTTGTTGAGCCTTTGTTCCTTTTTGGTTAAACCTGTTCCTTCTTCCTGTTCCTTCGTTCAGCCCTTTCTTTCTTCCACTCAATTTCCCATTGAGGGCAGTTCTTGATCATGTGGTCAGTCTTACCACACTTGTAACAACCCTCATTGGTCTGTTTCTCAGGAGCTCTTGGTTTGTTGAAGGTTGTACCTCTTGAAGAACCCTTTCCTCTCATCAGGTACTTTTTGAAATCTCTAGTGATCATAGCCATCTCATCATCCTCCAGATCTGAACCTTCAGCAATTCTAAGAGTTAGACTTCTCTCCTTCTTGGGTGTATCCATCTTCATGGTTTGCCTTCTCAATTCATATGCACTGAGGTTACCAATTAGTTCATCCAGCCTGAGAGTAGCAATATTCTTTGATTCCTGAATAGTAGTGATTTTGCTTTCCCATGAGACTGGCAGAACCCTAGTTAAGATTTTCTCAACCTTGTCTTCTTAAAGAATAATCCTTCCAAGAGATTTAAGTTCATTTGTTAGTGTAGTGAACTTAGTATATATCTCTTGTATTGTTTGTCCTTCCTTTATAGTAAAATTCTCATATTGAGAATAGAGCAGTGTTCCTCTAGACCTCTTCACTTGAGGTGTTCCTTCATGAGCCACTTGCAAGGTGTCCTAAATTTCCTTAGCAGTGGTACAGCTTTGGATTCTCCTGTACTCATCAGGACCTAGTCCACACACAAGCCATTTCTTGGCTTTAGCATTTTTCTCCCACTTCCTCAGATCTTCAGCAGTGTAGTCAGCCCATGTCTTTGGCACATCAACTCCTTCAGCATTCTTCTTTGTGGTTGCTAGGGGACCATCAGTGACTATGTCCTAGAGTTCATAGTCTTCCCCTATGATATGATCTCTCATCCTATTCTTCCACCAAGAATAGTACTGACTATTGAAAAGTGGAGGCCTAGAAATGGATTGCCCTTCCCAGTTCCCAGGTGGTGCACTCATGTTGATCTTCTCCTAAGGTGTTAGCCTCTTCAAGGATAACCCGCTCTGGTACCAATTGACGTTCTAAACGTTAATAACACACAAGAGGGGGTGATTTGTGTGGTACCCAATTTTCTCTCTAGAAGAACCTGGTTCTTCTAGGTATACTTTCTACTACTGTTTGCGGAATTAAAGGTACATAAAATAAAGAACACAGAGATTTTTACGTGAAAACCACCTGGCTCAAAAGGTAAAAAAAACCACGACCTACTACTCAGTAGGATTTTCCCAAACTTCCACTAAAATCACTGAGCCAAAACAGCATTTACAAACTCTTGTAAACCTAAGGATTAACCTCTAATCCCGTTGTGGCACACAGCCTCAGCTGTTGCGACAACTTCAAGTTAGCCTATAACTTAAATATTCAAAGTACCTAATACAAATGCTTCTATGAAAGCTGAAAGGTACAAGTTTAAATCACCTACTACAATTTAACTAGAATAAAAGAAAGACACAATGGAATTGGTTCTTCTATCTTGTCCAAGTAGCTTTAGGAATGCACACTTGAATCTCACATAAATTGCTTGCAAAATTGCCTCGCTCTTTTACTCTCAATTTAGTTTAACTTCTGCGTTTGTGCAATACCTGTAAAAGAGAACAATCACTGTTATTTAATGATTTAGTAATTAGAGTTTGATTAAGACTCAATTGCTGATCTTCCATCGAAGTTGAGTCCTTGAACAACACAAACTCCAACCCTATCCTTTATCCGGATTATATTCTCTTCTCATAAGGAGACTTTCACTCCTTATCCAATATGCAACCTTTTCGATTAGTTCAGGAGATATTGCTGCTTGATCACTGAGACTTATCTCCTTCACGTGCATCTCACATGTATAGGTTGATAAATACTGTGCCTCACATGATGGACCTGGTCCATGACTGAGTTCATTTGTCATTCTTCAAAACTTCACCTGAACTTTGACCAACACTACCCCACCAGCCCAGCCATCTAGAGGTGGAGGTCGGGGAGGTAGAGGTCGCCCTCGAGGGGGAGGCCATGCCAAATACTATGCTCTTCCCGCCCATACTGAGGCTGTCGCCTCCGATTCTATCATCACAGGTACTATCTTGGTCTGTCACAGAGATGCATCGGTTCTATTCGATCCAGGCTCCAGTTATTCTTATGTGTCTTCTTATTTTGCTCCGCATTTGGGTGTATCTCGGGATTCTTTGAGTTCCCCTATTTATGTTTCTACACCTTTGGGAGATTCTCTTGTTGTGGACTACATTTATCGGTCGTGTTTGGTTGCTCTTAGTGCTTTGAGGACAGAGCCGATTTATTATTGCTCAGCATGGTTGATTTTGATATTATCTTGGGCATGAACTGGTTGTCGCCCCATTATGCTATTCCTGATTGTCATGCCAAAACCGTGACACCGGCCATGCCAGGTGTACCATGTGTTGAGTGGAGGGGTGCCTTGGTCACACTCTCAGTAGAGTTATTTCTTTCCTTAAGGCTCAGCGTATGGTTGAGAAAGGTTGGGATGCGTATCTAGCTTATGTGAGAGATGTCAGTGTGGGTACTCCTTCTGTTGATTCAGTCCCAGTAGTACGGGATTTCCTGATGTGTTTCCGGCTGATCTTCCGGGCATGCCGCCCGATAGAGACATTGATTTTGGCATTGATCAGTTGCCGGGCACTCAGCCCATTTCTATTCCTCCGTACCATATGGCTCCTCCTAAGTTGAAGGAGTTGAAGGAGCAGTTGCAGGAATTACTTGATAAGGGTTTCATTCGGCCCTGTGCATCACTTTGGGGTGCTCCTGTCTTATTTGTGAAGAAGAAGGATGGTTCTATGCGTATGTGTATTGATTATCGCCAGTTGAACAAGGTGACAGTGAAGAACCGTTATCCCTTGCCTCGTATCGATGACCTGTTTGATCAACTACAGGGTGCTTATGTGTTTTCTAAGATTGACTTGCATTCGGTCTATCATCAGTTGAAGATTCGGGAGCCAGACATCCCGAAGACTGCCTTTAGGACTCGGTATAGTCATTACGAGTTCCTTGTTATGTCATTTGGGCTGACTAATGCCCCAGCAACCTTCATGCATCTGATGCACAGTGTATTCCGGCCATATCTTGATTCATTCGTGATTGCTTTTATTAATGACATCCTGGTATACTCCCGGAGTCGGCAGGATCATGAGCAGCACCTGAGGATAGTGCTTCAGACCTTGAGAGAAAAGAAGTTGTATGCTAAGTTCTCGAAATGTGAGTTTTGGTTGGATTCAGTGGCGTTCTTGGGTCACGTGGTCTCGAGAGAGGGTATTCAGGTGGATCCGAAGAAAGTGGAGGCCGTGCAGAGTTGGCCCGGACCATCTCAGCTATAGAGATCCGCAGTTTTCTTTGCTTGGCAGGTTATTACCGTCGATTTGTTCAGGGGTTTTCATCTATTGCAGCACCTATGATCAGACTGACCCAGAAGGGTGCTTCATTCCAGTGGATGGAAGAGTGCGAGGAGAGCTTTCAGACGCTCAAGACAGCTTTGACTACAACCCCAGTTTTGATATTGCCTACCTGTTCGGGGTCTTATACTGTCTATTGTGATGCCTTGAGAGTTGGCCTTGGAGCGATATTGATGCAGGACGGTAGGGTGATTGCCTACGCGTCCAGACAGTTGAAGATACATGAGAAGAATTATCCTATTCATGATCTTGAGTTATCTGCCATTGTTCACGCCTTGAAAATCTGGCGCCATTATTTGTACGGCGTGCCTTGTGAGATATATACTGATCACCGGAGTTTGCAGCATCTGTTCAAGCAGAAGGACCTTAATTTGCGTCAGAGGAGATGGCTAGAGCTGCTGAAGGATTATGACATCACTATATTGTATCACCCGGGCAAGGCCAATGTGGTGGCTGATGCTTTGAACCGCCGGGCAGAGAGTTTGGGGAGTTTGGCTTATTACCAGCAGCGGAGAGGCCTATGGCAATGGATGTTCAGGCCTTAGCCAGCCAGTTTCTGAGATTGGATCTTTTAGAGCCCTCTCGGGTTCTAGCTTGTGTGGTCTCTCGGTCTTCCTTGTTTGATCGTATCCGGGAGCGTCAGTTTGATGACCCTCATTTGCTTGTCCTCAAGGACAAAGTGTTGAATGGCGATGCTCGAGATGTGACTACTGGTGATGACGGAGTATTGACGATGCAGGGTCGAGTTTGTGTACCCAATGTTGATGGGCTTCGGGAGTTGATTCTAGAGGAAGCCCATAGTTCGCGATATTCCATTCATCTGGGTGCTGCAAAGATGTATCAGGATTTGAGGTAGCACTACTGGTGGAGGCGGATGAAGAAAGATATAGTTGGGTTTGTAGCTCGATGCGTTAATTGTCAGCAGGTGAAGTATGAGCACCATAGACCGGGTGGATTGCTTCAGCAGATAGAGATTCTGGAGTAGAAGTGGGAGCGGATCACCATGGACTTCGTATCTAGGATCCCACGGACTTTGAGGAAGTTCGATGCCATTTGGGTTATTGTGGATCGGCTGACCAAGTCCGCGCATTTCATCCCTGTGTGTACTATATATTCTTCGGAGCGGTTGGCGGAGATTTATATCCGGGAGATTGTCTATCTGCATGGTATTCCCATTTCCATCATCTCAGACAGAGGTACGCAGTTCACATCGCGATTCTGGAGAGTCGTACAGCAGGAGTTAGGTATTGGGTGGAGTTGAGCACGACATTTCACCCTCAGACGGACGGACAGTCCGAGCACACTATTTAGATTCTTGAGGATATGCTCCGTGCATGTGTGATTGAGTTTGGGGGCTCTTGGGATCAGTTCTTGCCATTGGCGGAGTTTGCCTATAACAACAGCTACCAGTCCAGCATTCAGATGGCATCGTACGAGGCTTTATATGGTAGGAGATGTAGATCTCCGGTGGGTTGGTTCGAGCCAGGTGAGGCTAGATTATTGGGCACAGACTTGGTTCAGGATGCTTTGGAGAGTGTCAAGGTGATTCAGGATAGACTCCGTACAGCCCAGCCAAACAGAAGAGTTCCGCGGACCGAAAGGTTCGCGATGTTTCCTACATGGTTGGAGAGCGGGTTCTGCTTCGAGTTTCACCTATGAAGGGCGTTATGAGATATGGGAAGAAGGGGAAGTTGAGCCAGAAGTTTATTGGCCCTTTTGAGATTTTGAGACGTGTTGGGGAGGTTTCTTACGAGCTTGCCTTACCTCCCAGCTTGGCAGGAGTTCATCCGGTATTTCATGTCTCGATGCTCCGGAGGTATCACGGTGATCCGTCGCACGTGTTGGATTTCAGTTCAGTCTAGTTAGAGAAGGATCTATCTTATGTCGAGGAGCCAGTGGCAATATTGGACCGGCAGGTTAGGAAGCTGAGGTCAACTAACATTGCATCAGTGAAGGTCCAATGGCGGGGTCAGCCGGTTGAGGAGGCGACCTAGGAGACCGAGCAGGATATGCGCAGCCAGTACCCTCATCTTTTCACTACTTCAGGTATGTCTTTGTGCTCGTTTGAGGACGAACCAATGTTTAAGTGTGGGAGGATGTACGAACCGGCCGGTCATTTTTAGAATTTACGCCCGATCCCCTATTTACTGCTTTCCCCGTGTTTATTTCTGCTATTTTGAATTGCCGGGATAGTCGGTGTTAAATTTCGGAGAGTTTTGGGACACTTAGTCCCTAAATGAGAGCTTAAGTGTTGGAAAGTAGACCATAGTTAGAACAGTGTGAAGACAGCCTCGGAATGGAAATCCGATGGTTCAGTTAGCTCGTTGGGTGATTTCGGGCTTGGGGCGTGGTCGGATTGGCACTTACTGAGTACCGCTGTGGTGTACTCATGCCCTTCCTGCGCATGTTTTTCATGTGCAGATCCAGGTACTTCGACTCAGTCCTATCATCCCTGAGGCGAGGCGACTGCTATAGTGACTTCGAGGTATATCTGCCGCGTCCGCAGACCGAGGAGTCTCTTTCTATTCTTGTTGTTTAGTATTAGCCCTTCTATATTTCAGTTCTTGTTAGATATTCTGGATTTAGAGCTATGTAGTATTTCTTAGCTTATGATTCATGGGTTTCCAGGTCTTGGATTCATGTATTAGTTTTTGAGAGATTAATGTTGTGTATGCCAGGCGGCACTCTTAGACGTTGTTTATTCACTCTACCTCTGTTTAAACTTGTTTTCCTTCCGCATTTTAGGCTTACCTAGTCGTAGAGACTAAATGTCGTTATGATGGTTCATGGAAGGCGAACCGGGGTCGTGACACCTTTCTAACCTTGTAAGAGGGAATTGTCCCCATAGATGAATTAATTGAACATGTGCTGCTAATTGTGGGGGCTACGTACGCACGAGGTGACGAGAGTCCGTGCGTAGCTACTATTATGCTTATGTCCGGGTAGTTTAGGACCAAGAAGCATGCTTGTAATAAATGCAACCTTGTTGACAAATTTAAAAATGCTAAATATATCGAACGTGTAAATGAATTTCTAAAAGAACATATATCATTTCTTGACTTTCAAAAGAGAAACTTGCCTTTTTCTGAATAATTGCCCCTTGATGAATTATTGACTTGACTATTTGAATGTGTTATTGTGGAACGGGCCGAATGCCTCGGCAGATTAAGTAGATTCATCTATGGTTCGCGCCATTCGACCCTCTGGCAGTGCACAGTTTAAATATTGTTGGATCGGGCCGTACGTCCTCGGCATGATTTGCGCATGCTTGTATTGCTTGCCTTGAAATTTATTAAAGTGATATTGTTCTTCCCGGCTTGAGAATAAATGTATAAATGATGGAAAAAAAAGGAATTTGGGAATTTCCTATAAAAGAAAGAATTGCTTACTTGCTTCCTTCTATTGAATTACAATCATGTTTATAAAAATTCTCGATTAATTATATTATGGTCGTATCATTATTGGACCACTAGGAAGTGTCGAAGTCGACCTCTATTCTCTACTTCTTCGAGATTAGACGGGATACTTACTGAGTACACGTTGTTTTTGTACTCATGCTACACTTGCTGTGCATTTTTGTTGCACAGACACATGCATCTCTAGCGGCCTAGTGGGCGTAGCAGCATGGTTGATACGGAGACTTAGGTGAGCTGCACTTCTCAAAACGACCCGCAGCAAGCAGAGTCTCTTTCAGATTTCCATATTTACTTTCTGTCCTACTTGTATCCCGGGCAGTTGTTGTATTATATTGTTTCCTAGAGATAGCTCATGCAGTTGTGACACCGGGTTCTGGGATGTCTATGGGATTATTCAGTATTTTAAAATTGTTAAAGATATTAGTATTCATTCATTAGAACTTATTATTTATTGGTTAAGTGTATAAAAGAAGTGATTTCAGAAATATTTGAAACGAGAAATCTCTAGTTAAATAGTGTTGGCTTGCCTGAGAGTGGTGTCCGGCGCCATCATGACCCTTAGTGGATTTTGGGTCGTGACAACATGGTATCAGAGCACTAGGTTCCCGAAGGTCTCACGAGTCATGAGCAAGTCTAGTAGAGTCTTGCGGATCGGTACGGAGACGTCTGTACTTATCTTCGGGAGGCTACAAGGCTATTATGAGTACTTCCCTTCTTGATTCCTCATCGTGCGAATTGATTCCTAGAGGCTTATGCCATTGTTTCCGTCCTACTCAATCTTACGCGATGCGAACTGCTTGTTATAAACCGAGAATTGAAGAATTTTAATGGTACTACAGATGTGGTGCGGGATGTTTCTCCCGGTATAGTTGGTTGGGCTATTGTCGTCGCCTTGCGGAAGGATTTTTATATTGTTTTGGCTCGGTAGTTGTGCTCCTAAGAGCTTGGAGGCTATGCACAGGTTGCTATGATGCTCACGATTGGATATCGCACAGTATTGACTTGATGGTAGGATGCTTGCCTATGTGTTGGGGCAGTGAATAATTTGAAAGGAAGTGTACTCAGCACACGATTCAGAGATATGATATTTCACTTTCGGCGGAGGAAAAGCAATTGGTCTATGAATGTCCAGAATGGGGTGATGGAGTAACGAGACTTGGTATTTTCGAGCGTGGTGGAATTTTCGTCTGCGATGTAGTGTCGTCGTTCTCGATTGTATGTGTTAATTTCGCCGGTGTTTTGGTCTTCCACAATTCACCTTTGGGTAAAATATTGTGAAATAATATTGGAGAAACGACTGTTGAATATCGCGGGGTGCGGTGGTTCAGGATTGGATCGGTGTTTCTAATGTTGACAGCTCGATAAAGACGACCTTCGGAAAGGTTTAAAGTTTGTAGCGATTTGTGGGTTCAAGCGCTACGAAGATAGATTTTATTCAAGGCAACAACTAAGCAGCAAAGGATGAGGAAGGACATGTGGGGAGTGTCAGGCGACGGTTAACATTTGTAGAAGGCCGGGTATAAGAAGTGAAGGTCGAGTAGTGGATTAAAGGAGTGAGTTCCGCCAAAGTGGGAGAGTGGCGGAGATGCAGACGGGTTTCGTGATAGGATGACCACACACCTTAAGGAAAGTTTTGAATGATTTAGGGATTTTAGCGGATGATGATTGGGTTTACGGATTTAATTTGAAGTATGGGCTATTATGCGGCAGGAGAATTGATATAACGGGAAGGAGCTGCTTGAATTGAAGAAGGATATAACATAACTTTGAATGGAAGGATGTTGCCGCACATTTAACTGATGTCCACGAGGGGTGAATGGTTTTGTACAGCTAGAGAGTGAGCTCAGACTCAGGTGGGTTATCTCCAATGAGCAGATCGGCGGTCGCATAGTTAGCGAAGCTTCTGCGAAGAATTCTATTGGTTATACAGCAAGGAGATCGGTTGTGCGAATGTGGTTGATGATTCAGAGTATAAAAGGAGGGTTTTACAGAAAGGTTCCGAGAATTTTGGCGGTTAATTGCGCAAGGTTATGTCAATAAGAGATAAAGAACCCTGGTGAATTCCAGAGTTGTGTAATAGGGGCTTCAAACTAAGTGGGAGAGTCCCACCGCCTATGAATGGGTTGCATGGTTAACTACTTGTGAGGTTTCTGGTTATTAGCATAATGATGGGTTATTTCAGCTACGGGAAAAGGACATAAGTGGTAGTTCGAGCAAAGGAATTGTTAGAGGCGTGCTATGGTTGGCCTTATTGGCTCATGTCCAGACTGGGTGAAGGATTCAGGATTTATGCCTTGTGTAGATGCGGGTTTCAAGGGAAGTGATTCAGCCGGGTGCTTCGTCGAGAGGGTATTCATGTGCTAGAAGATTCATGGAGTTGATTAGGGGCCAATTCGGAGCGGGTGGCTCTCAACAACGGTCCTAGTGGATTCAAGGGGTAAAGTGTGGTGCCTAATGATTTCGAGCCTATAGGTACGGTTAAGAATCAAGCTTGTAGCAGCATATGAGAAGAGCCCAGAATGATCTATGATGTTTTGACTTGCAGTGCAGCATTTGGGAGGTATGAAATGGTTCGTGGGATTTGTGACAGCATGGTCTCGTGATTCAAGGTCACTCGGGATGAATGCGTTATGTGTTAAATGAATTTATTATTGTTCTAAGGCAATTAAGGATAAATTGGAAGAGGTTGGATTGGTTAGCCATGATTGAATTGGCATATTGGTGGCAGTGATCAGTTCCTTTAGCGCGATTAAGTTATGCAAGTGATTTCTGGTGGCGTGTGAGGCTTGTCGGCCGTCGTAATTGAATTTATTTGGAAGTATTCTAGTATTATGGTCTTCTATGTGTAGGCAGATCCCGGAAAGGGGCTATTGTGGTTTAGGCCACTACTCTAAGAATTGCAACTTCTACGGTTGTGAGAATTCACTCGTATGTCGCTATGGTTCTCTTGGAATGAGTCAAGTAAAAATCTTTATTGTGAGGAAGTGTTTACCATGTTAGTGGTTCAGGAGTTGTGATGAAATCCATGTGCTATCGCATGCTGGCTTGTTAAGGTGCAGTGAGCTATATGAAATTTGAAAGTTAGGATCAAGGTTGCGATTTGGTGTTGACAAATATGTCACGAGCTCGGATGAGCATGAAAGGGATTTGAATGTTTAGAGTAAGCTGGCATTGTCTTCAGTGTCACCTGAGATCGGTGTTTTGTGAAAGAGGCTTTGCATCCTGGTTATGGATTCTTGATCACTTTTCAGCGTTAGTGCGGCTGGCGGTAGGGATATACCGACTTGTTATCTGTTACGAAAGGTTGTGGGAGCGTGTTCCACGGGAAGATTGTATAAGTGTGGCATGTAGTCACTGATTGATTGGAGAATGAACCCAAGTATGGAGATTGTGGTGGTATCGTTAATTTGAGAATTTATGCCTGGAGGGCACTCGGTTTATTGGGTTATGGACTATGGAGGGTTACTTCATTTATGATGGTTGTTCTTGTGTGTTATGAGAAAAAGGGGCTATTATGGACCCAGAAAAGATTATTGGCCTAGTTCGTTACGATCAAAACCGGCTTGAGGTCTGTGGATGGATTTAAATATGAATATGGGCTCTATATTAGGTCGAATGTGTTCATTTCAGCGTAGCTCTCATTATGGAGGAGTATTCGGACGTTGGATGTTATTTCGTTGTCGGCTCTCTCGTATAATGCTATATTGTGCCGTGTGAGTTGCGAAACGGCTTGGTAAATTTCATATGTGTTGAGGTTCCGCGTAGCGATGGTATTATGCACTTAGCGTGCTTGTGACCGATATTCGGTATTGTGTTGTAATGAGCAATTTAGCTCGATGTGTACCTCCTTATGTGAATTTTATGTATGGATCGGGTGGCACGCCGCCATGAGTATGTTGTTTGGATCGAGTTGCACGCCCCAACAGTGTGATGATAATTACAGTCCCTTATATTCTATTCTATGTGTTCTGTGTCCCATTATTTTTAGGGAAGCCCATATTAGTTGCGTGATGTGAGTAGTCCCTTCCAGAGTTCATTTTCCTTATGTATCACGTTCGAGTTGGTAGCCTATTGGCATGTTGTGGCATCATACGAGACATTTGGTCATGTCAGGGGTGGCTTGTTGCCTGAGCAGTTCGTATTGGGTGGGATAAGGTTATTGGATCTAGGATCAGTGCAATCGGATTGTATGAAGTATATTAAAGAGCAAAGATCATTATTTGGTTCAGAATGAGGTAATGTTCTTGTCAGAAGTATAGACTCAATGATTTGTTGACCCGAAAGTTGGTTATGAATTTCTACACATCTCCTCCATCGTGGCAGTATTGCGAGAGTTGGAATAAGACTTATATATATCATGAGGTGCATTATGAGCATCAGATTCGGGGAATGTCTGTTATTATGATCAGAGAATGTTATAATGGTCCTGTGGATGATGTGGTACATGGTAAGAATTCAGCGAAGGTATGCAGTCATGTTCTGGTGCCTCGTGTAGTGATCAATACGGCGTTCATATATTTGAAGCAGGCCTGATGGAGAATTCCGAATGTTGGAATTGGGTTCTAAGCTTAATTGTTTGAATAATAGAGAATATCCGCAGATTTGATCGAATTATTGTGCTCAACTGAGCTGTGGTAGCACGGGTGGGTGCTCGAGGTGTTTAACTGTGATTTCAGACAACTCCAGCGCAGTCCTTAACACGTTCGAGGACGAACGTATGTTTAAGTGGGAGAGAATGTAACGACCCGATCGATCGTTTTGAGCCCTAGCGCGTCGTCCTGCAGTCTGAGGCCATGAGCAGCTTCATTTCAGGTGTTATGACTTGTGTGCGCAGTCAGAATAGAACTCCGGGAAGTTCGGAGTTGATTTGGAAAGAGAATTCTCATTTCGGAAGCTTTAAGTTGAAAGAAATGACTAAGATTAGACTTTTGAGTAAATGACCTCGAATCGGAATACGAAGGTTCCAGCAGGTTCGTATGATGATTTCGGACTTGGGCGTATGTCCGGATAGGGTTTTGGAAGACCCGCGAACGTTTCGACACCTATTGTGGAAGTTCGAATTTTTGGAAGAATTTCAGGAGTTTGGGTTGAAGTGCATTTCAGTGTTATCAATGTCCGTTTGGGATTTCGAGTTTGGGAATAGCTCCGTATGGTGATTCTGGTGTTGGGAGCGCGATCGGAAGTGAATTCGGAGGTCCGTAGGTCATTTTCAAATCATTTGGCTAAAGATAGAAATTTGAAGGATTTTGAGGAGTTTGACCAGAAGTGGACTTTTTGATATCAGGGTCGAAATCCAATTCCGGAAGTTGGAGTAGGTCTGTAATGTCGAATGTGACTTGTGTGCAAAATTTGAGGTCAATCGGACGTGATTTGATACGTTTTGGCATCGAATGTAGAAGTTCGAAGTTCTAAAGTTCATAAAGTCCGGATTGGGGTGTGATTCGTGAATTTGGCGTTTTTTGATGTGATTTGAGGCCTCGAGCAGGTCCACATTATGTTTTGGGACTGGTTGGCATGATTGGTTGATGTCCCGGGGGGACTCGGGTGGATTCCGGGTGGTTAACGGATTGAATTGGAATGGGGAGAATAGCTGAAGCAGCTGATATCTGGTGTAACCGCACCTGCGAGGATTTGGCCCCAGGTGCGGAGCCGCAGAGGCAATTTTTTTGCTGGAGGTGAAGGACCGCAGATGCGGTCATCTCGCTGCAGAAGCGGAACCACAGAAGTGGTCGTGCGACCGCAGGTGAGGTATTGCTGGAGGCAGTAAGGTTCTTTAAAATTAGGGGTCTTGGCCATTTTCCTCCATTTTTACTCTAGTTGGGCGATTTTTGGAGAGCTCCAAGGGAGGGATTTCATCATTCAAACATGAGGTAAGTTAACTTCATCCCTTGTGAGTTAAATACATGGTTTTGTTACGGATTTGAGCATGAAAATTGGTAGAAAGTTGGGGTTTGAGAGGGAAACCTAGAAAATTAGTATTCTTGGATTTTGACCACGGTTTTGGACATGAAATTAATAGTAAATTATATATTGAGTTCGTGAAGTTATGGGTAAACTTTATCTTCAAAAAATTTCGGAATCCGGGCACGTGAGCCCGAGGGCGTTTTTGCCAACTTGTCGATCGGGGTTAGGAATTGTTATAAATTGGATTGTAATGAGTAATTGAACATATATTAATGGATTCATACAATTATTGACTAGTTTTGGAGCGTTGTGCATCAATTTGAGTCTTCAGAAGGGCATGGAAAGCCGGTTAAGGAACTTCGGAGCAAGGTGAGTCTCCTTTCTAACCTTGTAAGAGGGAATTGTCCCCATAGGTGAATTAATTGACATGTGCTGCTAATTGTGGGGGCTACGTACGCCCTAGGTGACGAGAGTTCGTGCGTAGCTACTATTATGTTTATGTTCGGGTAGTTTAGGACCCAGAAGCATGCTTAGTTGTAATAAATGCAACCTTGCTGACAAATTTAAAAATGCTTAAACATATCGAATGTGTAAATGAATTTCTAAAAGAACATATATCATTTCTTGACTTTTAAAAGAGAAACTTGCCTTTTTCTGAATAATTGCCCCTTGATGAGTTATTGACTTGACTATTTGAATGTGTTTATCTATTGTGGAACGGGTCGAACGCCTCGGTAGATTAAATAGATGCATCTATGGTTCGCGCCATTCGACCCTCTGGCAGTGCACAATTTAAATATTGTTGGATCGGGCCGTACGTCCTCGGCATGATTTGCGCATACTTGTATTGCTTGCCTTGAAATTTATTAAAGTGATATTGTTCTTCCCGGCTTGAGAATAAATGTATAAATGATGGGGAATAAAAAGGAATTCGGGAATTTCCTATAAAAGAAAGAATTGCTTACTTGCTTCCTTCTATTGAATTACAATCATGTTTATAAAAATCCTCGATTAATTATATTATGGTCGTATCATTATTGGACCACTAGTAAGTGTCGAAGTCAACCTCTCGTCTTTACTTCTTCGAGATTAGACGGGATACTTACTGAGTACACGTTGTTTTCGTACTCATGCTACACTGGCTGTGCATTTTTGTTGCACAGGCACATGCATCTCTAGCAGCCCAGTGGGCATAGCAGCATGGTTGATACAGAGACTTAGGTGAGCTGCACTTCTCGAGACGACCCGCAGCAAGCAGAGTCTCTTTTAGATTTCCATATTTACTTTCTGTCCTACTTGTATTCCGGGCAGTTGTTGTATTATATTATTTCCTAGAGATAGCTCATGCACTTGTGACACCGGGTTCTGGGATGTCTATGGGATTATTCAGTATTTTAAAATTGTTAAAGATATTAGTATTCATTCAGTGGAACTTATTATTTATTGTTTAAGTGTATAAAAGAAGTGATTTCAGAAATATTTGAAATGAGAAATCTCTAGTTAAATAGTGTTGGCTTGCGTGATAGTGGTGTCTGGCGCCATCACGATCCTTAGTGGATTTTGGGTCGTGACATATAGCATGACTGAGTACAGATATTAAGTCAAAACAGTGAGGAATAGTAGTAAAAAGCCCTTAAGGGTCCAAACAGTCGGCACAAGGCCCAAACACGGCATTCAACCCCAAATATAGTAATACTTTCCAAAACACAAATAACAATATCAAACAGTTTTTAATCAAATACACGACTTAATAGTCGTACGGGACGGACCAAGTCACAATTCTCAACGGTGCACGACCCCACGCTTGTTATCTAGCGTGTGCGTCACCTCACAGTAGTGGAACAATGTGAAATCCGGGGTTTTATACCCTCAGGACAACATTTACAATCATTACTTACCTCAAACCGGTCCAAACTCTAGCCCGCGATGCCCTTGCCTCTCGAATCGGCCTCCGAATGCTCCAAATCTATCCAAAATCAGTATCATACCATTAATACGCGCTAAAGGAACAAGGCCCAAGCGAAAACAATCAAATTAACTCAAAAATCCTGAAATTGGCCAAACCCGACCCCCGGGCCCATGTCTCGGAATTTGATAAAAATTACACCACTAGAATCTTTATCCTCCCACGAGTCTATACATATCAAGAACATCAAAATCGGAACCCAAATGGCCCCTCAAGTTCCCAATGGAAACTCTCCAATACCAAGCCCTAATTCTCCAATTTTGGCCCTTAATTTCCAATAATTTCATGCCTAATCGGTGAGATAATGCAATAGAATCAAGTATTGGATTCAAAAGTCTTACCTCCAAGCGTTATCCCTTGAATTCCTCTTCAAATCCCCTCAAAAAGCTCTCAACGCGTCTCAAAAATGGTGGAACAAAGCTGGAATCCGCGAGGGCGGGTTTATATAGTTTCAGCCCAGGCATTTCCGCACCTGCGGACAAATTATCGCACTTGCGGTAAATATAACCGCATCTGGCATTTTTCATAAATCCTCAGACGCTGCACCTGCGATCCAGGGCTCGCAGATGGGGTCCAGAACCCCGCTCCTGCGGCCAAATCCGCTCCTATGCATAGCTCCGCGCACCTGCTATCATCGCGCCTGCGGTCCCCAATCCGCAGGTGTGGAAACAATAGAAACAGAAAATTTTTTGCAGCTCCATTCAAGTTCCAAATCTTTCGTCAACCCTCCGAATTCATCCCGAGGCCCCCGGGACCTCAACCAAAAATACGAACAAGTCATATACCACTATTCAAACTTATACGAACCCTCGGAACACTCAAAACAACACCGAAACACTAAATCACCCTCGGATTCAAGCCTAAGGATTTCAAAACTTCCAAATTCCGCAAACGATCAAAAAGTCTATCAAACCTCATCTGAATGACTGAAATTTTGTACACACGTTACAAATGACACAACGGACCTACTCTAATTTTCGGAATTCCATTCTGACCCTAATATCAAAATTTCCACTACCAACCGTAAAATGCCAAAATTCCAATTTCGCCAATTCAAGCCTAAATCTATCGCAGACCTCCAAAATATATTCTGATCACGCTCCTAAGTCACAAATCACCTAACAAAGCTATCCGAGCCATATAAACCAAATTCCGAGATCATTCACTCACAAGTTAACTTCCGGTTGACTTTTCCAACCAAGGCTTCCAAATAAGAGACTAAGTGTCTCATACCACTCCAAAACCAATCTGAACCCAAACTAACCAACACGACGCGATGAAATACAGTTCAACAACACATAAAGAAGCAGAAATGGGGAAAATGGAGCGCTAACTCATGAAACGACCGGTCGGGTCGTTACATGTTCATTATGCAAAAACGTTATGGAGTAATGTTTGATTAAAAGATAAAGAGGTTGTTCGATTTTACATATGATATGAGACCTTGTGAGGTATACTGCTTTTATTTCATATTAATTTTTAAAAAAATTGGGTCTGATAGATTATTGACAATTGAAAATATTTTATTCATATGTTCTTAATTCATGAGAGCGCTAACTTGTATCCTTATTTTAATTATGCTTTAGTGATAATATTAGGCATCGCAACTCGACAAATACTTGTAACGACCCGACCGGTCGTTTTTAGCCCTAGCGCGCCGTTCAGCAGTTTGAGGCTATGAGCAACTCCATTTCAGGTATTACGACTTGTACGCGTGGTCGGAATTGAATTTTGGGAAGTTCGGGGTTGATTCGGAAGGAGAATTTTTATTTCGGAAGCTTTAAGTTGAAAGAATCAATTAGGATTGGATTTTTGAGTAAACGACCTCGGAATTGGGATTCGAAGGCTCCAACAGGTTCGTATAATAATTTCGGACTTGGGCGTATGCCCGGATCGGGTTTTGGATGACCCGGGAGCGTTTTGGCGCCTATTTCGGAAGTTAGCATTTTGGATGAAATTTCATAAGTTTGGGTTGAAGTGCATTTCAGTGTTATTGATGTCCGTTTGGGAATCCGAGTCTGGGAGTAGCTCCGTATGGTGATTCTAGTGTTGGGAGTGCGATCAGAAGTGAATTCGAAGATCCGTGGGTCATTTTGGAGTCATTTGGCTAAAGATAGAAATTTGAAGGTTTTTGAGAAGTTTGACCGGAAGTGGAATATTTGATATCGGGATCGGAATTCGATTCCGAAAGTTGGAGTAGGTCCATAATGTCGAATATGACTTATGTGCAAAATTTGGAGTCAATCGGACGTGATTTGATAGGTTTAAACATCAGAAGTAGAAGTTTGAAATTCTAAAATTCATAAAGCTTGGGTTGGAGGTCGATTCGTGGTTTTAGCGTTGCTTGATATGATTTAAGGCCTCGAGCAAGTCCGTAATATGTTTCGAGACTGGTTGGTATGATTGGTTGGGGTCCCGGGGGCCTCGGGTGGATTCTTGGTGGCTACCGGATCAAAAATGGAATTTTTGAAAGGCTGAAGTTGCTGGTTGCTGGTATAACCGCACCTGCGAGACTTGGGCCGCAGGTGCGGAGCCGCAGATGCGATTTTGGACCAAAAGTGAAGGGACTGCAGATGCGGTCATGCAGCCGTAGAAGCGGGACCGCACCTGCGGAGGTCGAGTCGTAGAAGCGAAAAGGAGGGCCTGGTGAGAAACCGCATAAGCGGTAGAAAGGCAGCACCTGCGGAACCGCAGAAGCAGTTAATGGACCGCAGGTGCGAAAGTGCTGGAGGCAGTAAGTTCTTTTAAAAATTGGGATTTGGCCATTTTCTCTCATATTTTCTTGGCTTGGGTGATTCTTGGAGGGTTTCAAGAGGGGATTTTCATCATCAAGGATAATGTAAGCCAATCTCACCTATCTTGAGTTAAATATATTGACTATGTATGGATTTTAGCATGTAAATTGGTAGAAATTTGGGGGTTTTAGGAAAACCTAGAAAATTGATATTCTTGGAATTTGACCACGATTTTGTGAATGAAATTGAGGGTAAATTATGTATTTGAGTTCGTGAGGCTATGGGTAAACTTATTCTTCAAAAAATTTGGAAATCCGGGCACGTGGGCCTGAGGGCATTTTTGTCAACTTTTCGATCGGGGTTAGGAATTGTTAAATATTGGATTGTAATGAGTAATTGAGCATATATTAATGGATTTGTGTAATTATTGGCTTGCTTTGGAACATTTAGCATCGATTCGAGTCTTCGGAAGGGCGTGGAATGCCGGTTATAGATCTTCGGAGCGAGGTGAGTCTCCTTTCTAACCTTGTATGAGGGAATTGTCCCCATAGGTGAAATAATTGGTTATGTGCTCCTATTTGTGGGGGTTGCGTACGCACGAGGTGATGAGAGTCCGTGCGTAGCTACTAATATGTATAAGTCCGGGTAGTCTAGGACCCAAAAAGCATGCTATACTTGGAATATATGTGATCTTATTGACAGTTGAATTTCTTAAATCTTATCGAATTGGTAAATGAATTTCTAAGAGGATTAAACTTCATTTTCTTAAATCATTAAAAGATAATTGGTTTTTATTTGGATAAATGTTCCCCGATAAATTCTTATTTTGCTGTTTGAGCATATATTTCTATGTGTACCTGTGTCGCATGTATGATTCGTGAGCGGGGTAATTTGTTTAGTTAAATTTGACCGCGTCGCATGTGTGATTCGCGAGCGGGATAATAGATGCATCTATTGTTCGTGCCGCTCGACCCTCGGCAGTGCACAGTTTACATTTTTGTTGGATCGGACCGTACGACCTCGGCATGAATTGCGCATGCTTGTATTGCTTGCCTTGAGATTTATCTATGTTGTTGTCTGCTCTCCCGACTTGAGATGATTGTTAATTAATGGATTATGAATCCGGAGACTTTAAATAAATAGGAACTTCACCTGTTTAGTGACTCATTTGAATTTTACTGTTGTTCTTAATATATCCGTGAGTCATCGCATTAATAATATTAATACTGGACCTTTAGTAAGTGTCGAAGTTGCCATCTCGTCTCTAATTCTTCGAGATTAGGCGGGATACCTACTGAGTACACATTGTTTTCGTACTCATACTACACTTGCTGTGCATTTTGTTGCACAGGTACATGTACTTCTACTGGCCTATTAGGCGTAGCAGCACGGGCGACCCTCAAGGCGACCCGCAGGTAGTGTAGTCTTTCTCAGAGTTTTATTTACTTTCTGTCCAATTTGTGTTCCGGACAGCTGTTGTACTTTACTCAATTTCTTAGAAATTGCTCATGCACTTGTGACACCGGGTTCTGGGATGGTTATAAAGTATTTTGTATCAACTACTTATCAATTAAAATTTGATTTGAGGCGATTATCTTTGAATTGGCAAATTTTGAAGGAAAATCATAGATTTCAAGAGTATTAAAACGAAAATTTAATTAAGTATTTTTGGTTGGCTTGCCTGACAGTTGTGTCCGGCGCCATCACAACCCTTAGTGGATTTTGGATCGTGACAACATGGTATCAGAGCATTAGGTTCCCGTAGGTCTCACGGGTCATGAGCAAGTCTAGTAGAGTCTCGCGGATCGGTACGGAGACGTCTGTACTTATCTTCGGGAAGCTGCAGGACTGTTAGGAGTACTTCCCTTCTTGATTCCTCATCGTGCGATTTGATTCCTGGAGGCTTATGTCCCTGTTCCCTTACTACTCAATCCTACGCGATGCGAACCGCTTTTTATAATTCGAGCATTGAAGAATTATAATGGTACTACTGAGGTGGTGCGGGGTGTTTCTTCCTGCATAGTTGTCTGAGCTATTGTCGTCGCCTTGGGAGAGGATATTCTGTCGTTTCTACTTAGTAGCGGTGCTTCTAAGAGCTCTAAGGCTAGCCACAAGTTGCCATGATGCTATGAACGATTGTTCAGCAGTATTGATATGATGGTAGGATGTTTGCATACGTGTCGGGGTAGTGACTGACTTGAAGGGAGGTTTACTCAGTGCATGATCTAGAGATTCAGTATTTTATTCTCGGCAAGGGAAAGGCAATCAGACTAAGAATGGTCAGATGTGGACTGGTGGAGTAGCGAGACTTGGTATCTGCGAGCGTGGTAGACTTTTCCCCTATGATAAGGTGTTGTTGTCCTAATTGAACGTACTAAGTTCGTCGGTGTTACGATCTTCTACAATTTGCCCTTGGAGCAAGATATTGTGAAATATTATTGAAGATGCGGCTGTCAGATATCGTGGGGTGCTGTAGTTCCGGATTGAATCAGTGTTTCTAATATCGACGGTTCGAGGAAGATGATCTTCGGAAAGGTTTAAAGTTAGCAGCAATTGTGGGTTCAAGTGCCACGAAGATAGATTCTATGTAAGGCAACAACTGAGCAGCAAAGGATGAGGAAGGACATGCGGGGAGTGTCAGGCGGTGGTTAAAATTTCTAGAAGGCCAGGTATAAGAAGCAAAGGTCGAGTAGTCGACTAAAGGGGTGAGTTTCGCCAAAGTGGGAGAGTTTGGGGTGATTTGGGAATTTTAATGATTGGTGATTTGGGCCTACGAATTAATTTGGAGTATGGGCTATTAGGCGGCAGGAGATTTGATATAACGTAAAGGAGCTGCTTGAAATGAAGAAGGATACAACCTGACTTTGAATTGGAAGGATGTTGACGCGCACTTAATTGATGTCCACGAGAGGTGAATGGACTTGTGCAGCTAGAGAGTGAGCTTGGACTCAGGATGGGTCATTAATGTCGTGGGGATTGCGCCCCGTGTAGCAGCGTTGGAAGACGTCGGCACGTAAATCCCACAGGTGGGTTATCTCCAGTGAGCGGATAGGCAGTTGCATAGTTGGCGAAGCTTCTGTGGAAATTCTATTGGTTATACATCAAGGAGATCGGTCGTGCGAATGTGGTTGATGATTCAGAGTATAAAAAGGGGTTTTACAGAAAGATTCTGAGAATTTTGGCGGTCTATTGCGCAAGGTTATGTCAATAAGAAATCAAGGATCCTGGTGAAGTCCAGAGTTGTGTAATAATGGCTTCAAGCTAAGTGGGAGAGTCCCACCGCCTATGATTAGGGTTGCATGGTTAACTACTTGCGAGGTTTCTGGTTATTAGCATATTGATGGGTCATTTCAGCTACGAAAAGGACATAAGCGGTGATTTGAGCAAAGGAATTGTTAAAGGTGTGCTATGGTTGGCCTTATTAGCCCATGTTCAGACTTGGGAAAGGATTCAGGATTTATGTCTTGTATAGATGTGGGTTTCAAGGGAAGTGATTCTGCCGGGTGCTTCGTCGAGAGGGTATGCATGTGCTAGAAGATTTATGGAGTTGATTACATTCGGGGCCAAGTCAGAGCGGGTGGCTCTCAACAACGGTCCTAATGGATTCAAAGGGGTAAAGTGTGGTGCCTAATGGCTTCGAGCCTATAGATACAGTTAAGAATCAAGCCTTGTAGCAGCTTATGAGGAGGTGCCCAGAAGGTTCTATGATGTTTTGACCTGCAGGGTAGCAATTGGGAGGTATGAAATGGTTTGTGAGATTTGAGACAGCATGGTCTCGTGAGTCAAGGTCACTCAAGATGAGTGCGGATGGAGTATGCTATGTGTTGGATGGAGTTATTATTATTTCTAAGGCGATTGGGGATAAATTGGAAGAAGATAGATTGATTAGCCATAGTTGAATTGGCATATTGGTGGCAGTGATCGGTTCCTTCAGCGCGATCAAGTTATGCAAGTGATTTGTGGCGGTACATGTGAGGCTTGTCGGCCACCGTAATTGATGTTATTCAGAAGTATTCTACTATTATGGCCTGTGATGTGTAGGCGGGTCCCGGAAGGGCTATGGTGGCTTAAGACCACTACTTAGAGATTTGGCGTATTCTACTGTTATGAGAATTCACCTGTCTGTCGCAATGGTTCTCTTGAAGTGAGTTAAGTGAAAAGTTTTTATACGATGAAGTGTTAAACTACTAGTGGTTCCGGAGTTATGATGAAAATCGTGCTCTATCGTACATTAGCGTGTTGGGTGCAGTGAGTGGTATGGAATTTGAAGTGAGAATCAAGGTTACAGTTCGGTGTTGACGAGAATGTCACGAGCTCGGATGAGCAGGAAAGTAGCTTCGATGTTTAGAGTGAGTTGGTATTGTCTTCAGCGTCACCTGAAATCGATGTTTGTGAAAAAGGCTTTGCATCCTGGTTAAGGATTCTTGATCGCTTTTTAGCCTTAGCGCAGCTGGTGAGTTGGATGTATAGATCTGTTATCTGCTACGAAAGGTTGTGGGAATGTGCCCACGGAAAGGTTGTATTATTGTGGCATGTAGCCACTTGATCGATTGAAGAGTTAAATCAAGTATGAAATTGTAGTGATGTTGTTAAATTAAGAATTGATGCCTGGAGGGCACACGGTTTATTGGGTTGTTGACTGTGGAGGATTACTCTGGTTATGATGGTTGTCCTTATGCGTTATGAGGAGCAAGGGGAGTATTTATGGACCTTTGAAAGGTTATTAGCCTAGTTCCGTGCGATCAGAACCAGCTTGAGGTCTGTGGAGGGATTTAAATGTTAATATGGGCTCTATATCAGGCCAGATGTGTTCATTTCAGTAATGCGCTCCTTATGGAAGAGCAGACAGGGTGTTATTTCGTCGTCAGTTATTTCATGTAATGATATATTGCGCCATGAGAGTTGTGAGACGGCTTGGTGAACTGCTTATGTGTTGAGGTTCTGCGTACAGATGAGGTTATATGAGCAAAATGGCTCTTGAGATTCAGATCGTATATCGCACCTCGGTTGTGCTTGGGTTTTGTAGCTTATAGCTCTATATGTCTCCCCAGGGACGGTATTATGCACTTAGCGTGCTTGTGACCGATATTCGGTATTTTGTTGTAATGAGCAACTTAGCTTGATGTATATCTCCTGATGTGAATTTTATGTGTGGATCGGGTGGCACGCCGCCATGGGTATGTTGTTTGGACCGGGTTACGCACCGCAATAGTGTGATGTTGAGTACAGTTCCCGTATCTGTTCCTATGTGTTTTGTTTCTTCTTTTCCTGAGAAAAACTTATATTAGTTGTGTGTCCGCGTCGCATGTATGATTCGCGAGCGGTGTGTCTGTTTAAATATGATGACTGCATCGCATGTATGATCCGCGAGCGGGGTAATTGGATTTCCTTTTCGGAGTTCGTTTTCCTTTTGTATCGCGTTTGAATTGGTAGCCCATTAGCATATTGTGGCATCATATGAGACTTTTGATCATGTCCGGGGTGGCTTATTGCCTGAGCGGTTCGTACTGGGTGAGACGAGATCATAGGATTTAGGATCAGTGCAATCTGATTATATGAAGTATGTTGAGGAGCTAAGACCATTATTTGGTTCAAGATGAGGTGATGGTTCTTGACAGGAGAATAGACCCAATGATTTGTTGATTCGGCAGTTGGTTATGAATTTCTACACATCTCTTTCGTCGTGGCAGTATTGTAAGAGTTAGAGCAAGACCTATGTAGGTCATGAGGTGCAATGGGAGCATCAGATTCGTGGAATTTCGATTTATTCGATCAGAGAATGCCATTGTGGTCATGTGAGTAAAGCGGTGCAACGTGTGAATTCAGCTAAGATATGCAGTTGTGTTTTGGTGCTGCGTGTAGTTATTGATACGGCAAGCGTATGTTGGAACAGGCCTGGCAGAGAATTCCGGATGATGGAATTGGGCTCTAAGGCTTATTTGCTTCAGTGAAAAAGGATATCTTCAGATTGACCGAGCTAGGGCACCCAGCTGAGTTGTGGTAGCACGGGTAGGTGCTCGAGGTGTTAAACAGTGATTTCAGACAATCCCAGCACAGTTCCTAGCACGTTCGAGGACGAACGTATGTTTAAGTGGGAGAGGATGTAACGACCCGACCGGTCATTTTGAGCCCTAGCGCGCCATTCAGCAGTTTGAGCCCATGAGCAGCTCCATTTCAGGCATTACGACTTGTACGCGTGGTCGGAATTGAATTTCGAGAAGTTCAGCGTTGATTCTGAAGGAGAATTTTCATTCCGGAAGCTATAAGTTGAAAGAATCAACTAGGATTGGATTTTTGAGTAAACGACCTCGGAATTGGGATTCGAAG
Source organism: Nicotiana attenuata (assembly GCF_001879085.1). NCBI lineage: Eukaryota > Viridiplantae > Streptophyta > Magnoliopsida > Solanales > Solanaceae > Nicotiana > Nicotiana attenuata. Next base: position 48,044,486 of record NC_031989.1, read on the forward strand.
GCTCCAGCAGGTTCGTATGATGACTTCGGACTTGGGCGTAAGCCCTGATCGGGTTTTGGATAATCCAGGAGCGTTTTGGCGCCTATTTCGGAAGTTAGCATTTTGGAAGAAATTTCATAAGTTTGGGTTGAAGTGCATTTCAGTGTTATCGACATCCGTTTGGGAATCTGAGTCTGGGAGTAGCTCCGTATGGTGATTCTGGTGTTGGGAGCGCAATCGGAAGTGAATGCGGAGATCCGTGGGTCATTTTGGAGTCATTTGGCTAAAGATAGAAATTTGAAGGTTTTTGAGAAGTTTAACCGGAAGTGGACTTTTTGATATCGGGGTCGGAATTCGATTTCGAAAGTTGGAGTAGGTCCGTAATGTCGAATATGACTTGTGTGCAAAATTTGGAGTGAATCGTACGTGATTTGATACGTTTAAACATCGGAAGTAGAAGTTTGAAATTCTAAAGTTCATAAAGCTTGGGTTGGAGGTCGATTCATGGTTTTAGCGTTGTTTGATATGATTTGAGGCCTCGAGCAAGTCCGTAATGTGTTTTGGGACTGGTTGGTATGATTGGTTGGGGTTCCGGGGGCCTCGGGTGGATTCCTGGTGGCTAAAGGATCAAAAATGGAATTTTTGAAAGGCTGAAGTTGCTGGTTGCTAGTATAACCGCACCTGCGAGACTTGGGCCGCAGGTGCGGAGCCGCAGAAGCGGCCAGAGGAGCCGCAGATGCGGTTTTGGACCAGAAGTGAAGGGACCGCAGAAGCAGGACCGCACCTGCGGAGGTCGAGTCGCAGAAGCGGAATGGAGGGCCTCGTGAGAAACCGCAGGAGCGGTAGAAAGGCCGCACCTGCGGAACCGCAGAAGCGGTCAATGGACCGCAGGTGCGGAAGTGCTAGAGGCAGTAAGTTCTTTTGAAAATCGGGATTTGGCCGTTTTCTCTCATATTTTCTTGGATTGAGCGATTCTTGGAGGGTTTCAAGAGGGGAGTTTCATCATCAACAATAAGGTAAGCCAATCCCACCTATCTTGAGTTAAATATATCGATTATGTATGGATTTTAGCATGTACATTGGTAGAAGTTTGGGGGTTTGAGGAAAACCTAGAAAATTGGTATTCTTGGAATTTGACCACGATTTTGGGTATGAAATTGAGGGTAAATTATGTATTTGAGTTCGTGAGGCTATGGGTAAACTTATTCTTCGAAAATTTTGGAAACCCGGGCACGTGGGCCCGAGGGCGTTTTTGTCAACTTTTTGATCGGGGTAAGGAATTGTTATAAATAGGATTGTAATGAGTAATTGAGCATATATTAATGGATTTGCGTAATTATTGGCTAGCTTTGGAGCATTTAGCATCAATTCGAGTCTTCGGAAGGGCGTGGAATGCCGGTTATGGATCTTCGGAGTGAGGTGAGTCTCCTTTCTAACCTTGTATGAGGGAATTGTCCCCATAGGTGAAATAATTGGTTATGTGCTTCTATTTGTGGGGGCTGCGTACGCACGAGGTGACGAGAGTCCGTGCGTAGCTACTAATATGTGTAAGTCCGGGTAGTCTAGGACCCAAAAAGCATGCTATACTTGGAATATCTGTGATCTTATTGACAGTTGAATTTCTTAAATCTTATCGAATTGGTAAATGAATTTCTAAGAGGATTAAACTTCATTTTCTTAAATCATTAAAAGAGAATTGGCTTTTATTTGGATAAATTTTCCTCGATAAATTCTTAATTTGCTGTTTGAGCATGTATTTCTATGTATACCTGCGTTGCATGTATGATTCGCGAGCCGGGTGATTGTTTAGTTAAATTTGACCGCGTCGCATGTGTGATTCGCGAGCGGGGTAATAGATGCATCTATGGTTCGTGTCGCTCGACCCTCGTCAGTGCACAGTTTACATTTCTGTTGGATCGGGCCGTACGACCTCGGCATGAATTGCGCATGCTTGTATTGCTTGCCTTGAGATTTAGGGATATTGCTGTCTGCTCTCCCAACTTGAGATAATTGTTAATTAATGGATTATGAATCCGGAGACTTTATATAAAAAGGAACTTTCACCTGTTTAGTGACTCATTTGAATTTTACTGTTGTTCTTAATAAATCCGTGAGTCATCGCATTAATAATATTATTACTGGACCTTTAGTAAGTGTCGAAGTTGCCATCTCGTTGTCACGACCCAAAATCCATTAAGGGTCGCGATGGCGCCGGACACCGCTGCCAGGCAAGCCAACCAAATACTTAATTAAACTCCAATTTTAACAATTTTGAAAACCAAGATTTTTCCTTGAAATTTCATAAGTAAAAAGATAACTGCTTCAATTCAACTTAAATGCTAGCCATCAATAGAAGAATACTTTAAAAAAAAACCATCCCGGAACCCGGTGTCACAAGTGCATGAGCATCTATTGATAAGGAAATAAAATACAATACAACATCCGTCCGGAATACACTGGACAGAAAGAAAATACAATTTGCTGGAAGGGACTTTACTAGCTGCGGGCCGCCTCGAATAATGCAACTCACCTAGTCCCCCAATCATCCGTGCTGCTATGCCCAGTGGGCTGCTAGAGATAAATGTAACTGTGCAACAAAAATGCACAGAAGTGTAGTATGAGTACGTAAACAACGTGTGCTCAATGAGTATCCCGTCTAATCTCGAAGAAGTAGAGACGAGATGGTCAACTTCGACACTTACTAGAGGTCAATTGACGATATACTAAAAATGTGAGGAAATCATGGATTTATATAGCAGTCCTAATTCAAGAAGCCAGAAAACAGGTAAACTCCTTCAACAAATAATCAAGGATTTCCAAGTTTTACTCTTTATTATCTTATCAATTTATATCAAGCCAGAAAGGGCACAATGCACATTTAAATTTCTCAAACAACAATATAACATGCGCAAATCACACCGAGCCAACAGAAATAAACTGTGCACTTGCCGAGGGTCGACGGCGCGCCTATAGATGCATCTATTTAATCTGCCGAGGCGTTCGGCCCGTTCCATAAATAAACACATACCCTGCTCGCGAATCATGCATGCGATGCAGGTACACATAGAGATACATGCTCAACCAGTCAATTAAGAACTTATCGGGAATATTTATCCAAATAAAACAATTTTTCTTTTTAACAATTCAGGAAAAATGATGTTTAATCTCCTTTCAAATTCATTTACTAATCCAAGGTGATTTAAGCAATTCAAGCTATCAATAGGTTCATAAATAATCCAAGTATAACATGCTTTTGGGTCCTAACTACCCGGACAACGGCATAATAGTAGCTACGCACGGACTCTCGTCACCTCGTGTGTACGTAGCCCCCCCGCAAATAGGAGCACATAATCAATTATTTCACCTATGGGGACAATTCCCTCTTACAAGGTTAGAAAGGAGACTCACCTTGTTCCGAAGATCCATAACCGGCATTCCACGCCCTTTCGAAGACTCAAATCGATGCAAAAATGCTCCAAAACTAGCCAATAATTATATAAATCCATTAATATATGTTCAATTACTCATTATAGTCTAATTTTTAACAATTCCTAACCCCGAACGAAAAGTTGACAAAATTACCCTCGGGTCCACGTGTCCGGATTCCAGAATTTTCCGAAGATAAAGTTTACCCATGACCTTACGAACTCAAATATATAATTTATTCTCAATCCCATGCCCAAAATCGTGGTCAAAATCCAAATATATCAAATTCTAGGTTTTTCTTTAAAACCCCAAATTTTCCTTTAGATTCTCATGAATTTTGATGTTAATCTAAGGTATAATCACAAAATATAATTGAAAATTAGTTAGAGGAACTTACCCAATGATTTTATACGAAAATCCACTCTCAAAATCACTCATTCTCGGACCTAGGGTTCAAAATATGATAAAATGAAGCAAAAACTCGAGTTACACAGCTAAAATCAAGCCGCGGATGTCGCATTTGCGATCCAGGGTTCGCAATTGCGAACCCTCGCAAAAGCGAAGAAGGCCTTCGCAATTGCGAACAAAGAGGGGCTGGAAAGGGTCGCATTTGCGACAAAAAGTTCGCAATTGCGAACTGGGCATCGCAATTGCGATGGTTATGTTCGCAATTGCGACCATACCAGAAGCAGCAGCTTTTCCAGACACAAAAATGAGCATAACTTCCTCATACGATGTCCAAATTTGATGATTCTTTTTGCTATGGCTCCGTAATTACGATACGGATCTAATGATTCAATAAAAACTAAATTTAGAGCTCATTTGCTTAATATGGTACTCCTTTATGTCCAAAGAAACGACGTTGAAATATCAAATAAGAGCGCGATACAACCCGAAACACACCCGAGGCCCCTGGGACCCCGACCAATCACACCAACCAGTCCCAAAACACATTACGGACTTGCTCGAGGCCTCAAATCACATCAAACAACGCTAAAATCATGAATCAACCCCCAATCCAAGCTTTATGAACTTTAGAACTTCCAACTTCTACTTTCGATGCTTAAACCTATCAAATCACGTCCAATTGGCCTCAAATTTTGCACACAAGTCATATTCGACATTACGGACCTACTCCAACTTTCGGAATCGGATTCCGATCCCGATATCAAAAAGTCCACTTCCGGTCAAACTTCTCAAAAACCTTCAAATTTCTATGTTAAGCCAAATGGCTCCAAAATGACCTACGTACCTCCGAATTCACTTCCGATCGCGCTCCCAACTCCAGAATCACCATACGGAGCTATTCACAGACTCGGAATCCCAAACGGACATCAATAACACTGAAATGCACTTCAAGCCAAACTTATGAAATTTCTTCAAAAATGCTAACTTCCACAATAGGCGCCAAAACGCTCCCGGGTTATCCAAAACCCGATCCGGGCATACGCCCAAGTCCGAAATCATCATACGAACCTGCTGGAACCTTCAAATCCCGATTCCGAGGTCGTTTACTCAAAATTCCAATCCTTGTTCATTCTTTCAACTTTAAGCTTCCGAAATGAGAATTCTCTTTCCAAATCAACTCTGGATTTCCCGAAATTCAATTCCGACCACGCGCACAAGTCACAATACCTGAAATGAAGCTGCTCACGACCTCAGGCTGCTGAACGGAGCGCTAGAACTCAAAACGACCGGTCGGGTCGTTACATATCTAATTTCAAATTAGTTTTTAAATATGAACATCCACAGTTTGCTTTAATTAAGTACAAATCTTCTAAAATAAATCGAGGCGTGCCATTCACAATCGAATCACTTAATCTGTGGCCCTCACATTAGCATAAAAAACATTTTTTTAAACATTCGTAGCTTGCTTTAGGCGCGTTCATAATAAAATCATCATAGCTACGGGTACGATTCCCGTGACGTAGTTATGATACCTAATTTTCCAATCCGGAGGTATATTTATGTGACCCAGCCATAACTTCTAATAACTATAATAAATTAAATATGTTGTAGATCGTGGGTACGATTCCCGTGACATGATTCGCGATGTGTATCAAACAAACAAGTGTACGACAATCATAACTTGTTCCAGATTAATTTCATAAAATAATTCAAAGCGGTTATAAAGCTAAAAAATGCACAATAGGTAAAAACATGTAGTAAATCAGATGACATGCCAATTATTAATAGTTAAAGCGACCGTGCTAGAACCACGGAACCCGGGAATGCCTAACACCTTCTCCCGGGTTAACAGAATTCCTTACTAAGAATTTCTGGTTCGCAGACTTTTAAAATAAAGTCGAAATTTCCTCGTTTTGGGATNAACCTAGTTTCCAACAAAGATCATCACATCAATCCCTACACGCTGTACCCAAACATGGCTGCATAACTTTGCTGAATTCACACCTAGCATCACTTTACTCACCGGACCACAATAACACTTTTTGATCAACTTAGTCGAAATTCCACGAATCTGATGCTCCCATTGCACCCCATGACATACACAGGTCTTACTCTAACTCTTATAATGCCTCCACAACGGAAGAGATGTGCAGAAATTCATAATCAACTGCCGAGTCAACTCATAATTGAGTCTATACTTCTGACAAGAAACATTACCATATTCTGAACCAAATCGTGATCTTTGCTCCTTAATATATTCCATATAGTCAGATTGCACTGATCCCGAATTCAATGATTCCATCTCACCCAGTACGAACCGCTCAGGCAATAAGCCACCCCGGACATAATCAAAAGTCTTTTATGATGCCACAACGTGCCAATAGGCCACCAATTCGAACGCGATACAAAGGAAAACGAACTCTGGAAGGAATTACCTAACTCCCGCACTAATGCGAACTTTCCTTAGAAAATAGGAAGCGAGACATACAAAAATAGCATATAGAAAACTATACTCAACATCACATTGTTGCGGCGCGCAACCCGATCCAAATAACATACCCCTGGCGGCGTGCCACCCGACCCACACATAGATCTCACATAAGGAGATGCACATCGAGCTAAATTTGCTCATTACAATGAAATATCAAACTTCGATCACAAGCACACTAAGTGCATAACACCATCCCTGAGGGGACACATAGCGCTATGAGCTACAAAGTTCAAGCACAACTGAGGTGCGATACACAATTTGAATCTCAAGAGCCATTTGCTCATATAACATCATTTCTACGCGGATCCTCATCACATAAGCAATTCACCAAGCCGTCTCACAACTCGCATGGCGCAATACATCATTACACGGAATAGCTAACAACCACATAACACCCCGACTATTCTTCCATAAGGAGGGCTTTGCTGAAATGAACACAATTGGCCTGACATAGAGCCCATATCCACATTTAGATCCATCCACCGACCTCAAGTCGATCCTGATCGTATCAAACTAAGCCAATAACCCTTCAAAGGTCCATACTAATTTCCCTCTTCTCATAACACACAAGAACACCCGTCATAACCGGAGTACTCATCCACAGTCCACAACTCAGTAACTGAGTGCCCTCCAGGCATATATTCTCGATTTAACGATATCATCACAAATCTTCATACTTGGTTTAAATCTTTTATCAATCAAGTGACTACGTGCCACATTTATACAATCTTCCTGTGGGACACACTCCCACAACCTACCATAACAAATAACTGGGTCTTACCTCCAAACCACCGGCCGCACTAACACTGAAAAGCGATCAAGAATCATTAACATGATACAAGCCCTTTTTACAAAACACCGATCTCAGATGACACTAAAGACAATACCAACTTACTTTAAACATCAAAACTCCTTTCCTGCTCATCCAAGCTGGTGACATCCTTGTCCATACCGAACTGCAACCTTGATTCTCACTTCAAATTCCATACTACTCACTGCACCAGACATGCCAATGTACAATAAAACATGATTCTCATCATAACTCCAGAACCACTAATCGGTCATCACTTCATCACATAAAAGCTTTTCACTATACTCACTTCAGGAGAAACATAGAAACATACAGGCAAATTCTTATAACCGTAGAATATGCAAACATCTATGTAGTGGTCTAAGGCACCATAGTCCTTCCGCAATCCACTTCCACATAACGGGCCATATCAGAAGAATGCTTCTGAATAATATCAATTACGCCGGCTGACAAGCCTCACACGCATCGTCACAAATCACTTGCATGACTTGATCACACGGAAGGAACTGATCTCCACCCTCAATTTGCCAACTCAATCATGGCTAACCAATCTATCTTCTTCCAATTTATCCTTGATTGCCTTAGATAATACTAACTCTATCCAACACATGACATACTCCATCTGCACTCATCTCGAGTGACCTTGAATCACGAGACCATGCTGTCTTAAATCCCACGAACTATTTTCACACCTCCCAATTGCTACATCGCAAGCCGAAACATCACAGAACATTTTGTGCCTCTTCTCATAGGCTGCTAACAAGCTTGATTCTTACCCGTAACTATACGCTCGAAATCATTACGCATCACACCTCATCTTGTGAATTTACCATGATCGTTGTTGAGAGCCACCCGCTCTGACTTGGCCCCGAATATAATCAACTCCATGAGTCTTCCATCACATGAATACCCCCTTGGCGAAGAACCCGCCGAATCACTTCCCTTGGAGCCCGCATCTATACAAAGCAAAATCCTGAATCTTTCCCCAGTCTGAACATGGGCCAATAAGGCCAACGATAGCCCACCTTTAATACTTCCTTTGCTCAAATTACCACTTATGGTCCTTTCCCATAGCTGAAATAGCCCATCGATATGCTAATAGCCAAAAATCTCGCAAGTAGTTAACCATGAAACCCAATCATAAGCGGTGGGACTCTCCCACTTTGCATGAAGCCACTATTTCACAAATCTTGAATTCACTCGTCCTCTTTATCTCTTATTGACATAACCTTGCGCATTCAACTGCAAAATTTCTCGAAATCTTTCTGTAAAACCCCCTTCTTATATTCTGACTCATCAAACACATTTGCACAACCGATCTTTTTGGTATACAACCGATAGAATTCTTCGCAGAAGCCTCGCCGACCACGCGACCGCTAACCTGGTCACTTAGGTAACCCACCTATAGAAAGCTCTCCCCGGCATCTTCCAACGCTGCCACACGGGGTACAATCACTACGATATCACTACAATTACTACTGTTTGCGGAATTAAAAGTACATAAAATAAAGAACACAGAGATTTTACGTGGAAAACACCTGGCTCAAAAGGTGAAAAAACCACGACCTACTACTCAGTAGGATTTTCCCAAACTTCCACTAAAATCACTGAGCCAAAACTGCATTTACAAAACTCATTGTAAACCTAAGGATTAACTCTAATCCCGTTGTGGCAACCAGCCTCTAACTGCTGCGACAACTTCAAGTTAACTCTAACTTGAATACTCAATATACCTATTACAATTGCTTCTAGATAAAGCCGAAAGGTACAATATGAAACACCTACTACAATTGAACTAGAAATAAAGAAAGACACATAAAACTCTTTATGGAGCTGGTTCTTCAATCTGGTTCATGTAGCTTCTGGTTTGCACACTTGAATCACACACGAACTGCTTGCAAAAAGCCTTGCTATTTTGCTCCCAATTCACGTTTAACTTCTGCGTTTTTGTGCAACTTTTTAATGTGAGAACCTCCTGCAATTTATAGAGTTAGTAGATGAAGAAATAACTAGAGTTCTGATGCAACTCTTCCTTGGTGGAAGAGTTCTAGTTGATTTCAACTTCTAACTCCTTCCCTATCTTGGATAGTGTTCTCTTTGGTTAAGGACTCCTTCTCCTTATCAATTATGCAACCTTTTCGATGAGGAGATATTAAATACACCAAGTTAAGCTTATCTCCTTCACGTGCATCCCACATGCTTGAATCTGCCAGTTTTTGTGAACCTGAGGGATGGACCACTGGATGGACCTGGTTCATGTCTGAGTTCCTTTGTCAGTCTTCAAAACTAACCTTTACTTGGGCCAACAAATTCCCCCTTTTTGATGATGACAAACACTGTGCTTTTCATACACTTAGGCCCTGCCAGAAGTCAGCTCAACATCAACACAATGTTAGAAATATTTTTCCTTTTTATCACTTATCATCAAGGACCAGGTACATTAGGTTATAAACATCACTGTTCAAAGTGTAAACATCACTTGTTTAAAGCACAACCTTTACAACAGATTCCCCTTTTTGATGATGACAAACATTGTTCTTTTCATACACTTAGGCCCTACCAGAACTCAGCTCAACATCAACACAATGTTAGAAATATTTTTCCTTTTTATCACTTATCATCAAGGACCAGGTACATTAGGTTATAAACATCACTGTTCAAAGTGTAAACATCACTTGTTTAAAGCACAACCTTTTTCCCCCTTTTGGCATCATCGAAAAGTTGCATAAAATGTTAGATAAACAGATTTTAAAGCTTACTCATGGCCACTGGGGCTACTTCAAATGCAAACATGGATTAATCATCATAGATCAAACTAAGAATTTCAACCATCAAAGAAATATAAACAAATAGTTAGAGCAAAAATAGTGAACTTCATTGATGATTGATAAGATTCTACCACAAAGCATAAGAAGAAATAAAAATACTGAAAACATGAGCAAAAGAAACAAAACGTCCCGAACTGGGTCACTGGTTGATCTACACTAGGCTAGGATATAAGGCTTGGAAGAGGTAGGGGCTGGGTTATTTTCTTGGAGAAGTTTCAGCATGTCTTGAAGAGTTCCATCATTCTTCTCCTTTTCCCTTGCAAGTTCAGTTCTGAGAACATCTCTCTCAGATTCTACCTCAACCAATCGTGTCTTCAGCCTTGCTATCTCAATATCCTTTGCCTCACTCTCCTGTACCAAGACTCTGACTTTGCTATTGATAGGTGTCTTTTTAGATGAACCAGGTTCATTAGGAATGACATTGACTTCATAATCGCAAGCAAGCAGAGTATTAACCCCACTTCTTCATAGGTACCTTGAAATGTGCAAGCACAGTTGTGAGAATGAAGCCATAGGGAATGGCATGAGTTTTGGTGCTATTGATAACCCTATCAGTAGGTCCAAGAGGGTTTCCTGTTCAGATGGAACGGGTTCATCTATATTTTTGCCAAGTTGAACCAACCCCTCAGCAGCTTCGCCAGACCCACTTCCCCCTGTTTTGCTCACACTCTCTTCTATTTCACTAAATTCCTCTCCCCAAACAACCATTGCACCAGTTTCTTTTATTATACCAACAGGAGTGGGTGAAGAATCAGCCACTCTTGTCCCCTTTCCCCTCACAGTACTCCTAGCTCCCTTGCTCTCATTTTTTTTCATTTTTACCACCAACTTCTCCAGATTATGTAGACTCTATACCTGCTATACATCCTACAAATCTATTCTCCAAATTTGCAGCAACTTTAGAAATTGTCTCAAGAGAAACTTTAGAATCAGAAGATACCTGTTCAGTTTTGAAAGACCTACTTTCTTCCCCCTTAGTAGCAGACTTAAATGAATCTTCAGATTTCTAGTATTCTTCTTCCCTACCTTATTTCAATCGCTTGTTTATTTGCTTGGTGATGAAGGATTTTCAGAGGTGTTTGACATATCTAGGATAGGGTATGAAAAGAAGAGAATTAGATTGTGTTTGGAAGATGAAAGAAGAATGAGAGTTTTTGACGGCTTGAGAGAGATGAAGTAAGGAATACACCAAAGCTGATCAATATTCAGAGGAATAATTGATGGGGTAGCTACATCTTTTCAGACTCTTCGAAGTTTAATTAAACTGAAATTCAATTTTGAAGAGACGTTGGAGTGTATCCCTAGAATCTAGGTACTTCCATTTGGTTGGGACTCTTTTGAACGGGACTGGTTCACTTGTTACGGATATGTCCAAAAGGAGTTTGGTATTTGGTAGGACTCTCTGCTCATGATCCAAATATAGTTATTTCAAATTATGCAGAGTGTAGAAAACATATCGTGTTATCTTGATGAACTAGGTTCTTCACTGATAATTCTCTTGTGTGAGTCTAAATTTGCCAAAATAGAGAAAATATCATTAGAGATTAATGAGTCATTTTAACATATGGCACAAGAGTATACTATTGAAAGTATGAGACTAAACAAGATTTAATCTAATTATACACAATTTACAGACTTTCTAACCAATTTTTGTTTTTCAATCTTTTTTTTTCGTTTAACCTTGAACTGGTCCTTTTAGGTGATCTTAATCATCCCTAATTCCAACCTGTTCCTCTCAAAGTGATCACTACTTAAGGCTATTGTGAAGATGTCAGCATTTACTTGTCAGTAGCACAAAACTCCACAGTGATCAAACTTTTCTCATATGATGAACTGGTTTCTTTGTCATACTAATAGCACTAGTGTTATCACAAAAAATATAGGGATGCAACCAACATCAATTCCAAAGTTCAGTAATGGTTGTTTGATCCACAACAATTGAGCACAACATGAAGCAGCAGCAACATACTCAGCTTCAGCAGTAGATAAGGCCATTGAATTTTGCTTTTTGGTAGCCCATGACACAAGACATGAACCAAGGAAGTGTGCCATACCTGAGGTGCTCTTCCGATCCACTAGGAAACCTGCATAATCAGCGTCAGCATATCCCACTAGGTTAAAATTACTACCTTTTGGATACTAAAGGCAAAGGTCAGTGGTGCCTTTCAAGTATCTCAATATTCTCTTTACATTAGTCAAGTGGGACTCCTTTGAATTTGCCTGAAATCGAGCACAAAGACCTACACTGCACACAATGTCAGGTCTGCTAGTAGTGAGATATAAAAGAGAACCAATCATTCCCCTATACAACTTCTGATCAACAGATGAACCAGGTTCATCTATATCCAATTTCGTGGATGTTGCAATAGGAGTGTCAATTTCTTTGGATGTTCCTTCCTGGTATTGTTACTGAGGAATAGGTTCATGGACCGGTTCCCTCGAGATTTGAGGATCAGTTCCTCTCTAGTCAGTTCCCCCTGTCATGTTGCCCTGGGTAGAAGAACCTGTTCCATCACCTGTTCCTTCTTCTGGTGCAGCTTCAGTCTGGACTGTGATTTCACCATTTGAATTTCTTATCAGCCCAATCTCTTCATTATCTTATTCCTGCCTCTCAGAAAGAATGTTAGTTTTAAAAAAAATA
>NC_031989.1:48057169-48077929 GCF_001879085.1 Nicotiana attenuata
TCTTACTTGTAAAATTTTGTTAATAAAGGAGGTTGCTCAATATGGATTCTATTTCACTATTGACAGCTTCTTTCCAATATTGTGCCTCTGAGGAAGACATTGCATCCTTGAAGGTACGAGGCTCATTTTCTAACAGAAAAGTATTATGAACCAGAAACCGATATGCCTTGCTATGGTTACATATCCAATAAACACACAATCAACCGTTTTTGGACCTATCTTAACCCTTTTAGGTTTAGGAACTTGTACCTTAGCTAAACACCCCCACACTTTGAAGTATTTCAAGCTAGGCTTCCTTCCTTTCCACTTCTCATAAGGAATGGATTGTGTTGATTATTCGGTTAGCTGTAAGTATAGCTTCCCCCCACAAGTTTTGTGGTAAGCCAGAACTTATTAGCAATGCATTCATCATCTCCTTCAACGTTCGATTCTTCCTCTCCGCAATTCCATTAGATTGTGGAGAGTAAGGGGCAGTTGTTTGGTGAATAATGCCATTTTCCAAACATATTTCTTCAAAAGGAGATTCATATTCGCCACCCCTATCACTTCTTATCATTTTGATCTTTTTGTTTAGTTGCGTTTCAACTTCACTCTTGTATTGCTTGAAAGCATCAATTGCCTCATCTTTACTATTAAGTAAATAAACATAGCAGTATCTCGTGCTATCGTCAATAAAAGTAATAAAATACTTTTTCCCACCGCGAGATGGTGTTGACTTCATGTCGCAGATATCTGTGTGAATTAAGTCTAAAGGACTTGAATTCCTTTCAACGGACTTATAAGGATGCTTAGCATACTTTGATTCCACACATATTTGACATTTGGAATTAATGCAATCAAATTTTGGCAATACTTCTAGATTTATCATCTTTCGCAATGTTTTAAAGTTTACGTGACCTAAACGCGAATGCCATAAAGTGTTTGACTCAAGCAAGTAAGAAGAAGCATTCACTTTATTGATAGGAACTGCTATTACATTTAGCTTAAAAAGGCCCTCATTCAGGTAACCTTTTCCTACATACATATCATTCTTACTTAGTACAACACTATTGGAAACAAAAAATCATTTGAATCCATTCTTGACAAGAAGTGAAGTCGACACATATCATTCTTACTTAGTACAACACTATTGGAAACAAAAATACATTTGAATCCATTCTTGACAAGAAGTGAAGTCGACACAAGATTCTTGCGAATTTCTGGAACATGGAGGACTTGGTTTAGAGTCACTATTTTTCCTGACGTCATCTTCAACGCAATCTTGCCAACTCCTTCAACTTTGGCCGTAGATGAATTTCCCATGAAGATTGTCTCGCCGGGACCTGCGGGGGCATAAGAAGAAAATAACTCCTTGTTAGCACAAACATGGCGGGTGGCTCCAGAATCTATCCACCATTCTTTAGGATTTCCTACCAAGTTGCATTCAGACAACATGGCACACAAGTCCTCCATGTCTTCAACATTTTCAACCATGTTTGCTTGATTTTTCTTCTTCTTTTTCTTTTGTACGTCATGCTTTGGTGCACTACAATCCACGGCCTTATGCCCAGATTTTCCACAGTTGTGGCAATTACCCTGGAAATTTTTCTTGCTTGGCTAATTCTTTGGTCCAGAAGCCTTCTTTATTCCGAAAAACTTTCCGGGTTTTTCTGCTGGTGCCATAGCATGAGCAGGAGTTGAACGGCTTGACGAGGCAGCCACATTTTTAACAGTAGCACCCGTTCCCGCAACATTTCCATTAGTTTGGTTTTCATTCGTCATTTTTTTCTGTAAAGTTGGAAACAAAACAGAACTTGGTTAAATCAATGAAGTTTTGATATCTTCAAACTGAATACCAAACCAAACATACAACACATAACAATGGTGAAGTTTTTATATACTTCAAACCCGTACGTTTATTATTCCGGTAAAGTTTTTATATACTTTAAACCGGACAGCCCGTACGTTTTATTATTCCGGTAAAGTTTTTATATACTTTAAACCGGACAGAACAATTATTGGAGTAGAAAGCACGAAGGCTTTAGTCTCCAAAACAGTATACAAAATATGAATAACAGTTTAATAAATGTTTCAACACAGAAACGTTAGTTTAAAATTCCTTAAGCTTGTGAGCGTTACTGTGTTAAACCAAAAATCAGAAAAAAACTGTTAGGAGCATTAAAGAAATCTGTAAAATAGTAGAGAAATCAGAAATATTCCGAGTCCACAAGTTTCTTGTGTGTCCTTAAGGAATTTTAACCCCCTCACACGTTGCCAAGGTAATGGACTAAATCCTCCCAGGATAAAACGAAATAAACCTTCCTGCAACAGTGGCAATACAAACTGCAGGATACCAACGAACTCAAAGAACGGAGCAATATCACACTTACGAATTTGCGAGAGAGAGACTGCAAATTAGGATGCAGTATATTCAGAAAGAAAGAAGTTCTGGAGTATTTTTCATGTGTAGAAAATGGAGCCTTGCCTCATAATTTATAGGCAATTATCAGAAGAGGTGTCTGGAAAAGGTGCCTTTTCAGAAGAATACGCTGCCTGCTGCGGTTCTATCGCGGTCGCGGCAGAACCGCGGTCAGAGAGGCTCTCTGAATTAGCTTGCCGCGGTTCTACCGCGGTCGCGGCAGAACCGCGGCCAGAGAGGCCCTCTGAACCTTCAGCAGGGTTCTGCGTATTTTCATCAGTGATTTGGCATTTAATTAATTATTAAATAATTAAATAAATTTTGTCCAAAAATAATCTTATCGATCGTTTGACAAATCCAAATCCAAATCCAAATCCCAATCCAAAGCCGAAGCCGAAGCCGAAGCCGAAGCCGAAGCCGAAGCCGAAGCCGAAGCCGAAGCCGAAGCCGAAGCCGAAGCCGAGCCGAGCGAGCGACGACGACGGCGCGAGGGTTCATTCTCTTCAACTCCTTTTAAGAGCTTTAAGAAGTCATTCTATATATAAGCACACAAATGTGGTTGTCCCTCACCAATGAGGGACAAAGTGCAAGACAAAAGTTCACTTCTTCAAATTTTCAATTTCCCTCCATTTTATTTCCCTCCATTTCCAATTCACACTTCTTCTACTTTAAAGCCCAATGGCTTAAAGTCCAACAGTTATAGACACCTTTTCATACTTTGTATCTGGAGTACTTCATTTAATTTCTTCTGTAGTATTGGGCTTTGGCGGCATTTATCATGCACTTTTGGGACCTGAGACACTTGAAGAATCTTTTCCCTTCTTTGGTTATGTCCGTAAAGATCGAAATAAAATGACCACAATTTTAGGTATTCACTTAATCTTGTTAGGTCTAGGTGCTTTCTTCTAGTATTCAAGGCTCTTTATCTTGGGGGCGTATATAATACCTGGGCTCATCATCTGGTTCTCACGTTCTGTGAATAGCCGAGACATTGAGGAATATCCAAAAAGGCATTTTGGGAATCGGCCTGATTCTATCTCTTTTCGTTCCGTTTGAAGAAAGGAAGGACCCCAAAGATTTTATCACCTTGACTTCCCTCATGGTTGAGGTATTATGCTTTTCTCCCTTTTTTTTTAATAATAATATTTTTAACCTATTTATTATAGAATAAAAGCCTGATATGACAAAATTGCCCTTTCATGTTGCATTAAACTATTGAAGGTTTGCTTGATTGAGACGATTGACAATTCGCTAGTCAAATGGCATTGAAGATAGCAAACAAGTATGATAAAGGCTAGATCGACCAATTATAGAGCCTGTTTGGATGAGCTTTTTTAAGTGACTTTTAAGCATAACTAGTATTTTAACTTTTGACCTTTGGCTTGTTTTTGTCATTTTAGCTTAAAAATAAGTGCTTAAAAGCTCTTTTTTTTTTATTTCATCCAAACACTACAAAATGGCTTAAAAACTATTTCGGCTTAAAAGCCCTTAAAATAAGCCAATCCAAACAAGCTCATAGTCTCTTTGGCCATGTTTTCCAAAGTTAAAAGTACATTTTTTTTTCAAGTTAAAACGTTTGACAAATATTTTAGAAGCAAAAAAAATGTATTTTTTTTAAGTAGAAGTAGAAGCAGTTTTCAAGAATCAGAAAAAAATTACTTCTCTCTAAAAATACTTTTTTGAAAAGCACTTTTGAGAAAACTTATAATTAGAAACAGTTTTTAAAAGTTTGGCCAAACACTAATTATTACTCAAAAATGCTACTAATTAACTAAAAATAAACTGTTTTTTCATCAAAAATATTTTTGAGAAAAATACTTTAAAAGAACACTTCTTAAGATAAACTAATTTTTATAGCTTGGCCAAACAATCTATTAGTTCGAAGTACCCGAAGAAGAATAAGATTGGGCATTCGATTTGAAATAATAGCTTCTTTAAATGACTACATCTTTCCTTCAACATCTGACCAACTACCTTGTACTCTTTCATTGGCAATAGACAACTTAATTAGGGATTTGTCCAGATACATATCTAATTAACCCGGGAAGTCTTTCAGAGCACTTGTTTATAGGCGGATCTAGAATTTTAATTTTATGGGTTCAATATTTAATAGTTTTCACACATATATTTACGGCCTGCATCAAAATTACTGAGTTCCATTTACCCTGATAATTCTATGTTGCATCCGTCCCAGCTTTTGCTATGAGGTTGTGGCAATCTCAAATCTATTACACCACCGAAAAACCTCAAAACACTGACGAATTTTCAAACAATATATTCTTTAATTTGTTCAGTTTGATTTAAAAAAAAAGAAGAGATGATTGCAATTTTATGGAAAATTTAACATATCACAATTTTATACAATTAAAAATAATTAGGTTAAAAGAATTTTTACTAGAAATTCAAAATAAAAGAGGTAAGTGTAATATCTTAAACTACGAGGGAGGTCAGTGTAATGGAGCAATAGTTTATGGGCAAATTTAGACTTTTTACGTTTTCTGTTGTTTCACTAGTCTCACTTATGATCAGCATAGTAAAGATATATGAAAGCTGGAGGTCTATTTGAATGAAGTGCATATATATGATAGAACAAAAGTGATTTATCAGTCAAGCAATTTCATTTGAAGAATGGCAGCAAAATAGAATGGAGAAATTAACTAAAAGTTTAGTTGCCCTTTTTTTTTTTTTTTTTAATTTTTAGACTATTCTAATGTTGAACGCGAACCCTTCCTTTCACATAGTTAAGCTAATCTCTGTAAATTCAAGCTATGACGAAGGAATTTGGCTTTGGCTATGGAATTTATCACATCTATATTCCTTTTTCTTGGTATATTTTCTGATGATGAGGTGGATGAAGAAGACGATGGCTCGGGTGAGCGCGTACGACTACGCCTCGCTGTAACTCTAGCCGGCTTAGGCATGTTTGAGCCGATTAAGTGAGGAAAATTGAGCCGAGCTCTCGAGCCGCGGATTTTGAAAGCGGCTTGATCGTAAGCCAACGCTGCATCCTCTGCGGTCTCGTAAGTTCCTAACCACAGCCTTGCACCTTCACCTTTCCTACTTGGGTCTCTTGTCTCCGCCGAAAACGTCCCCCAAGGTCGCCGTTTCACTCCTATGTACCGCGTCCAATCTCGCGGAGCGTTTCTCTCACGCGCCACCGCTGGGGCTTGAGTTTTTTCCTCGGACTCGGAGTACTTTTCATGGGATTCATGTGAAGGATTCTGATCGGTTGGTATTAATGTTTCCTCAAAGTTTTCATCCCAATTAAGGAAGCTGCAGTCGAAGTCGAAGCTGCTAAAACTTGAGCTAGGACTGTTAGGCAATATTTCGTTGCTTGAACTCATGGGCGAAAAAATTTCAGAAAAATCTGAATCATCAAGAAGATGTTGCTTTATCGATTCAAGGAGATGATGAGACTCAGAGAAAAATAAGGTTTCGTCAGCTGGATTCATTTCCATTGCCCTAATAAGGTTTTGAATGAAAATGAATATAGTTTCTTGCTCCTTTTATCTTACTAGGGGTTATTAATTGTGGATGAATGAAAAGGTTGAAACCCACATCTATTTATATATGCTTTGGCCTATTGCACTAGATCGTATCTTCCTGTTTTTCATTAATTATATGTTGCATTCTCCTTCCGTTAAAGATTTTTATGATTTTAAGTTTTTTTTTATACCAAAATGGTGTAAATTATCTCCAACTCATTACACTATTTTTTACATCAAAAAAGAATATTCCTTTTATATTCCTACCTCTTTTATATTATATTATATTATTTTCTTTTATTTAAATTTTATTTGTTTATTTCATAAGCCAAATCCTTTTTTTTCTTTTTTACATATACATCCCATATAATTCATATTCCTTTCTTATATAATCATTTAATATAAAATTATTTATTGCATAGATTTTTAAATAATATAAACTGAAAGCAAATATTATACATTATAAATATTAATGGATAATAAAATTAAAATCATTTATATAATATAATTAAATAAATATTACATTATGTAAATTTATTTTATTTTCTAAATAAATGTTCAACTTCCAGGATTAATATATTGCTCCCATTTATGCTCTATTACTACATTATAAAGTGCAGAATGAGCATCTTTGTCCTTAACATTTTTTTTAAGCTAAAAATTATTCAAATCGATAATTTTCATCTACTACCATTTCTACTGTTGGAGTTGGACCTTTCCAAGCATCTTGAATTAGTGCACTAAGATCACGCTCATCCTCGATTATCATGTTGTGCAGTATAATACATGTAGTTAATATATCATGTAACACTCTTTTTCTTAAAAAACGTGACGGTCCTGCAACAATTTCAAAACGAGATTGTAAAACTCCGAATGCACGTTCAATATCTTTTCGACATGATATTTCTTCTTATGAGAACGTGGCTCACGAATAGTTTGCACAATATTAGACTATTTTGGATATATACTGCTAGTGTCATCTAATTTATTAAATATTTATTTTTATATTATTTAATGAACATTGTGTTATTTATTAACAATATATTGTATTTTATATTTGTACTTTTCTTTTTTGTGATGGTTATATTTTTATATACAATTATAACTTATAATAAAATTAACTTACAGTATTATATAAAAATAATTTATACTAAAATTAATTTATAAAAATTATATACCAAAATTAAGATGTAAATTAATATTATAAAAATATTGCATAAAAAATAATTAGGTATATTAGGGACCTAAATGAAAAAAGTAAAATTTATTATAGGTTAAAATAAAAGTGTTATATAATAAAAAATAATAACAAAATATTGATGAATAATAATGGTGTTGATGAATAGTGTTACACCAAATTTGGTATTACACCAAATTTGGTGTAACACTATTCACACACCAAAATGGTATTGGGTTGGAGCACCAAAACATCAAATATTACAACAAAATAGGATTTGGTGTAATGAAAAGTTATTTTTTTCAACTATACAAATATATTATTTTTTTGGGATTGATTAATAATGAAAGTGTGTCACATAAATAATAGAGTGAGTAGGAGTTTCTGTGAAGTTTCCATTTTAAGCAGCTGCATGTTATGCCTTTTAGGAGCAGTGTTAATAAAATTAGTACTGATATATCCCATTAAGAAATGAATTATTTCATCAAAGGGAATTAAAAAATACAGTTCTATGTGAATATAGACATGAAGTGCGACAAAAGTACTAACACTATTTTTTCAGTGCAGATTCATTAATTTTAGACCTAGAGGAGGATCTTTACACGTTCACATAATCTATTGAATCCCGAGCAGAAACGTTTTTTATTTGACAGGCCAAGAGATTGGTTTATTTATATTCTCATTTTTGTCTTTTTGGTGAAAAATGAACTGTCAAAATAAATATAAGAAAGAGTTATATACTGGAAACCGTGAAGAGCTGATACAGAAATACAAAGGCTAATTTACAAGAGATCTGGCAAGCTTGTCCTTTTAACAAATTTGGCAGCTCATTTTATCACCAGAAGAATATATATGTCAAGCTACACTACGCTAAAATATTTCCATTATGAACGTGGCAAAGATCTTCTTGATCTAAAATGGATCCGAATATTTCAGAAATGATCGCCTCTTTGTCATTCTGATGTATATTATCACTGTTCTTTATTACTACCTCTTTATGATTGTTGCACAAAACAATACTAGACAGAGTATAATAAAGAGTATAAAAATACTCGATAATTATGCCCCATTATAAAAATACTAGACGTTAATGTCTTTCCGCGTTAAACCACTCGCCATAAGCATACATGACAATTAAAACATACTCCCTCCGGTCTCCTTATGTGGCAAAGTTTGAATCGGTACGATGTTTAAGAAAGAACGAAAGATATTTGAAACTTGTGGTCTAAAATAAATCATAGATATTTATGTGGCTATAAAAACTTCTCATTAAGAATAAAATAAAATGTTTGAGTTAAATTATTTTCAAATTTAGAAAGTTGTCCTTCTTTTAAAAACGGACTAAAAAAGAAATGTTACCATATAAATTGGAACAGAGAGAGAATTTTTATATCATTTAGGGAGATAGCATTTTTGGTCCATGAATTATTGGGTAATACTGATTCTGGTCCCTGTTTATTCGACTAAATACATTTAACCTTTACTTAACTCAAATGTGTGCTTTTGATCCTTAAAGCTAACAGAAGCTAAATCTCAACAGAATTATTACTTTTTAAAGGTAAAAAAATTTGTTGTGACGGTGCCTCTCTTTTGTTTATTTTCTTTTTTTGATAACTTCCATGGAAATTGAGTTTGCAGCTAGAGAGACGACGAAGGAGATGAAGATCAGAGTTGAGAGAAAGCAGAAATGCTCTGTATTTATAATTATAACTAACTAACTAACTATTACACATATACCTCTAATATCTTAACTAACTTAAGATGAGCTTGATCCTAGCTGGAATGTTGCAACTACAGCTTGAACATTGCTTTCACATGCTCGTTGTTCAACACTCCCCCTCAAGCTGATGGTTGAAACAGGTTCTTCACTCCAAGGTTCCTTAGTAGATAATCATATTGTGCTTTGCTCAGGCCTTTTGTAAGTAAATCTGCCAGTTGCTCCTTTGTAGATACATGCTCAGTTTTGATCAGACCATCTATGATCCTCTCTCTTACAAAGTGACAATCTATGTCTATATGCTTGGTTCTTTCATGAAAGATTGGATTTGCAGCAATTTGTATTGCAGCTTTGCTGTCACACATCAACTGAACAGGTAAATCCACATGAATTCCTAGCTCTTTGAACAGCCCCACAAGCCAAGTAACCTCTGCAGTGCATGAAGCCATGCTTCTAAATCCAGCTTCAGCTGAGCTCCTAGAGACAATTTCTTGCTTCTTGGATTTCCAAGAGATAAGAGCACCACCAAACTTCACTAGATAGCCTGTCACTGACCTT
Organism: Nicotiana attenuata; assembly: GCF_001879085.1. NCBI lineage: Eukaryota > Viridiplantae > Streptophyta > Magnoliopsida > Solanales > Solanaceae > Nicotiana > Nicotiana attenuata. The sequence goes on from NC_031989.1 coordinate 48,066,505, forward strand.
CTTGTCTCCACATAGGTCCCCCAATCTGAGTCACAGTAGGCTGTTGCTTGCTTGTATTCTCGGTAGGCATTAAGAGTCCTAGGACAGGTTCTGTCTTGACATATTTCACCACCCTGAGAGCAGCTTCTAGGTGATATATGTTTGGGCAGTGCATATATTGGCTAAGAACTTGGACTGCAAATGCCAGGTCTGGTCTAGTCATGGTGAAGTATAGTAGTCTACCCACCAGCCTCTGATAGATACTAGCATCCTTCAGTTTTTCATCTGCAACTGCATTGTCACTTTGCAGCCAACTATCATAGTCCACAGAAGTCATTTTTTGGTTCAACTATAGTGGAGTTCCTGCAGGTTTAGCTCCATTCAGTCCTGATTCATAAATGATCTCTAAAGCATATTTTCTTTGATTCATCACTATGCCCTTCTCAGACCTAGCAAACTCAATTCCTAGGAAGAATTTGAGCTCACCTAGATCTTTCATATTAAACCTGTTCTGCAAGTCCCTCCTAGTCTGATCCACCATGCTTTGGTTGTTGCCTGTGATCAACAAATCATCTACATAGACTAAGATGGGTGCTATGTCATGACCTATTCTTTTAATGAATAGAGAGTAGTAAAAGTGACTTTGTCTGAACCCCATCTGCAGTAAAGCCTCAGTCAACTTCAAGTTCCACTGCCTTGGGGCCTGCTCAAGTCCATAGAGGGATTTTTGCAGTTTGTAGACCTTCTGAGACTCCCCCTGTCTAGCACACCCTTCAGGAATGTGCATATAGACTTCCTCTTGAAGTTCTCCATTGAGAAAAACATTTTGAACATCCATCTGATAGAGACACCAGCGCCTTGATGCTGCAAGTGCTATAATGGACCTCACAGTGACCATCTTGGCTATTGGGGAAAATATTTCTGTGTAATCCAGACCCTCCTTTTGAATGTACCCTTTTGCAACCAACCTGGCCTTATATCTTTCCACTTCACCTGATGCTATATACTTTACCTTAAAGATCCATTTGCATCAAATTGACACTTTTCCTGGTGGCAAATCTACAATTGTCCATTTGTGGTTGTCCTCTAAAGCTGCAATCTCATATTGCATAGCTTTTGTCCACTTTGGATCAGCAGCAACCTCTTCGAAGGTTTGTGGCACTATCACAGATGAAAAAGTTGTGAGAGCTTGCAGGAAATGAGGAGTCACATGATTATAGGACACATATGATGAAAGGGGATAAGCACGGGTAGTGCCCTGGGACTTTGTCACATAATCTTTCAACCACGGTGGAGGTTTACTGTGTCTGAGTGACCTTCTGAGATTTTGAGTGTCTGAAGCATCAGTGGAGTCATAGACTAGTTGTGGTGGATATGGTGCTTCAGAATTAACCGGAACACCAAGCAGGTTAGGTAGTTGTTCTTGAGCTTCTTCTGGAACTGGTATCTCCCCCTAGGATAAAGTCGTGGGATTTGGTTTTTCAGTAGCAGCTTCAGTATGGTTTGTTGGAATAGAGGAGCCAAGATGAGGCTGAGATAATGTTGGGGATTGGAGGTCCAAGACTGGAAATAAAGGAGTGCCTGAGCTTATCATGTCCTTGAATAGAAAGATGGCTTCATGAAATACTACATTCCTGCTTACAAAGAATGACTTAGAATGTAGATTATATAAAACATATCCCTTTTGTGTGGGAGAATATCCCATGAGTACAAATGGTATTGCTCTGGAGGAGAACTTGTCATTTATATTCGGAGTGGTTGCATAGCTCAAGCAACCAAACACTCTTAAATGATTCAAGGAAGGAGGGTGCAAGTAAAGCTTTTCAAAAGGTGATTTGTATCCAATGACTTTGAAAGGAAGCCTGTTGAGTAAGTACACCAAAGTGTTGACACACTCTCCCCAAAACCTTAAAGGTATTGATTCTTAAAATCTGAGTGATCTAGCCATGTCTAAGTTTGTCCTATGCCTTCTCTCAGCAACACTATTCTATTGAGGAGTATACATACAAGTACTCTGATGATTAATGCCTAGTTATAGTAATAAACTTGTGAACTCAGTACTGAAAAACTCACATCCATTGTCTGTTCTAAGTGTTTTCACTTGGGTAGAAAACAAATTGTGTACTTTGACAAAAACAATTCTCAGCACTATTAATGTGTCTGACTTGGAGTGAATAAGAAATATCCAAATGTATCTTGTGAAGTCATCTACAATGGTCACAAAGTACCTTTTTCCATTATAGGTAGGTACTCTATAGGGACACTAAATGTCACAATGAATCAATTCAAAAGCAGATTTTGACATTGTATTACTCAATGAAAAAGGCAGTCTTGTTTGTTTAGACAGAGGACAAACAGTACAAGGATGATGCTCACCCTCTTCTAGATTTCTGATTACATCATGCCTTTTTATTATATGAAGCGGTGCATTTCCTAACCTTCTATGCCAAAGTAAACTAGTAAGAGAAGAGTGACTGCTAGCAGTACAAACACTGTTAGTTTCTGCACTTTTAATCCTTGTCAGTGTTGAACCTTGTTGTGCAAAATTCTTCTTCGGCATATATAGTCCATGATCCTCCTTACCAATTGCTTTCACCTGACCACTTCAAAGATCCTGTATGATACAGAAGTCAGGAAAGAATAGGGCTGAACACTGCAACTCCTTTGTCAGCTTAGACACAAATAATAGGTTGTATTTAAATTCTAAGATATACATTACATTAGATATGTCCTGACCCTCAAACACATAAGCTTTTCATGTATGAGATACATAAGCTACATCACCTGTTTGTAGATGAATTTTACTCCTTTCAGACATAGGTATCTGCTTAAAAGTTTTCAACACTTCTAAAGTGGATGCCATATGGTATGTTGCTCCTGTGTTACTATCTATTCGTTATTAACACATAAACTGAATAAGTCTTTCATAGTACCTATTGCAGCTATTGTAGATTTCTCATATGAGCCTTCATTGCATCCTTTGCTTAGCAGTTGGATGATCTGTTGGTACTGTTCCTGTGTAAAGAATGGAGTTGATGGTTGTGCCATAGAGGTAACAGCTGATATGGGGGGCATTTCTTCCTTGTTGATGTGGCTGGAGTGGAGGTGGTGGAGCAGGTCTGCTCACAGAGTTTCCTGTTGTTGAGTTAGCATCAAAATTAAAAGTATATTTTGCATAACTACCTGAATTACTTTCCTTCCTTTTTGACTTAAAATCCGGTGGATAACCAATCAGCTTGAAGTAGTTTTCCTTTGTATGGCCTTTGTAGTGGCAGTACTCACATTGTAGCTGATTCTTCTTAGACTTGAGATTGCCTCCAGTGTAGCCTGCTCCTATGTTACTATACAAAGAAACTCCTTCTAAATGCTCAGAGGTTTGAACAGTTTGAGTAAGATTAACAATGCTCCTTTGACTCCTTGATCAATAATCAAGGAATATGCCTTGTTCAAGGAGGGAGTTGGATCCATCATCATGATCTGATTTCTGGCTTGAGTGTATGTTTCATTCATTCCTGTCAAGATTTGAAGGAGCCTTTGATATTGAAAATGCTCTAAGTATCTCTTAGACTCTGGAAATGGGCACCCAGGGCATGGCATAATTGCATCAAACTCATCCCATAAGTCTCTGAGTTTGGAGAAGTAATCAGCCACTATCATAGTGCCTTGGCTAAGTGAGTGAATTTCCTTATGAAGAAACTGCACTCTCGATCCATTAACCTTACCAAATCTCTCTCTCAAATCCTCCCAGACCTTATGTGCACTTGATGCATACAACATATGTAACGACCTGACCGGTCGTTTTGAGTCCTAGCGCTCTGTTCAGCAGTCGGAGGCCATGAAAGCTTCATTTCGAGTATTATATCCGGGAAGTTCAGAGTTGATTTAGAAAGAGAATTGTCATTTGGGAAGCTTGCAGTTGAAAGAATGAACTAGGATTGGATTTTTGAGTAAACAACCTCGGAATCAGGATCTGAAGGTTCCAGCAGGTTCGTATGATGATTCCGGACTTGGGCATATGCTCGGTTCAGGTTTTGGATAACCCGGGAGCGTTTTGGCGCCTATTGTGGAAGTTAGCATTTTAGAAGAAATTTCATAAGTTTGGTTTGAAGTGCATTTTAATGTTATCAATGTCGGTTTGGGATTCCGAGACTGCGTATAGCTCCGTATGGTGATTCTGGAGTTGGAAGCGCGATCGGAAGTGAATTCGGAGGTCCGTAGGTCATTTTGGAGCCATTTGGCTAAAGATAGAAATTTGAAGGTTTTTGAGAAGTTTGACCGGAGGTTAACTTTTTGATATCGGGGTCGGAATCCGATTCCGGAAGTTGGAGTAGGTCCGTAATGTCGAATATGACTTGTGCGCAAAATTTGAGGTCAATCAGACGTGATTTGATAGGTTTAAGAATCGAAAGTAGAAGTTGGAAGTTCTAAAGTTCATAAAGCTTGGATTGGGGGGCTGATTCATGATTTTAGCATTGTTTGATGCGATTTGAGGCCTCGAGCAAGTCCGTAATGTGTTTTAGGATTGGTTGGTATGTTTAGTTGGGGTCCCGGGGGCCTCGGGTGGATTCCGGATGGTTAACAGATCAAATTTGGAAGTTGAAGAACAGCTGAAGGGATCTGGTATCTGGTACCCGCAGAAGCGGAGAAGAAGTCGCAGAAGCGGACGAGGGCGAGGGCAGCCAGGACCGCAAAAGCGGCCCTTGATCCGTTGATGTGGAACCGCAGAAGCAGAAGGCCTGGTGTGGGGAGCCGCAGAAGCGGCAAGCGGTCTGCAGAAGCAGAACCGCGGAAGCGGGCAGGGTCCCGCTGAAGCGGAAATGACTGGGGCAGTGAGGATGTTTTAAGTTCGGGGTTGAGTTCATTTCAACCCCATTTTTCTTCCATTGGAGTCGATGGGGAGCAGCTTGGAGACGCCATTTTCATCACTTGTCATGAGGTAAGTAATCTATACTAGCTTTTGAGCTAAATATATCAATTATACATGGATTTAGGCGTGAAAATTAGTATAAAAAGTGGGGTTTGGTGGAAAACCTAGAAAATCATATTCTTGGAATTTAGCTACGATTTTGAGTATGGAATTAAGAGAAAATCATATATTTGAGTTCCTAAGGTCATGGATAACCTTTGTCTTCGAGAAATTTTGGATTCCGGGCACGTAGGCCCGAGGGCATTTTGGTCATTTCACTAAGCAGAGTTGGGAATTGGTATAATTTGCATTGTTAACAAGTATTGAGAGTATTCTCATTAGTTTGTCGTTAATTGGCTAGTTTTGGAGCAATGTGCCTTGGTTCAAGCCTTCGGAAGAATGTAGAATGCCGGTTATGAGTCTTCGGAGCGAGGTGAGTCTCCTTTCTAATCTTGTGAGGGGGAATTTACCCCATAGGTGAGTTAAATTGGTTATGTGCTCCTATTTGTGGGGGCTACGTACGCACGAGGTGACGAGAGTCCGTGCGTAGCTACTATTTGTTATTGTCCGGGTAGCTAGGACCCAAAAGCATGAGTACTTGAAGTAATTGTAAATTCTTGGATAACTCAAATTGCTTGTGTCACATGGAATTTGTAAATGAACTTCTAAAGAGATTTAATCTTACTTGTAAAATTTTGTTAATAAAGGAATTGATATATATATATATATATATATATATATATATATATATATATATATATATATATATATATATATATATATATATATATATACCGATAAACACTCCCTGATAAGTTCTTACTTGATTGATTGAGCATGCTATATTTGGATTAATTGTGAACCCCTTTGAGGGTTTGAATTTCTTAAATCACATTAAATTTATAAAAGGATTTCTAAAAAGACTTAAGCTTCGCTTCCTCAGATTATTTAAAGAGAGTTGGCTTTTCTTGGACAATTGCTCCATGTTGACTTATTGACTGACTGTCTGTGTGTGTTTATTTTGGAACGGGCCGAACGCCTCGGCAGATTAAATAGATGCATTTATAGGCGCGCCGTCGACCCTCGGCAAGTGCACATTTACTTTCTGTTGGATCGGGCCGTCGCCTCGGTATGATTTGCGCATGATATCTTTTATATATTGATGCATGAGGAATCTTAAATGATGACATTGCCTTTCATGGCTTGAGATGAACTCATTAAATGAAGAAAATTAAAATCTTGAAAATCCTTTGCTAATTGTTAAAAGGTGTTTACCTGTTTTACAGCTTTGTGAATTAGAATATGTTATATGAATCCATGATTTCCCCACACATTTAATATATTATTATTGGACCGCTAGTGAGTATCCAGGTTGACCATCTCGTCTCTACCTCTTCGAGGTTAGGCGGGATACTCACTGAGTACACGTTGATTACGTACTCATACTACACTTCTGTGCATTTTTGTTGCACAGGTATATGTTACTTTAGGTAGCAGCACGGATGATTTGGGGACTTGGTGAGCCGCATTGTTCGAGACGACCCGCAGCTAGAGTAGTCCCCTTCCAGTACTTTATTTATTGATTCTCTGTCCACTGTATTTCGGATAGACATTTGTATTTTATTTTCCTTATCAGTAGTTGCTCATGCACTTGTGACACCGGGTTCTGGGATGGTTTTCTTTGAAGATGTGTATTAATAGTTAATTTCTTCATTTGAATTGAAATAGAGATTGTTTTATATATGAAAAATGGAAGTAAAACTCCTAGGTTTTCAAAGTTATAAAAAGAGAATTTAATTGGTGATTTAGTTGGCTTGCCTGACAGCGGTGTCCGGCGCCATCACGACCCGTAGTGGATCTGGGTCGTGACAATATGGTATCAGAGCACTAGGTTCCTAGGGTCTCACGAGTCATGAGCAAGTCTAGTAGAGTCTCGCGGATCGGTACATAGACGTCTGTACTTATCCTTGGGAGGCTGCAGGACTGTTAGGAGTACTTCCCTTCTTGATTCCTCATTGTGTGATTCGATTTCATGAGAGGCTTATGCCTTTGTTTCTTTCTTACTCAATCCTATGCAACGCGAACCGCTTGTTATAAATCGAAAATTGAAGAACCGTAATGGTACTACAGATGTGATACGGGATGTTTCTCCCGGTATAGCTAATCAGATCACTGTCGTCGCCTTATAGAAGAATATTTTATTGTTTCAGCCCAGTAGCGGTATTTTCGAGGGCTTTGAGGCTAGGCACAAGTTGCCGCAATGCTTATGAATGACTATTCTGCAGTAGTAATATGATGGTAGGGTGTTGCCCACGTGTCAGGGCAGTGAATGATTTCAAGGGAGGTTTACTCAATGCATAATCAAGAGATTCAGTACGTTATTCCCGGCAAGGGGAAAGGTAATCGAACTAAGGGTCAGCTGGATTGGTGGAAGTAATGAGACTTGGTAATTGCAAGCGTGGTGGAATTTTTCTTCTATAATTGGGGTGCAGTCGTCCTAATTGGACGTATAAAGTTTGTCGGTGTTATGATTTTCTACAATTCGCCTTTGAGGCAGGGTATTGTGAAATAGTATTAGAGATTCAACTATCAGATATCGCTGGATGCGGTGGTTCAGGATTGTATTTCTATTGTTGACGGTTCGAGAAAGATGACCTTCGGAAGGGTTTGGAGTTAGTAGCAAATTGAGGATTCAAGTTCTATGAAGATGAATTTTATTAAGGCAACAACTGAGCAGCAAAAGATGAGAAGGGCCTGTGGGAAATGTCAGGCGGAGTTTTAAATTGTTAAAAGGCCAGGCATATAAAGCAAGGATTAAAGTAGTCGATTAAGGGGATGAGCTCCGCCAAAGTGGGAGAGTGGCAGAGATGCATATGGGCTTGCAGTGGAGAGACCACGCACCTTAAGAAGAGTTTGGAGTGATTTGATAACATTAGTGATTGGTGATTGGGGTCTACGGATTCAATTTGGAGCAGGAGGTTCTTGTGCGGCCGGAGGTTTATTATAACGGGAAGGAGCCGCTTAAATAAAGAAGAATGCAGCATGGCTTTGAATTGGGAGGATGTGGTCGCACATTTAAATGATGTCCGCAAGGGGTAAAATGGACCTGTGCAACTGGAGTGTGAGCTCAGACTCAGGAAGGGTCATTGATGTCGTAGTAATTGCACCCTGTGCAACAGTGTCGGAAGGTGCCGGGGAGAGCCTTCTATAGGTGGATTAGCCAAGTGAGCAGATTAGTAGTCGCGTGGTTGGAGAGGCTTCTGCGAAGAATTTTATCGGGTGTGTAGCGAAGGGATCGATCGTGCGAATGTGGTGGATGATTTAGAGTATAAGAAAGAGGTTTTACAGAGAGATCTCGAGAATTTTGGCGGTTGATTGTGCAAAGTTATGTCTATAAGGGATAAAAAGGAGGAGTGAGATCCAAATTTGTGAAATAATGGCTTCAAGCTAAGTGGGAGAGTCCCACCGCTTATGATTGGGTTGCGTAGTTAGCCACTTGCGAGGTTTCTGGTTATTAGCATATTGCTGAGCTGTTTCAGCTACGGAAAAGAACATAAGTGGTGAATTAAGCAAAGGGATTATTAAAGGTGGGCTATCGTTGGCCTTATTGGCCCATGTCCAGACTTGGGGAAGGATTCAAGATTGTGTTTGTAAAGATGCGGGTTCCAAGAGAAGGGATTCTGCCAGGTGCATCACCAATGGGGTATTCATGTGCTAGAAGATTTATGGAATTGATTATATTCGAGACCAAGTCAGAACGGGTGGCTCTCAGTAACGGTTCTGATGGGTTCAAAAAAAAGGATAAAGTGTGATGCCGAATGATTTCGAGCCTATAGATACGGTTTAGAATGGAGCTTGATAGCAACCTGAGAAGAGGCACAGAGTGTTCTATGATGTTTTGACTTGCAGTGTAGAACTTGAGAGGAAAATGAGAAGAGATTTTGGATTCGTAATAGGATTAGCAGAATGGTCATGTTAGTTGATGGTGCGAATATACGCGCAAGGAAGGTATGAATTGGTTCGTGGGATTTGAGACAGCATGGTCTCGTGATTCAGGGTCACTCGGGATGAGTACGGATGGAGTATGATATGTCACAGATGGAGTTAGTATTATCTCTAAGGAAATCAAGGATAAATTGGGAGAAGGTAGATTGATTGGCCATAGTTGAATTTGGCATATTGGTGTTAGCGATCAGTTTCCTCAGCGTGATCGAGTTATGCAAGTGAGTTGCGATGGTATGTATGAGGCTTGTCAGCTGCCGTAATTGATATTATTCAGAAGCATTCTTATGTTATGGCTTGTTATGTGTAAGCAGATCCCGAAAGGGTTATGGTGGCTTGGACCCTACTTAGAGATTTGCATATTCTATGGTTATGAGAATTCGCCTGTGTGTTGCTATGTTCGTCCTGGAGTAAGTTCAGTGAAAAGCTTTTATGCGACGAAGTGTTAACCTATTAGTGGTTCCGAAGCTATGATGAAAAATGAGTTCTATCGTATATTGGCATGTTAAGTGCAGTGAATGGTATGGAATTTGCAGTGAAGAGCAAGGTAGCAGTTCGGTGTTGACAAGGATGTCACAAGCTCGGATGAGCGGGAAAGGGGTTTCGACGTTTAAGGTAAGCTGGTATTGCCTTCAGCGTCACCTGAGATCGGTGTTTTGTGAAAAGGGTCTTTGCGTCCTGGTTAATGATTCTTGATCGCTTTTCAGCTTTAGTGCGGTCGGTGGTTTGGAGGTACGACCCAACTATTTGTTATGGTAGGTGGTGGGAGTTTGTCCCACAGGAAGATCGTATAAGTGTGACAGGTAGTCACTTGATTGATTGAAGAACTTAAACCGAGTATGAAGATTTGTGATGAGATCGATAAGTTGAGAATATGTGCCTGGAGGTCACTCAATTACTATGTTGTGGACTGTGGATGAGTACTCCAGTTATGATGGTTGTTCTTGTGTGTTATGAGAAGGGGGAAATTAGTATGTACCTTTGAAAGGTTATCGGTTTAGTTGATATGATCGGGATCGACTTGAGGTCGGTGGATGAATTTAAATGTGAATATGGGCTCTATGTCAGGCCAGTTGTGTTCATTTCAGTAATGTGCTCCTTGTGGAGGAGTAGAAAGGGTGTTATTTTGCTGTCAGATATTTCGTGTAGTGATACGTTGCGCCATGTGAGTTGTGAGACGGCTTGAGAAATTGCTTACATGTTGAGGATCCGAGTAGAAATGATGTTATATGAGCCAAAGGCTCTTGGGATTCAGATTGTATATCGCACCTCAGTTGTGCTTGGGTTTCGTAGCTTATAGCGCTACATGTTCCCTCAGGGATGTTATTATGCACTTAGCGTGCTTATGACCGATATTTGGTATGTTGTATAATGAGCAAATTTAGCTCGATGTATATCTCCTTATGTGAGTTCTACGTACGGATCGGTTGGCACGCCGCCATGGTTATGTTGTTCGGATCGGGTTGCGCGCCGCAATAGCGTAATGTTCAGTACGGTTCCCCATACCTGTTTATTGTGTTCTGTTTCCTATTTTCTAAGGAAAGTCCGTATTAGTGCGTGAGATAGATAATTCTTTTCAGAGTTCATTTTCTTTTTGTATCGCATTATTAAATTGGTAACTTATTGGCACATTGTGGTATCACATGAGACTTTTGATTATGTCCGGGGTGGCTTATTGCCTGAGCAGTTCGTACTGGGCGAGATGAGCCCATTAAATTCAGGATCAGTGCAATCTGACTATATAGAGTATGTTGAGGAGCAAGATCTCCACTTGATTCAGAATATGGTGATGTTTCCTGTCAGAAGTATAGACTCAATGATTGGTCGACTCTGCAATGATTATGAATTTCTTCACACCTCTTCTGTTGTGACGGTGTTGTAAGAGTTGGAGTAAGACCCATGTATGTTATGGGGTGCAATGGGGGCACCAGATTCGTGGAATTCCAATTAAGTGGAACAGAAAATGTTATCGTGATCCGGTGAGTAAAATGATGAAAAAGTGTGAATTCAGCAAAGTTGTGCAATCAAGATTGGGTACATCGTGTGGTGGTTGATACGGTGTTCGTATGTTGGAAATAGGCCAGGCTTAGAATTCCGGATGTTGGAATTGGGCCCTAAGGCTTATTTACCTTGATAAGAGGGAATATCTTCAGAATTGATCGAGCTGATGTGCTCAACTGATTTGTGGTAGCACGGGAAGGTGCATGAGAAGTTAACTAGTGATTTCAGACTACTCCAGCACAGTTCTCAGCACGTTCGAGGACGAACGTTTGTTTAAGTGGGAGAGAATGTAACGACCCGACCGGTCGTTTTGAGTCCTAGCGCTCCGTTCAACAGTCGGAGGCCATGAACAGCTTCATTTCGAGTATTATGACTTGTACGCGTGGTCGGAATTAAGTCCGGGAAGTTCAGAGTTGATTTAGAAAGAGAATTGTCATTTGGGAAGCTTGCAGTTGAAAGAATGAACTAGGATTGGATTTTTGAGTAAACGACCTCGGAATCAGGATCTGAAGGTTCCAGCAGGTTCGTATGATGATT
>NC_031989.1:48079690-48170054 GCF_001879085.1 Nicotiana attenuata
CTTAGTTAAAGTTTAAGTTTAAAGTAAGTAATATATATATATATATATATATATATATATATATATATATATCGATAAACACTCCCTGATAAGTTCTTACTTGATTGATTGAGCATGCTATATTTGGATTAATTGTGAACCCCTTTGAGGGTTTGAATTGCTTAAATCACATTAAATTTATAAAAGGATTTCTAAAAAGACTTAAGCTTCGCTTCCTCAGATTATTTAAAGAGAGTTGGCTTTTCTTGGACAATTGCTCCATGTTGACTTATTGACTGACTGTCTGTGTGTGTTTATTTTGGAACGGGCCGAACGCCTCGGCAGATTAAATAGATGCATTTATAGGCGCGCCGTCGACCCTCGGCAAGGGCACATTTACTTTCTGTTGGATCGGGCCGTCACCTCGGTATGATTCACGCATGATATCTTTTATATATTGATGCATGATGAATCTTAAATGATGACATTGCCTTTCATGGCTTGAGATGAACTCATTAAATGAAGAAAATTAAAATCTTGAAAATCCTTTGCTAATTGTTAAAAGGTGTTTACCTGTTTTACAGCTTTGTGAATTAGAATATGTTATATGAATCCATGATTTCCCCACACATTTAATATATTATTATTGGACCGCTAGTGAGTGTCCAGGTTGACCATCTCGTCTCTACCTCTTCGAAGTTAGGCGGGATACTCACTGAGTACACGTTGATTACGTACTCATACTACACGTCTGTGCATTTTTATTGCACAGGTATATGTTACTTTAGGTAGCAACACGGATGATTTGGGGACTTAGTGAGCCGCATTGTTCGAGATGACCCGCAGCTAGAGTAGTCCCCTTCCAGTACTTTATTTATTGATTCTCTGTCCACTGTATTTCGGATAGACATTTGTATTTTATTTTCCTTATCAGTAGTTGCTCATGCACTTGTGACACCGGGTTCTGGGATGATTTTCTTTGAAGATGTGTATTAATAGTTAATTTATTCATTTGAATTGAAACAGAGATTGTTTTATATATGAAAAATGGAAGTAAAACTCCTAGGTTTTCAAAGTTATAAAAAGAGAATTTAATTGGTGATTTAGTTGGCTTGCCTGACAGCGGTGTCCGGCGCCATCACGATCCGTAGTGGATCTGGGTCGTGACAACATACTACTTAGTAAGCCAGGTCTAACAACATTCATAATTCATGAAAAGACAACAACATTCACCTTTTCCCACAGATCCTGTAGTTCAGGTGCAAATCTAGACTTAGGATATCGACCATCTACAAACTCTAGCTTACTTTTCCCTAGCAGACAAATTCGCATATCACGACTCCACAATGCATAGTTTTCAGATCAACAAGTTGAAGAGAGATCAGAGAACTACCTGGTGTGTTGGTTGGCTGCAGGTACAAGGGATGATTGTGATAGATTGTAGGGAAGACACTTCCTCCAGTTATAGCATTCACTGGATTTGAAGTTCCAGTAGCATTTGCAGAAGGAGTGCCATAAATTACATCTTCAATTGCCATCTCTAGCTGGATTAGCGAGTGAACAAAAAAAAAATCAAGCCCTAGCTTCAATTAGAGTTCCCTCACGAGAATTCACTCACTTAATTGAGTGAATCTGAGAAACTAACGAAGACAACTGAGTTATTAAGTGCCAACGATCAGTGTCAAGGTTCTGATACCATGATAACTTCAATGGAAATGGAGTTTGCAACTAGAGAGACGACGAAGGAGAAGAAGATCAGAGTTGAGAGAAAGCAGAAATGCTCTGTATTTTTGATAATGAAGGAAAATGAAAGTCTGTAACTAACTACTACATGTATAGTGTATAGTTATAACTAACTAACTAACGATTATATATACACCTCTAATATCTTAACTAACTTAAGATGAGCTGGATCCTAGCTGGAAAGTTACAACTATAGCTTGAACATTGCCTTCACACGCTCATTGTTCAACATTTCTCTTTTTAATTCATTTTCTTAAAAAATAAATCTGTTAAGTATTTAACTTCTGTTAACTTCAAGGATTGAAATCACACCGTTTGATTAATTAAAGGTTAAATATGCTTAGTCGAATAATATAAGGACCAAAATCACAATTATCCAATGACGTAAGGACCAAAAATGTTATTTTTCCTATCATTTATGCTCTGTGAAAATTACCTATCATGCTAACTTGACAAAAATGAGCAATATATCTATGAGGTAAGGTCTCTCTTACCTAAACTTTGAGCTGCATACTACGTTACGCAATGCACATACTCAGTTAAACCTTTTCAATTTATACAAAATATAGTTTAACAATGTCAAATACATCTATACAACTCATCTCTCAAAATTGGATCTTTGTTTCAATTAAAGTCAAATTCAAATCTTAGTCGAAATTAGTCAAATTAATAGACTCATTTCAATTCTAGGTAACCCATAATCTTCTAATTAAATCCAAATCCTTCATTTATTAGCCACTAGATCTGTTAGATTAGGTTAAACCAATGGCCTTCTTTCTCTCTGATCTCTAGACTCTATTCTCTCTTTTTCTCTCATGTTGTGAATATCTATATTATTGAAGTTATTTGCTCAAACATTTACGTAGTTTCTTGCGGCAGAAGCTTTCTGTTTATGTTTCATAATATACCCATTTGTTAGACTCACTTTCATGATATATCTAAATTACATCAAATATTCAAAAGTATTACACCTTATATCTCCAAAACTTTTCCATATATTCTAAAACATATCACAATATTTTAATTTGGATTACAATCAAATCGAACATAAATAATATTTTAATTTAAAATATAATATTTAAACTAAACATACCACAATATTCTAATTTGAAATACAATATCCAAAGCACACATATCATATTATTCGATGAAGACTAGAATATTCAAACCAAACATATATTCTAATTTGGAATGCAATCCAAACCAAACATACCACAATATAAATACAATATTCAAACTAAACACACCATAATATTCTAATCTGGAAAGTATTCAAACCAACATATTGCAATATTTTAATTTGGAATACAATAACCAAACCAAGTATACTATAATTTTTTAATTGGAGTACAATATTCAAACCAAACATTCCACAATTTTCTAATTTGGAATACAATATTCAAATTAAACATACGATAATATTCTAATTTACAATACAATATTCAAATCAAAATACTACAGTATTCGAATTTAGAATACAGTAACCAAATGAGACTTACCTCACTATTCTGATTTAGAAGACACAATATTTTATTTTGAAATACAGTAGGTATACAATGTAAAATAAATTTATAAAGTAGGTATACATGGTAAAATAAATATTTTAATTGTATATGGTACTGTTAACTGGTGTTTTCAGTAGACATACCGCGTAGATTTCCCTTTATTTTATTTTTCTTTTCTCGTCATTTCAAATATCTAAAATGCACTTTATATTTAGGGATATCAGACAAATTGTCACCCGCGAATCATGCGCCGTATCCAACTAAAAATTACTATTTACTTTTTCTTCGTATTTAAATTCACTAACTATCACGATCCAAAACCCATGATAGGCCGTGATGGCACCTAACGCCTCCGTTAGGCAAGCCCACAAGTGGGCCTATAATTTAATTACTCCTTTTTAATATTTAAAATAAAAGTTTTCCTTTTTAAAGAACGAAATAAGTAAGATCTCATGCAACCGTACATACTTTCCTTTTTAAAAGAACGAAATAAGTAAGATCTCATGCAACCGTACATACTCTTTTCTCAACAAAATACCACCGTGATAAATACATCAACTTTAGTGACAGTAATGATAAGCAACACAATACATAAATACTAAAAAGTCCCCAAAACCCGGTGCTACAAGTATATGAGCAATCTAGATAGTATACAAAACTAATACAACTACTGTCTGAAAGGTAATAGACAGAAACAATAAACAAGGTAGAGGGAGACTCCGGTGCTGCAGATCATAGCAAGGCAAACAACTCACCACTAAGTCTCCGCAGAAGTTCCGCTACGCGCCCGTGTGACCACTGGTAGAACCTGTCTCAGTACCTGCACATTCAGTGCAGAAGTGTAGTGTCAGTACGGAAAACAATGCGTACCCAGTAAGTATCTAGTCTAATCTCAAAGAAGTAGTGACGATGGGTTGCCTTGACACTTACTAGAGGTCGAATAGTAATAGAAATACATAAAGTAGACATGGTGAGTGTACAACAAGTAGCAACGAAGTAAATAAAAGTAACTACAGTAATTCCTCACATGAGTCTATATCAAATCACTAAACATGTCATAACCGGCCTTGAAGACTCTAACTCAAGTGTTACCAAACCAAATCTAGTCTTAATATTCAGCACGAAGCTGCTGAGGCGAATGGACCGCTCCCATAGGAATAGTGGTGCTCAGTACTGCCGAGGCGAACGGTCCAATCCCATAAGGATAGTGTTACCAACTGTCATGCTCCGACCTCGAGGAGCGCGACCGACACTCAACCGAGTTAACTTGGCTGAGCAAGCCTGCTAGATTTTCTTCTGCCCAAGCTCACCCATGAATAAAGAGAAGATATATTTCGTTAATCCGACAATGAGGAGATCATGTATAGAACACCAAATCATTACCATTAGTTACTACTTTTTAAAGTCTCAAAATACATACACTTTTAGGTTAAAGTGGAACAAGTGATTCAAATACAACATTACTAGTTTGACTTTCCCAATACCAATATACAACACACACCATGTCTATGGAGCCTCTAGTAGATACAAAAGAGAACTATGATAGTGCCGGCAACAAGGCCTTGGCTATACCTCAAACACAATACACGAGGAACAAGATAGATGACCCCGAAATGAATGGGGCTCACCAAATCTGTTAGGAAGAGGGTGTACCGCTATCACTAATCAATTCCACCTGCTGTAGAACCACCTGCATCCATAAAAGATCCAGTGCCCTCGGCAAAAGGGACGCTAGTACATATGGAGTAGTACTAGTATGTATAACTGAACACCCTCTCAATAGAACGAGTAATAATACAAGAATGGACAATCATAGAATCAATGAAAGTCTCAAACAATACCAAAATATCAAGTTAGGAACAAGACAAGTTTTCAAGTAAATTTCTATATTTTAGGTTGGGAGATCTTTAGTACCGATATACCACCGTGTATTTAGTATGGAGTCCCATCGCAGCCCGATTGGCTAGGCCGTCTCACCCAAAGACATTCAATCACAATCACAATCTCAATCACTATTCACAATTTCACGCACAATCACCACCATGTGTGAGGCATGGCGTCGGATCTCGACCCGATCGGCTAGGACGTCTCACCATAATGCTGTGTGGATCGACATCACCTTTTTCTATCAATAATCCTATCCCAATTAAGGGGAATGATCTCATCACATCAATGTCATCCCAAATAAGGGGAATAATCATAATCCATTCCTACACCGGCACGTGTAGTTTCGGGGTTAGGTTATTTCAACCTACCTTTCCTCGGTGACTAACGATACTACCAAAAAGTATTTATTTAAATAAAGGACTTCCAACTTATTTCATAATCTTTTACACACCTCTTCATTTCAGTGACACTAGTGGCCCTAAATGTAATGTGATTCTTGGCACGTTGGCCGTATTTCATATTTCATGCTCACCTCTTTCACTTTCAAACATCATCATAGGTTATCAATAATAAAGCATTTCTAATCACGAATTTAAGTACACATATGAGAAATTAAGAGTCTTAATCAAATTGAGATTTCTTTCACAATTTGGTATAATGACTTTCATTTGAAACAGGACTCGAGGCCATAACATTTTAATACACATCCCATACTTTGAACACTTTCCCGAAGGATAACATAACATGATAAGAGAATCCGGAACACATTTTGAACATATATCTTTTGGCACAAAGTTTATTCGGCATAGTCCAATTTATAATGAATAACTCGGGATATGAGGAATAAGAATTGGCACGTCATACTTGAGACATATGAGAACATCATGGGATTCCATTCTAAGAGAGAAGTTTAGCCAACATACCTAGCTTTGAGCTTCCCTTAAATTATTACAATATTCCGAAAATCCTAGCAATCCTAATCTATTTTGAGACATAACAAAATTGAACGCAAATTAGGAAGATATTCGTAGTTTCAACTAATTTGAGCATTTTATCAAACACTAGGCGGGCATTATGATTTCAAGGTCCTCCTATGGTGGATTCCTTCATCCCACAACCTAAAGTCTACCCAGTTAAGCTCAACAACCTTCCCACAAACTTTGATAGTACATGCATGCATAAATAACACTCTCACACCCAAGAATCACACTCCCCGTTAACCATCTTCTACCCCAAATTTGAAATTAAAAACTAGGGTATGGAACCTTACCTCTAGATGAAGACCTTGTGAGTTTTCCTTGTGAATTCTCCAATTCTTGAGTAAGGATTGATGTACAATTTGCTTAGGGGTTTCTCCTTTCACTCTAGAGCACTTCCCCTCTCTAAAAATATCATATTTTCTCTTCAAAAAATGGTCCTTCACGTCTATGTATCGAAATTGAGTCGGGTTATAAAATAGAAAAAATGGACCCTCCGATCTGAACTCTGCAGTCACAGAGTGGAACGCAGAACAGGTATGCGGTCCGCATAAGGGACCTCAAAAATCACTCTCCAAAACTGGGATGCTTGGGTCAGGTCTGCGACAGTTCTGCGGTCCACAAACCAGTTCTACGGTTGCACAATGCACCGCATAATCTCCCTCTAGAAATCTTTGTGCTGGTTCTTTGGTGGATTGTGTGGTCTGTGAAATCGTTATGCGGCCGCATAATAGACCGCATAATGGTCCTCAAAATTGGTTCAATTTCTGCTTCATTCCGCGGCCGATCTGCGGTCCACAAAATGGTTCTGCGATCACATAGTGGACCGCAGAAATGCCATATTCTGCAAAAATCATTTCAACTCCTTGACACAGTATACAACCCAAAAAATCCTTACCACGGCGAGCTTGCGAGCCACGAATAATTTCTACTATCCTTAAATACATTAGCCTTCCTCGACACCATGAAACCACGAGTTCTAGTAAAATTGTACGGGGCCTTACATCCTCCCCCGCTTAGGATCATTCGTCCTCAAATGAGGGTCAAATCTAGCATTAGCATCCATTATGGCCCAACTATTACTTCACACACCAGCGATTCCAAATTTTGACTAATTCCCTAAATTCGCAAAAATCTTACCAGATTTTCCCTTGTAACTGGGCGTATCCACCTATCAGAGAATCCTTGAAACAAATCCTAACAACATATACATAATCCAACGATGCAATATAATATGAAAACAACACCAACTGTGGCCTCATAAGCAATATATTACCAGAAAGGAACACCCTTAGCATCAACTGTACATGTGATACATAATTCGTAGGGAACAATTATATAACTATTCAAATAAATGAGGGTACTTATTCTTTATTTCTTCCTCGGCTTCCCAAGTAGCCTCTTCAACCTGATGGTTTCGCCATAGCACATTCACGGAGGCAATTTCTTTATTTATCAGCTTTTGGACTTGCCTATCATTAACGTAAATTGGAATCTCTTTATAAGTCAATTCCTCATTAACCTCAATTGTCTCAATCGGAACAATGGTTGTCGGGTCTCTAACTACCTTCTTCAACGTAGATACATGAAATACTGGGTGCACTAAAGACATTTCTGGAGGTAGCTCAAGCTTGTAAGCCACTTGACCAATCCTCTAAATGATCTTGTACGGTATGACATACCTCGGACTCAATTTTCCTTTCTTACCAAACCGCATTATGCCCTTCATAGAGGAAACCTTCAAGAATACCCAATCATCCCCTCTGAACTCCAAATCCCTACGACGCACATCCTAATAGGACTTCTGATGACTCTGGGAAATTTTCAAACGCTCCTTAATGATCTTAACCTTCCCCATAACTTGATGCACAGGGTCTGGCTCTATCAACTCTGCTTCCCCAATCTCGAACCATCCAATGGGAGATCTACATCTCCTACCATATAAAGCCTCGAACGGTGCTATATGAACACAAGCGTGCAACATATCCTCTAGCGTTTAAATAGTCCGCTATGCCTGCCTGTCGATCTACGGATGGAAGGCTGTACTAAGATTCACCTGACTACCCAAACCTTGCTGAAATTTCTTCAAATTCAGCCGTGAACTGTGCCCCTCGATCTGAGATAGTAGAAACCGGAGTGCCATGCAACTTGACTTTTCCTTAATATACAACCGAGCATACTGTTTCGCTGTGTCGGTAGCCTTAACATGTAAGAAGTGTGCTCATTTTGTGAGTCGGTCCACAATCACCCTAATCGAGTCGAACTTGCGAGGAGTGCGAGGTTGTCCTACCACAAAGTCCATATTGATCAACTTCCACTTCCACATTGGAATTTCTATGTTTTGTGCCAACTTACCGGGCCTTTGGTGTTCGGCCTTAACTTGCTGTCAATTTGGACATCTTTCCACAAAGTCCGCTACATTTCTCTTCATATCATTCCACCAGTAGACTTCCTTAAGATCATGATACATCTTTGTAGAGCCTGGTTGCACTGAATACCTAGAACTGTGAGCCTCATTCATGATCCTTTCCATAGACCATATACATTTGGAACACATAATCACCCTTGGTACCTTAGTGTTCCATCACCTGCGCCTAGAGAAAAAGCCATGGTCTTATGTTTATGAATCCCCTCATTCAACTGCTCAAATAACGGATCGTCGTATTGCTTCTCCTTGACTTCCACAACAAGCGATGATTCAACTCTATTTTGCACAATCACCCCTCCTTCACTAGAGTCTGCAAGACGAACTCCCAAACTAGCCAACCGATGAATTTCCTTGGCCAACGACCTTTGATGTGCCCCCAAGTGAGCCAAACTACACATGGATTTTCGGCTAAGAGCATCCGCCACAACATTAGCTTTCCCCGGATGATATAGAATATCGATGTCGTAGTCCTTGAGTAACTCAAGCCATCTTCTCTGCCTCATATTCAATTCCTTCTGCTTGAAAATATATTGAAGGCTCTTATGGTCCGTGAATATATCCACATGGACCCCATACAAATAATGACACCAAATCTTCAATGCCAAAACCACCGCCGCAAGTTCTAAGTCATGTGTTGGATAGTTTTTCTCATGATTCTTGAGTTTCCAGAAGCATAGCGATCACCTTGCCATGTTGCATAAATACACACCCAAGTACGATCCTTGAAGCATCACAATACACCACAAACCCATCTGTACCCTCTGGTAAGGTCAACACCGGTGCCGTAGTCAACCTTGATTTCAACTCTTCGAAGCTCTTTTTGCAAGCATCTGACCATCGGAACTTAACTGCCTTCTGCGTCAAATTTAGTCAACGGAGAGGAAAGAGTAGAGAACCCCTCCAGAAATTTCCTGTACTACCCAGCTAAGCCCAAGAAACTGCGAATCTCTATTGGAATTGTAGGTCTAGGCCAATTCTTCACAGCTGCAATCCTTTAAGGATCAACCTTAATTCCTTCACTAGAGAATATAAGACCAAAGAATATGACAGATTCAAGCCAAAATTCACACTTCGAAAACTTCGCATATAACTAGTGCTGATATAGGGTCTGCAGAACTACCCTGAGATGATCGACATGGTCTCTCGACTCCGTGAATATATAAAAATGTCATCAATGAACCTATCACAAAGGAGTCGAGGAAAGGCTTGAAGAAGCGATTCATACGATCCACGAAAGTTGCCGGGGCATTCGTTAGCCCAAAAGACATCACAAAAAATTCAAAATGTCCATACTGGGTCCTTAAAGCTGTTTTCGGAATATCCTGCTCCCTGATCTTCAGTTGGTAATACCCTAACCTTAGGTCAATCTTAGAGAAATACTTAGCACCCTACAATTGGTCAAACAAGTCATCTATCCTTGGTAGTGGGTACTTATTATTGATTGTGACCTTTTTGAGCTGCCGATAGTCGATACACATCCTCAGTGACCCATCTTTCTTCATTACAAAGAGAACAGGTGCGCCCCAAGGCGACACACTCGGTCAGATGAAACCCTTCTACAATAAATCCTTCAATTGTTCCTTTAGTTCCTTCAATTCTGTCGGTGCCATTCTATAGGGCGGAATAGATATAGGCTGCGTGCCTGGCATCACATCAATCCCAAAATCAATCTCCCTATCTGGTGGGATCCCAGGGAGCTCATCCGAAAAGACCTCCAGAAATTTATTCACAACTGACACAGACTTAAGTGTAGGTGCTCAACATCGGTGTCCGTAACCCGGACCAAATGGTAAATACACCATATTCGTGGCCTTAAGGTAAGAAATAAACCTATCCTTCGGCACCACATCATCCCCCTTCCACTCAATAATTGGCTCATTTGGGAATTTAAACCTAATGATCCTGGTTCAGCAATCAAGCCTAGCAAAACACGAATAAAGCCAGTCTATCCTATTATTACATCAAAATCAATCATCCCTAATTCAATGAGATCGGCCATGGTGTCTCGACCACACATCGTGATAACACAATCCCTATAACCCGTGCGGCCATAATAGACTCACCAACCGGAGCAGATATAGAGAATGACTCATGAAGTTATTTTGGTTATGTTGCGGCCAAACGCACACGCAAGTATACGCGGTCGTCAAGTAATAAAGTGACTAAAAGTCGGATGTCGAACCCACATAGACTTGTGATTAACTATTAACTAAATTAGACGATCCTAATTATCTAAACAAGAATTAAACCTAGAAATATTTGATTCTAAACTAATTAAATTAAGAAATATAAATAATGAACTTTGAACAGAGAAAGAGCAGATTTTTATGATATCAATGTAATGAAAACAATCTAGGGTTATGGGCTATCTAACATTCCTATTGTATTCTTCAATTGAATTGACTAACTAATTTATCTAGATTATTGGTTAACAGGGTTAATATTGCTCATAAGAATCTGTCGAGTTCTTACTCGCCTATTCAAGCTAACCTAACTCCTATATGTTTATGGAATTAGAACTAACAAGAACGCATTTATAATTCCTGTAAATTAACCAAGCAAGCCAATTAGGTATATGTCTATCCTAACCGCGAATCCGTTCCCCGATGCCCAGGTTCAAGAACTTGCTCTACTCAATCCTATATGCAATCCAGAATTCCCACTTTCGAGTTCAATTCAAGATTCGTAGATAGTATTCAATTGGTGATCAAGCAATCAAATAATTAAGTGCAGGATTAAATAAATAAACCAATATGATAAACTAAGAAATCAAATTCAATATCCGAATAACAATAGTCATGAAAGAACCACAACCCTAGAAAGTGAAGTTTAGCTCCACATAGAGATGGTAGCAAAACAACAAATCATACAAAGAAACATAAAAATTACTAAGTTTGATGGAAGAAAAGATGGAACTTGATGAACTCCGGCCTCCACGGCGGCTCTATGCTTGTATTTTTCTCTCAAAAACGTCCTCCTCCTCCAAAATTGGTTTGGACCCCTTTTATACAAGTTGGGACCGTGTAGGACCGAAATAACCTTGTCCCGAACAAAGTAGGAAAACCCCCGCAATACAGCATCCAGGCCAGCACCTAGCGC
Organism: Nicotiana attenuata; assembly: GCF_001879085.1. Classification (NCBI taxonomy): domain Eukaryota; kingdom Viridiplantae; phylum Streptophyta; class Magnoliopsida; order Solanales; family Solanaceae; genus Nicotiana; species Nicotiana attenuata. Next base: position 48,091,309 of record NC_031989.1, read on the forward strand.
TGGTCCTGGTGCTGAAAACAGAATGTTTTCACGTTTTGCCTTCTTTCACTCTTTTGGTTTGAATTGTATTCTCCCTTGTTTTGTCTCCAACTTGGGGGGGACAAAAACCAAAGGGTGTCTCCCTTTTTTTTATTATTTTAATTTTCTTTCTTTTTCTTCCGCATTTTATTCAATTTTGCTCCAAATCTCTTCATCTTCACATTATTTTATTCCTACACAGTTAAAACATAATATTAAGCACAAAGTAATATAATTAACACTCAAAAAGCGATTAAAAAGTGCTTGAACATGAGGCAATAATGAAAAAATATATGCATTTTTGGCCGAACATCAACACCCCACACTTAGAATCTTGCTCGTCCTCGAGTAAGCCTTAAAACCACTCTCAATAAATCAAGCTTAGAAACACCACCACTTCGGTTGATACTAACAATTAGGGCCTATAGCAACTCAAACCATTAGGTATATACTTCTTGATCATCGTGCAAGATATACATGTCACAAACAAACAACAAAATTCTAACCTCCTAACCTCAGAGACGGACTCTTACTTACCAAATTTAAGCTCGCTCACCTACTCTGTCAAAGAAGCTAATAACATCACCTATCTATCATGAAACAAGTGCCCTCACAAGAATAAATAGTCTGTACACTCAAATCAAAGAATGAATACAATTTAAGGACTTTGCATCAAAGAACAACTCTCGCACTCACAACGAAATTTACATGTATGCACAAAGAACCATAGGCTTGCCCATTATGTACATCTCTACTAATTAAGTATGCTCGAATAGAATCAAATAGGACTTTAACGGGTTGTAATGTTGGCTAAGGGACGGGTAGGAGAATTATATAATAGCGACTTACACTTCCCTAAGCACTTTGCACTTTGACTTCATCACCCATTATTTTCATCTCTTCACTTTATTTTTCAGCCCTCTCTTCATCTATTGTTTCACCAGTATTTCTCTCATATCAAGAATGATTCAATTTTTTTTTTTTCATAAGATTTTTTTTTCTTAATTCTCTTTTTTTTCCACGTCACATTCTTTTGAAGAGGGCCTTTTAATCACTTTGTAGCTAACGATGGTCACAATTTTTCACTTAATCATCCCTTGATTCAAATTTATCAATTAATATTACAGTCTAAGCAACAATGCTCAAGGAAGCAGGGTACAAAAACTAGGGATTCAAACAAAAGGATCAAGGTAAAAATATGGCTTCCAAACAAAAGGCTACAGGCTCAAAGGGCTAACTAGTGGTACAATATCTGAAAAGGCTAAAATTCACAGCATATCAAAGAAAGCCTATTATCATCTTCTAAACAGAGCAACACTTTTATTTCGCTTCAATAACATGCAGGGCAAGTTCTAGACTATGATGCAAAATATGGAATATATGTAAGAAATCCTCTCCCCACATGGCACAAGTATCAATCAAGATGGATCAATTGTACTCTAAGACAGACAGGGTCATAGCGAACAACAAAATAAGAATAAGCTATATACAGAGTCACAACCATGAGCTTAGGTGTCAGAAAGTCTACTATTTATTTACTCAAGCACTCAGAGGAAAGTACTGCTCAAGCTTAGGCCTAAATATGCTCGAATCAAACAAGTCACAAAGCTTTTTCTTCTATCTCTTTTTCTTCTCCTAAAAAAATCTAATCCTAAAAATAAAAATAAAAATAAAAAATTACCCGGTTCAAGTTAAATCCCTTGGAAAAGCACCGATGCAAAAAGAAAAACCAAGGGGGATTACTATCTAACTAAAACTAACTAGAAACAAAAAAAAAATTAATTTTTTTTTATTGGACCTTAATCCCTCAAGAAAGTTGTCCACAATATCCATCATCGGGAAAAGTCCCAATTTTCTGATTCTTTTTCTCTTTTTTTCGTTTTTTTATTTTATTTTTTTATTTTTTTATTTTTATTTTTAACAAAAACTACTACACTAAGAACGAGTACTACAACTAAGCTAAGATAGCACAGAAAATCAGCCAGACAATCTCCTCACCCCACACTTAAAATTGTGCAATGTCCTCAATGCACTGAAAATAACAATAGGGTAAAAGAAACTCCCTGGTAGGCCAAAGGCCAAACAATTAGTAGCTCACTGGATACTCAGACTTCTCCCAGGTATGATCCTTGTGCGGGTACCTCACACTTAGTTTCAACCATCTGCTTGCTTTTGCACATGCCTATTGGCTTTGACTCCATGCTCCTACTCCTACAACATACAAAAATAATACTACAAAAAAAAAATAATACAATAAATAAAAAATAAAAAAAAGAAAAAGAAAAAAATAGAATTGGGTTGCCTCCCAACAAGCGCTTGATTTAACGTCGCGGCACGACGCTATCACTTTCACCACTTTTTCTTCCACTTTGAGGATATAAATTGCGCACCCAACTTCGCATCATTTTTTCTGTCACGTTCATGGGGCGGTGGTATAAAAATAAATGAACCAAGCAATAGATATCGCATCTTGCACTTCTTGGCCCTTAAGTGAGGGATGTCATTTTGCCTCCTTGGTATGGCAAATTTCAGAATATAAACACTTTGTTCCTCATCCATTAACTCCTCCATATGCTCGACTGGATCAATTCCCATGTCACCAACCAAACACAATGTTGAAAAGTGTTTAGAATGAGGTCCAATACGCTCCAACTCCAAAATTGTATTATTTTTGACATCCTCAATTTGACACTCTTCGTCAACCTTGGCATCATTAATAATATTTTGGTCGAATAGTTGAAGTTCCTCTTTCCGCTCCACAATCTGTCAAGTATCCACAAAAATTGGTTGTAGGGCATCAGATGCCTTAACCTTTTTATTCAATTGATCATGCATGTCATGGATATCTAAGCCAAATTGGTCTATCTCTTGCCTGAGCTCAGTTCTTTCGTCTATCAGCTGTTCTATCATATTTGAAAGACCATCACGGAGAAACTCTTGAGATTTTATCAGTTGAGCTTGTTCCTCTAGCCAAGATTGGCTCAGTACATCTACTTCTTCAAAATTTTCCTCTTGCTGGTACTCGCTCTCTTCATTTAGTTCTTCCATATTGGCCTTCATTCTTGTGATTGCTGCCCTCATTCTTTTCATATCTTTTTTGAGTTCATCCTGTTGCTCTGCTACTTGCCTCAAAATATCCCTAATATATGCATCGGGTTTCATATCCTGCACTTCATTACCCCTATCAAACTCAGAAATATTATTAGACACATCATAATAAGAGTTCTGAGAAGGATAAGAAGAATTAGGACAACCATCCCAATGACCACCTTGACAACCACACACATTACAAAAATTCCATCCATATGATTGAGATTCACAATTTTGCCACAAGTGTGGTCCCCCACAATAAGGACAAGGATCACGATAATAAGAATAACCAATATTCGACCAATTATCATTCCACGATGCCATATCAACAAATATAATAAATATTTAACTAGGATAAAAATAAGAAGAAAAAAACTTGAGTAGACAAAAAGAAAAAATCTAATCTAGAAGAATAGTTAATTTCTATGTCCCCGGCAACAGCGCCAAAAACTTGTTGCGGCCAAACGCACACGCAAGTATACGCGGTCGTCAAGTAATAAAGTGACTAAAAGTCGGATGTCGAACCCACGAGGACTTGTGATTAACTATTAACTAAATTAGACAATCCTAATTATCTAAACAAGAATTAAACCTAGAAATATTTGATTCTAAACTAATTAAATTAAGAAATATAAATAATGAACTTTGAACAGAGAAAGAGCATATTTGTATGATATCAATGTAACGAAAACAATCTGGAGTTATGGGCTATCTAACATTCCTATTGTATTCTTCAATTGAATTGACTAACTAATTTATCTAGTTTATTGGTTAACAGGGTTAATATTGCTCATAAGAATCTGTCGAGTTCTTACTCGCCTATTCAAGCTAACCTAACTCCTATATGTCTATGGAATTAGAACTAACAAGAACGCATTTATAATTCCTGTAAATTAACCAAGCAAGGCAATTAGGTATATGTCTATCCTAACCGCGAATCCGTTCCCCGATGCCCAGGTTCAAGAACTTGATCTACTCAATCCCATATGCGATCTAGAATTCCCACTTTCGAGTTGAATTCAAGATTCGTAGATAGTATTCAATTGGTGATCAAGCAATTAAATAATTAAGTGCATGATTAAATAAATAAACCAATATGATAAGCTAAGAAACCAAAATCAATATCTGAATAACAATAGTCATGAAAGAACCACAACCCCAGAACGTGAAGTTTAGCTCCACATAGACATGGTAGCAAAACAACAAATCATACAAAGAAACATAAAATTTACTAAGTTTGATGGAAGAAAAGATGGAACTTGATGAACTCCGGCCTCCACGGCGGCTCTATGCTTGTATTTTTCTCTCAAAAACGTCCTCCTCCTCCAAAATAGGTTTAAGACCCCTTTTATACAAGTTGGGACCGTGTAGGGCCGAAATAACCTTGTCTCGAACAAAGTAGGAAAACCCCCGCAATACAGCGTCCAGGCCAGCGCCTAGCGCTGGTCCTGGCGCTGAAAATAAAATGTTTTCACGTTTTGCCTTCTTTCACTCTTTTGGTTTGAATTGTATTCTCCCTTGTTTTGTATCCAACTTGGGGGGACAAAAACCAAAGGGTGTCCCCCCTTTTTTTTATTATTTTAATTTTCTTTCTTTTTCTTCCGCGTTTTATTCAATTTTGCTCCAAATCTCTTCATCTTCACATTGTTTTATTCCTACGCGATTAAAACATAATATTAAGCACAAAGTACTATAATTAACACTCAAACAACGATTGAAAAGTGCTAAAACATGATGCAACAATGGAAAAATATATGCATTTTTGGCCGAACATCAGGTTCTATCCAAAATCCATATAAACATAAGGAGTGACATATGACAAAGTGGAACCGGGATCAACAAGGGCATATACATCATGAGATTGATAGACAATATACCTATGAAGACATCTAGAGAAGCCTCTAAACTCTGGCGACCCCTCATATCATAGAAACGGCTGGATCCTCCTAAACTCTGTGCTCCACCCCTAGCTGCACCATGCCTTGCGGGTGCTGGAGTGCCTCGAGCTAGAGGAGATGCAACGGATGTGGTAGCTGCAGAAATGGCTGGCTGTGCCGTGCCCTTGCCCACACCCTGACGGGACGAACGACAATCCCGTTTAATATAACCCCTCAATCCGCACCCGTAGCATATAGGTATGTCCATGTAGCAGATTCCTAAGTGCATCTTTCCACACCTAGGGCATGGGGTCCTCCGCTTCTGCTGGAATCTACCTCCAGGCCGACCCTGCTGGTAGGATCCCCTATTGCCCTGACTGGGCTTGAAATGGCTCCACTGCTGCTGTATTGGGACCTGATGGTGGTGCACTAACCGAAGACTGAGCAAAGGGCCAGGTTGACCCTGATGACCCTTTCCTGAATGCTGACCTGCCACCTCCACCACTACCACCAGAAGAACCACCAATGTTGCCCGCGGATCGGGCCTTATTGCTACCCTCTCTCTCCATTACTAGTTTGACTTTCCCAACACTAATATACAACCCACACCATGTCTACGGAGCCACTAATAAATATAAAAGAGTACTATGATAGTGCCGACAACAAGGCACTGGCTATACCTCAAACTAAATACACGAGGAACTAAAGATACATGGCCCTGAAATAAAGTGGGGCTCACCAAATATGCTGGGAAGAGGGTGTACCGCTATCACTGATCAATGCCACCTATTGTGGAACCACCTGCATCCATTAAAGATGCAACGCCCCCGGCAAAAGGGACGTCAATACATATGGAATAGTACTAGTATGTATGACTGAACACCCTCTAAATAAAATGAGTAATAATACAAGAATGGACAATCATAGAATCAATGGAAGTCTCAAACAATACCAAAACATCAAGTTAGGAACAAGACAAGTTTTCAAGTAAATTTCCATATTTTAGGTTGGGAGATCTTTAGTATCGATATACCATCGTAATTTAGCACGGAGTCCGATCGCGGCCCTATCGGCTAGGCCGTCACACCCAAAGTCATTCATCACAATCACAATCTCAATCACTATGTCAATCACAATTTCAAGCACAATCACCACCATGTTTTGCGGCATGGCATCCTATCTCGACCCGATCGACTATGCCGTCTCACAATAATTCCGTGTGGATCAACATCACCTTTTTCTATCAATCATCTCGTCCCATGTAGGGGAATAATCTCATCACATCAATATCATCCCAAATAAGGGGAATAATCACAATCCATTCCTACACCGCCACGTGTAATTTCGGGGTTATTTCAACCTACCTTTCCTCGGTGAATAACGATACTCCCAAAAATGTTTATTAAAAAATTTCAACTTATTTCATAATATTTTACACATCTCTTCATTTCATTGGCTCAAGTGGCACCAAATGTAATATCATTCTAGGCACGTTGGCCGTATTTCATATTTCATGCTCACCTCTTTCACTTTCAAACATCATCATGGGGTATCAACAATAAAGCATTTCTAATTACAATGTTAAGTACACATATTGGCAATTAAGAGTCTTAAGCACATTGAGATTTCTTTCACAATTTGGCATAATAACTTTCATTTGAAACATGACTCGAGGTCTTAACATTTCAATACACAACCCATACTTTCAACACATTTCCGAAGGATAACATAACATGATAAGAGAATCAAGAACACATTTTGAACATATATCTTTCGGCTCAAAGTTTATTCGGCATAGTCCAATTTATAATGAATTACTCGGGATATGAGAAATAAGAATTGGCACATCATACTTGAGACTTACGAGAATATCATGGGATTTCATTCTAAGAGAGAAGTTTATCCAACATACGTCACTTTAAGCTTTTCTTAAATTACTAAAATGTTCCGGAAGTCCTAGCAATCCCAATCTATTTTGAGACATAACAAAATTGAACGCAAATTAGGAAGATATTCATGGATTCAGCTCATTTGAGCATTTTATCAATCACTAGGTGGGCATTATGATTTCAAGGTCCTCCTATGGTGGATTCCTTCATCCCACAACCCAAAGTCTACCCACTTTAGCTCAACAACCTTGATAGTACATGCATGCATAAATAACACTTTCACACCCAAGAATCACATTCTCCATTAACCATCTTCTTCCCCAAACTCGAAATAAAAAACTAGGGTATGGAACCTTACCTCTTAGATGAATACCTTGTGAGTTTTCCTTGTGATTTCTCCAATTCTTGAGCAAGGATTAATGTACAATTAGCTTAGGGGTTTCTCCTCTCACTCTAGAGAACTTCCTCTCTCTAAAAATATCAGATTTTCTCTTAAAAGATGATCCTTTACGTCTATTTATCGAAATAGGATCGAGTTATAAAATAGAAAAATGGACCCTACGATCTCATCTCTGCAGTCGCAGAGTGGACCGCAGAACAGGTATGCGGTCCGCACAAGGGACCGCAAAAATCACTCTCCAGAACTGGCTGCTCGGGTCAGGTCTGCGGTAGGTCTACGGTCCGCAGACTAGTTCTGCGGCCACATAATGCGCCGCAGAATCTCTCTCTAGAAATCTTCGTGTTGGTTCTGCGATGGATTGTGCGGCCCGCGAAATGGTTATGCGGCCGCATAATGGACCGCATAATGGAGCTCAAAATTTGTTCAATTTCTACTTCAATCCGCGGTCGATCTGCGGTCCACAAAATTGTTTTGCGGTCGCATAGTAGATCGCAGAAATTCCATGTTCTGCAAAAATCATTTCTTCACGACGCACTGTGCTCACCGTGAAGAATTTCTACTATCCTCAAACACATTAGTCTCCCTCGGCACCATGAAACCTCGGGTTCTAGTAAAATTGTACGGGGCCTTACATCCTTCCCCGCTTAGGATCATTCCTCCTCGAATGAGGGTCAAATCTGCCATTAACATCCACTGTTGCCCAAATATTACTTCACACACCAGCGGTTCCAAATTTTGACTAACTCCCTAAATTTGCAAATATTTGCTAGGGTTTCCCTTGTAACTGGGCCTATCCACTTGTCAGAGAGTCCCAGAAACAAATCATAACAACATATACATAATCCAACGACACAACATAAGATGAAAACAACACCAACCATGGCGTCATAAGCAATATATTACCAGAAAGGAATACCCTTAGCATAAACTGTACAAGTGACACATATTTCAAAAGGAACAATTTCATAGAAACGATTACATAGCTATTAAAACAAATGAGGGTACTTCTTCTTCATTTCTTCCTCGGCCTCCCAAGTAGCCTTTTCAACCTGATAGTTTTGCCATAGCACTTTCACGGAGGAAATTTCTTTATTTCTAAGCTTTCGGACTTACCTATCAATAATGGAAACTGGAATCTCTTCATAAGTCAATTCCTCATTAACCTTAATAGTCTCAACCGGAACAATGAGTGTCGGGTCTCCAACTACCTTCTTCAACGTAGATACATGAAATACCGGGTGCACTAAAGACATTTCTGGAGGTAGCTCAAGCCTATAAGCCACCTGACCAATCCTCTGAATGATCTTGTATGGTCCGACACACCTCGTACTCAATTTCCCCTTCTTACCAAATCGCATTATAACCTTTATCGGGGAAACCTTCAAGAATACCCAATCATCCTCTTTGAACTCCAAATCCCTACCACGCACATCCGAATAGGACATCTGACGACTCTAGGCATTTTTCAACCGCTCCTTAATAATCTTAACCTTCTCCATTGCCTGATGCACGAGGTATGGCCCTATCAACTCTTGTTTCCCAAACACATTAACCTCCCTCAACACCATGAAACCACGGCTTCTAATAAAATTGTACGGGGCCTTACACCAACCTACCGAGGCGAACAACCCGATCCCATAAGAGTAGCATTACCATATTGCCGAGGCGAACGGACAGATCCCATAAGAGTATTGAAGTTTACCTCGTTCGCAGAAACACATGCAAGACGAGAAGACACGGATCTATAGTTTATCAAATATTTTCAAATTTTCCCAAAGTAAGAGGCTAAGTCGATATCTTTATTAAAATCCTCAATCTCATTCATAATCAAGAAAATAAATACACAGGATAGGCATAAATAGCACAATCAAAGGCATTCTGTGAATCTAAGTCTACCCAAACATATCATGAATATAGCTACATACGGATTCTCGTCACCTTGTGCGTACGTAGCTCCCCACAACAAGTAGCACACAACCATTAATACACCTATGGGGATAAGTTCCCTCTTACAAGGTTAGGCAAGAGACTTACCTTGATTCCAAGTCCTCAATCCAGCTCTTCAACCTCACTAGAACTCCTCAAACGACGTCGAGGACTCCGAAACTAATCAAAAGTCGTATAAACTAATAAATATATGCTTAAAAGTTCATAATTTTGCTATTAAACTAATTTCCCAACCGAATTCGGGAAGTCCATAAAAATCATCCCGGGCCCACATGCCCGGATTTCAAAATTTTTTGAATAAAAATGTTACCCATGACCTCACGAACTCAAATTTATAATTTATTCCCAATTAAATAATCAATTTCGTGGTCAAATCTAATTTTTACCAAACCCTAGGTTCCAACAAAATCCCACAATTATTCCCTTAATTTCATGTTAAATATACTCATAATCCATGTATTTAGCTCAAGAACTGATAGGGATCACTTAACTCTTGATGTTGATGAAAATCCCCCACAAAATGCTCTAATAATCGCCCAAGACCAAGTGAAAAATGAGAGAAAAGGGACTAAGTCCCATATCAAAAATCAAGTCTGCCCAGTGATCCCTTCTTCGTGATCGCGGAAAATTCCTCGCGATCGGAAAGGCCAAAAAGCCACTGCCCAAAAACCTTCTTCGCGTTCGCGACCCAGCAGCCGCATTCGTGATGCATCACTTCCCAGCCTTCGGCGTTCGCAATACCCAAGTCAAGTCAGCGTAGGCCAAAGGCCTCCTGCCCAGTTTCCTCCATTTCCTCCACGTGATCGCAATTGGGCCTCCGCGTACGCGAAGCACTGCTAAGCCAACCTTTGTGATCGCGGACCCTTCTTCACGTTCGTGTAGGGAAATACGCTGCCCCTCCAATTTTCCTTCTTCGCGATCGCGAAGCACACCAGCAGTCTTCAGCCAAGTTCAAACATGATACGGGTGATCTGAAACACGCCCGAGAACCCAGGACCCCGTCCAAATGCACCATTAAGTTCATAAACACATCACGGACCTACTCGAAGCCTTGGAACACATAAAACAACACCGGAATTAAGAATCGTACCTCAAACCTCATTAATCAACTTCTAAGCTTCAAACTCATTTCAACCAACTCTGAACGCGTTGAACATACTTAGACAACTCGGAATGACGCCAAATACGCACAAGTCATAAATTACCATACGGACCTATTCCCAGGCTCGGAATCCCAAAAGGACCTCGATAACACGAAAGTCTACTCCAAACCTAATTTAAAGAACTAGAAAACCTATATTGAACCAACTTTCAACATTAAGCGCTGAAACGCCCCTGGGTCACCTGAAACTCGATCCGAAGAGATGCTCAAGTACAAAATTATCATACAAACCTATTGGAATCATCAAATCTCGGTTCCGAGGTCGTTTACTAAAAATGTTGACCCAAATCAAACTTGGCCACCTTAGGCCACTATTAAGGAACTAAGTATTCTGATTTCAACCTGAACCCTTCCAACCTCGAACCAACCAACCCCGCAAGTCATAAAATAGTAAAAGCACATGCAGGAAGTCTTAATTAGGGGAGCGAGGATCTAAAAAGCAAAACGACCAGCCGGGTTGGTACATTCTCCGCCTCTTAAATAAACGTTCGACCTCGAACGGGTCTAGAATCATACCTAGAGTGCTGAATAGGTATGGAGATCTGCTCTGCATGTCCTCCTCGATCTCCCAAGTCGCCTCTCGACAAGTTGACCCCTCCACTGGATCTTTACCGCAAAAATCTTCTTCGACCTCAACTGGCAAACCTGCTTGTCAATAATGGCGACTGACTCCTCCTCATAACCCAAACTCTCATCTAGCTGAACCGTGATGTAATCTAACACGTGCAACCTGTCGGCGTGGTACTTTCAAAGTAAAGGCACATGGAAGACCGGATGAACCCCCAATAGACTGGGAGGCAAAGCAAGCTCACAAGCAACCTCCCTAACTTGCCTTAACACCTCAAATGGGCCATTAAACCTCGGACTCAGCTTGCCTTTATTTCCGAACCTCATGATACCCTTCATCGGCACGACTTTCAAGAAAACCTTCTCGCCCACCATAAATGATAAATCAGGTGCCTTCTGATCTGCGTAACTCTTCTATCTGGACTGCGCTGAGCGAAGTCGCTCCTAAATCAACTTAACCTTCTCCAAGGCATCCTTTACTAAATCAATGCCATATAACTTAGCCTCACCAAGCCCAAACCATCCGATGGGCGAACGACATCGCCGACCATATAAAGCCTCAAATGGAGCCATCTCGATGCTGGACTGATAACTGTTGTTATAAACAAACTCGGCCAAGGGCAAGAATCAATCCCACTGCCCTCCCAAGTCAATTACACACGGTCTGAGCATGTCCTCCAGAATCTGAACTGTCCGCTCCGACTGGCCGTTGGTCTGCGGGTGAAAGGCCGTGCTGAGCTCAACTCGGATACCCAACTAGCTCTGTAGTGCTCTCTAAAAATGCGAAGTGAACTGATGGCCTCTATCTGATATGATAGAAAAAGGTAGACCAGGCAATTAGACAATCTCCTGAATGTAAATCTGGGCTATCTGTGAAGAGTAAGTAGTCACCACCGGAATAAAGTGTACCGACTTGGTCAGCCTGTCGACAATGACCCAAACGGCATCAAACTTCCTCAACGTCCGCGACAACCCAACTATGAAGTCTATGGTGATGCACTCCCACTTCTATTCCGGTATAACCATCTGCTGGAGTAGGCCACCTGGCCTCTGGTGCTCATACTTAACCTCTGGCAATTTAGACATCTCTCTACGTACTCAACTATGTCCTTCTTCATCCGCCCCCATGAATAATGCTGCCTCAGGTGGCGATACATCTTCGTAGCACCTGGATGAATAGAATATCGAGAACTGTGCGCCTCCTCTAGAATCTTCTCCCTCAAGCCATCAACATTAGGAACACATAGGCGACCCTGGAGTCGCAGAACAACATCCTCACTGATAGTAACCTCCTTGGAACCACCCTGTAGTACCGTCTCTCTATGAACCAACAAGTGGGGATCATCGTACTCATGATCCTTGATCCGCTCAAGTAATAAAGATTGAGCCACAACACATGCAAGAACTCGACTGGGCTCTAAAATATCCAACCTCATGAGCCTGTTAGCTAAGGACTGAATTTCCAAAGCCAATGGCCTCTCCTTTACCGAAATGAATTCCAAACTACCCATACTCTTGGCCTTTCTGCTCAAGGCATCCGCAACCATATTCGCCTTACTCGGATGGTAAAGGATGGTAATATCATAGTCCTTCAGTAATTCAAGCCACCTGCGCTGCCTCAAATTAAGGTCCCTCTGCTTAAACAAATGCTGCAAGTTGTGATGATCGGTGCAAACCTTACAGGACACCTCATAGAGATAATGCCTCCAGATTTTGAGAGCATGGACTATCGCGGCCAAATCCAAATCGTGTATGGGGTAATTCTTCTCGTGGGGCTTCAGGTGACGTGAAGCATATGCAATAACTTGCCCTTCCTGCATCAATACACAACCAAGACAATGCACGATGCATCACAATACACGATATACATCGCTGAACCAGAGGGCAACACTAACACTAGTGCTATAGTCAAAGTGGTCTTGAGCTTCTGAAAGCTCGCCTCACAATCATTAAACCATCTGAACGGAGCACCCTTCTGGGTCAATCTAGTCAAGGGTGCTATAATGGACGAGAAGCTCTCCATGAACTGGCGATAATAACCTGCTAACCCCAAGAAACTCCTGATCTCGGTCGCTGTGGTAGGACAAGACCAACTCTGAACCGCCTCGTGATTCTTGGGATCTACCTTAATACCTTCACCTCATACAACATGCCCCAAGAAAGCCACGGAATTCAACCAGAACTCGCACTTGGAGAACTTAGCATAAAGCTTCTATTCCCTCAATGTCTGAAGCACTAACCTCAAATGCCGCTCGTGCTCATCCATACTACGCGAATAGATCAATATGTCATCAATGATTAAAATGACAAATGAGTCAAGATACGGCCTAAACACTCGGTTCATCAATTCCATAAATACCATAGGGGCGTTGGTTAAGCTGAAAGACATCACTAGAAACTCATAGTGGCCATATCTAGTCCGGAAGGCTATCTTCGATACATTCCAAGCATGAATCTTCAGCTGATGATACCCAGATCTCAAGTCGATCTTTGAGAACACCCTGGCACCCTGCAACTGGTCAAACAAATCATCGATGCACGGAAACGGTTACTAATTCTTGATGGTGACTTTGTTCAACTGGCGGTAATCAATGCACATCCGCATACACCCATCCTTCTTCTTCACAAACAATACCAGTGCGCCCCAAGGTCACACACTGGGTCTAATGAACCCCTTCTCAAGAAACTCCTAAAGTTGCTCCTTTAACTCTCTCAGCTCTTTGAGAGCCATACAATAAGGCAAAATAGAAATAGGCTGGGTGCCTGACACCAAATCAATACCGAAATCGATATCCCGATCCGGCGACATACATAGTAGATCAGCATGAAATACATCGAAAAACTCTCATACCACCGGAATAGAATCTATTGCGGGAGTCTCTACAGTAGTATCCCGAACAAAGGCCAAATATGCCAAACAACCTTTCTCGACCATATGTCGAGCCTTCTAGAAAGAAATAACCCGACTAGAATTACCAACAGAAGAACCTTTCCACTCTAATTTGGGCAACTTAGGCATCGCCAAGGTAACTGTCTTGGCATAGCAATCAAGAATGGCATGGTACGGGGACAACCAGTCCATGCCCAAGATAACCTCGAAATCAACCATATCAAGCAATAAAATATCCACTCTGGTCTCATATCCATATAAAGTCACCACACAAGATCGGTAGACCCGATCCACAATAACAGAATCACTCACTGGCGTGGACACATATACAGGAATGCCCAAGGACTCGCGAGATACATCCAGATAAGGAGCAAATAGAGAGAAATATAGGAGTAAGTAGACTCTGGATTACATAGTACCGAGGCATCCCTACGACAGATAGAAATAGTATGTTTGATCACTGCATCAGAGGCGACTGCCTCGAGCCTGGCAGGGAAAGCATAGAATCTAGCCGGAGCACCACCTGACTGGCCTCCACCTCTAGGGTGACCCCTACCCACCTACCCTGCACATCTGGCTGGCCTGGCGTGCGGTGTGGTAGATGGTAAGGTAATCATGGGCCGATGGTCCTGCTGCTCGGCCTTGCCCTGAAGTCTGGGAAAAAACCTCTTCACGTGGCCAAGATCCCCACACTCAAAATAACCCTTCGGAGAAGTGGATTGCTGACTTAAAGTCTAACCCTGATGGCACGAATACCCACTGGAGGAACCCTGAATAGCTGGCGGACGGTAAGTACTCTTTGGAATGGCACTGAAGTAAGGTCGTGCTGGAACACTCCGAGCGGGAGGTGGTGCTGACTGCATGGGCCTGCTTAGATTGACCCCTCATGAACTAAACTCTGCCCCTAGGTAGGGTGCCACTGAATCCTCGAAATTGCCGGGTCCGGTTGTGTCTCCGTGCAAACTCTCTGTTGTGGTTGCGAGTACGCTCGATCCTCCGAGCTATATCCACCACCTGATGAAAGGGAGTCTTCATCTCTACCTCACGGGCCATAAAAACCTAAATCTCAAGGTGTAGACTTACAATGAACCTCCACACCCTCTTTGCATCTGTGGGGAGAATAATAGTTGTATGGCGAGACAAATCAGTGAATCTCACCTCATAGTCGGTCATATATATATGACCTTGACAGAATTGCTCAAACTGACCCCGAAGCTCCTCTCTCTCAAAAGGTGGAATGTACTTCTTTAAGAATAGATGTGTAAATAGATCCCAAGTCAAGGGAGGTAAACCTGCTGGCCTGCTAAGGAGGTAAGCCTGCCACCATCTGCGGGCCTTGCCCTCAAGTAGAAAGGTGGTAATGTCCACCCTGTTGGACTCCAATATCTCCATGATCCCTAGCCTATCCTTGCACCGGTCAATGAAATCCTGGGGGTCTTCTGACTGCTCGCCCCCAAAGTTAGGCGGGCGAAGTCTAGTCCATCTGTCTAGTTGCTTCTGTTGATCAACGGTCACGACTGGTACAGACTCTGGCACAGTCGCTGTAACTGGCTGGGGCCTGCCCGTAGGTAGAACACCTAGGGTCCGATAGACGACAACGGCGTGCCCCGGAGCCTGAGCGGTAGGGGTCTGAGATATGACTACGTCTGCTGGAAATAAACCAGCCTGCGTCATAGAGTCCATGAACCATAACATACAACCCATGACCTCCAGTAATCCTGGTGTAGTCATGAAATGTGTTGGGGCTGGCTCAGCTGCAGGCGCCTCATCGTTCTCTTCAATAACAGGATCCTCCATTAGATCCACTAGTGGTACAACAGGAGCAACTCTAGGATGCTCTCGTCCTATGACAGGAGCTTGAGCCATTCCCCGGCCTCGACCTCTATCAACCGAGGGAGCAACTCCTCTACTGCTTGGTACATCCGTCGCACGTGTTCTCACCACTGTGAGAGATCAATAAAAAGATATTTAGCACCATATTAACTACACAATAGTAGATGAAGAAAGTGAAGTTTCCTAACACCCTATAGTCTCTCGAAGATAAGTACGGACGTCTTCGCGCCGATCCGCACGACTCTACTAGGCCTGCTCATGACTCGTGAGACCTATGTCAACCTAAAACTCTGATACCAGGTTGTCACACCCAAAACCCGTGATAGGTCGCGATGGCACCTAACGCCGCCGTTAGGCAAGCCCATAAGCGGGCCTGCAATTTAACTACTCCTTTTTAATATTTAAAACAAAAGTTTTCCTTTTTAAAAGTATGAAATAAGTAAGATCTCATACAACAGTACAAACTCTTTTCTCAAAAAAATACCAGCATGATAAATAAATCCACTGTAGTGACAGTAATGATAAGCACCACAGCACATAAATACTAAAAAGTCTGCAAAACTCGGTGCCACAAGTGTATGAGCAATCTAGAGAGTATATAAAACTAATACAACTACTGTTTGAAAGGTAATAGACAGAAATGATAAACAAGGTAGAGGGAGACTCCGGTGCTACAGATCGTATCAAGGCAAGAAACTCACCACTAAGTCTCCGTAGAAGCGCGGCTACGCGCCCGTGTGACCGCTGGTAGTACCTGTCTCAGTACCTTCACATTCAGGGCAGAAGTGTAGAGTGAGTACGGAAAACAATGTGTACCTAGTAAGTATCTAGTCTAACCTCGATGAAGTAGTGACGCGGGGTCGACTTGACAATTACTAGAGGTCAAAATAGTAATAGAAATACATAAAGTAGACATGGTGAGTGTACAACAAGTAGCAACGAAGAAAATAAAAGTAACTACAGTAATTCCACACATAAGTAATCAAATCACTAAACATGTCATAATTGGCCTTGAAGGTGCTAGCTAGACTATTACCAAACCAAATCCTGTCTCAATTATTAAGCACGAAGCTACCGAGGCGAACGGCCCGATCCCATAAGAATAGTGTTACCAACATGCCGAGGCAAACGACTCAATCCCATAAGAGTAGTGTTACCATATTGCCGAGGCGAACAACTCGATCCCATAAGAGTAGTGTTACCATACTGCCGAGGTGAACGTCCTGATCCCATAAGAGTAGAGAAGTTTACCTCACTCGCAGAAACACATGCGAGACGAGAAGACACTGATCTATAATTTATCAAATATTTCCCAACTTTTCCAAAGTAAGAGGCTAAGTTGGTATCTTTATTAAAATCCTCAATCTCAGTCACAATCAAGAAAATTAATACACAGTATTAAAGGCATGCTGTAATCTAAGCTACCCGGACATATCATGAATATAGCTACATACGGACTCTCGTCACCTCGTGCGTACGTAGCTCCCCACAAGAAGTAGCACACAACCTTTAATACACCTCATGGGATAAGTTCTCTCTAACAAGGTTAGGCAAGAGACTTATCTTTATTTCAAAGTCCTCAATTCGGTTCTTCAACCTTACTAGAACTCCTCAAATGACGCAGAGGACTCTGAAATTAACCAAAAGTCGTATAAACTAATAAAAATATGCTCAAAGGTTCATAATTTAACTATTAAACTAATTTCCTAACCAAATCTGGGAAGTCCATAAAAATTACCCTCGGCCCACATGCCCGGATTTCAAAAATTTTTGAATAAAAATGTTACCCATGACCCGGACCCTTCTTCGCGTTCGTGTAGGGCAATCAGCTGCCCCTCCAATTTTCCTTTTTCGTGATCGCAGGACCATGTTCGCAATCGCGAAGCACACCGGCACACCAACACACTAGCAGTCATTAGCCAACTTCAAACATGCTCCGGGTGGTCTGAAACACACCCGAGCCACCCGGGACCCCATCCAAATGCACAGTTAAGTCCATAAACACATTGCGGACCTACTCGAAGCCTCAGAACACATAAAACAACACCAAAATCAAGAATCTCACCTCAAAACCTCATTAATCAACTTCTAAGCATCAAACTTATTTCAACCAACTCCGAACGCATCGAAACATACTTAGAAACTCGGAATGACGCCAAATTTTACGCACAAGTCATAAATTACCATACGGACCTATTCCCAGGCTTGGACTCCCGAAAAAACCTCGATAACACCAAAGTCTACTCCAAACCAAATTTATAAAAGTAGAAAACCTTCAATGAACCAACTTCAACATTAAGCACCGAAACGTCCCCGAGTTAACCGAAACTTGATCCGAAGACACGCCGAAGTTCGAAATCATTATACGAACCTATTAGTACTATCAAATCCCGGTTCCGATGTCTTTTACTAAAAATATTGACCCAAGTCAAACTTGGCCACCTTAGGCCACTATTAAGGAACTAAGTGTTCCGATTTCATGACGGACCATTCCAAACCCGAACCAACCATCCCCGCAAAACATAAAATAGTAAAGCCACATGCGAGAAGTCTTACTTAGGGGAATGGGGATTTAAAAAGCAAAACGATTGGTTGGGTCGTTACACTAACTCAGGTGTCCTTTCAATTACTCTCTTCGTCCCATTTTAACTATCATTTTAGCTTGGGACTATTTTTTTTAAATATATACAAAATTAGGACAAAAATCAGGGATAAAGTTACCCTCGATTTCTCGTTGAAGAAGCGAGGAACATCGTTACTAGCTCGAATGAGACCAAAGGTTCCCACAGATCGGAACCGAGGGCGGACAAATGATACGTTGAGAATCGAGCATGGCCGAACCCGGGAAGAATCAAACTCGAGCAAAACGAAGAATCAATGGTAAAGGAAAGATGGTTAAAAGGGACAAGCATGGAGCCAAAATATCCGCAATCAGCTGGATATTGCAGCACGAATCACGCCCGGTATTAACTGCGGATCATGTTTTGTTGGGAGAAAAGGAAGGGAAGAATTTTTATCTTATTTAGACTTGTATTAGGGTTAAAACTCCTCTACTATATAAAGAGGGGAACCTGTTTATTTTGCGGGTCACTGTTGGCACGCATATCAAAACAATAAAGTTTATTCTGGCTTTCAGCAAATTGTCTAAGTGTTCTTCAATCGCTGATTGACTTAGCCGTATCCAAACTCCATCTCGAGGGCTCGGTTGTGGTCAATTATTAGCGTTTAAGCCCAACATGGGGCCTAATTACTTTAACATATTGGTTTGATGGTTTATTCTCACTTCAATACAATTATTTACTATTCTTTAATCATTTGTGTTAAATTAAACTACATATCCTTTAAAGCGCATACAAATTTAATTGTTATCCATTTAAAGGGTAAATAGTTTGGCGTGCAACGTGGGGCTAATGATAATAGTGGTGATTTAATATGAATCCTAATAACACACACTATTTTACACTTGTCCTTTAAAGTTTGATTTCAGGAGTGTTTAATATGTTTGATTTTCAATATGCTCACATAAGTGTTAACGCCGAATGTGGCCACCACGGTGAAAATAACAACGGGGTGCCAAGTTACGGCGTAACCCCTGTCGACCCTAATGGCGTTCCATTGGCTTACCTAGTCGATGCCAATTCACAGGTTGATGTCAATGCTAACCTACCAACAAACCCCAATAACAACATTCATGGGGTACCTCGACCCTCGATTTGTGAGGCACCCGAAGAGGGAGGTGATGGAGTTAGCCTGCATTTGATTTTTGACATGTTGCAAGACCAACAAGTTGCCATAGCACAACTACAGAGTCAAAATCACAATGCGACTAAACCCGAACGGGTTGGAGAAGATGCTCGGAGGGAAGAACGGATTGTCACAGAACCCTACGGGCCCAGATTCGGGGAAACTTCCGAGATGATAAAATGCTTGAAGCACTGACAAAATGGGTAGAATACAGCGAAAAGAAGATATAGGAAAATGACAAGAAAGTGGAAACTTACAAATCGAGGGTCGATCAGATCCTGGGAGCACCTTCGATGTAGAAGGGGCCAGATTCAAAAAAGTTCATTAAGAAGCCTTTCCCCTTAGCGCGACACCAAAGCCAATTTCGAAAAGGTTCTGGATGCCTGATATTTTCATATACTGGGACCATAGATCCAAACAAGCATGTGACCTCTTACACATGTGCAATAAAAGGCAACGACCTCGAGGATGACGAGATCGAGTCGGTACTACTGAAAAAATTTGAGGAAACCTTGTCCGAGGAAGTAATGATACGGTATCACAACTTACCTCCAAACTTTATTGATTCAGTTGCTATGATTGCAGATGCTTTTGTTAAAGCTCATGTTGGTGTTGTTAAAGTTGAGACGAGGGAATTAGATATGTTCAAAGTCAAGCAAAGGGATAACGAGATGCTTAGGGAATTCGTGTCGAGATTCTATATGGAACGAAAGGACCTGCCCCCGGTTGCAGACGATATGTCCGTTCAAGCATTTACTCAGGGTCTCAACCCCCGAAGCATGGATGCATCTCAACAATTGAAGCAAAATTTAGTACAGTACCCAACAGTACTTGGGCTGGTGTCCATAACAGGTATCAATCCAAGATAAGAGTCGAGGAAAACAAACTAGGGGCTCCTTCGGGGTCGGTTTATCCCAATAGATCAAACGACAAGTCTAAAATAATAGTGGATCAGGAGTCGAGGCCACCCCGACATCGATGCCAGCCTTACAACTCAGATAGAAAGGAAAATGGACCCAGTCGCTATCCGACTAGGAACGGTAGAAGAAATGATCAGGGTCCAAGCAATCAAGGGTTAGTGAATAGAAACGGTTTTGACAGATCACTCGGAGTCAAAGATGCCCCGAAGCTATCAGAATATAGCTTCAACATGGATGCAACGAGTATAGTCTCAGCCATCGGTCGCATCAAGGAGACCAAATGGCTGAGGCCACTCCAGTCCGATGCGGCCCAAAGGGATCACAATTTGGGCACAAATCCGAGGATTGTCTGCAGTTAAGGGAAGAAGTGGCTCGTTCGTTCAACAATGGGCACCTTCGGGAATTCCCAAGTGAGCAGGCCAAAAACTATTTCAAGATCAGGGATGCCAACATGCAGATCGAGTGGGAAGAAACTCAACATGTGATTAACATGATTATTAGAGGAGTAGACGTTCCACAAGGACAGATGATAAAACACACCCAAGTTTCTATCACAAAAGAAAAGCGAACTCGAGATTATGTTCCAGAAGGATACATCTCGATTAGTGATGAGGACATTGAGGGCATCATTCAACCTCACAACGATGCACTGGTAATATATATACTCATTAAGAAATCTCGAGTTAAGTGAGTGTTAATTGATCCAGGTAGCTGTCGCGCCCCCTTTTTCTCTCGAAATCGGGTTTATAACATTTGAGAGGACAACCCATTCCTTTTGGGAATTGGGTTTGATTTGAAGAGTCGCCACCTAATGATTAGGGTGCATTAGGACACCAAGGAGGTTTGATTTGAGTAACCAGAGATTGGGTAAGGGCTTGAAATTATTCTAAGGGGAAGGTGTTAGGCACCCCTAAGAATCCACTAGTGTGGTTTCCGGCCAGACTATTATTGCGAATTTGGGTAAAATTAGCATATAGACAAATAAGGCTCAAATAAGAGGGGATTTTATCACATAAAGGTTTGAAAGTAAGCAAGGTTTGAAAGAACAATTAGGAAAGCTGATTTTTTTAAAAAAAAATAAAGAGTTAAAATGGTGAAAAGAAAGAAATAAAGAATAAAGGGAGGGGGTCCTAGGTTTATTAATAATATGGATCACCCCACACAATGCCCGGTAATCACTTCTCAATGAGGGGCTACACGTGACATTATCGCGTGGTCATCATATCCATATCTACCCTTCCCACCCCGTTAAGCTATTAAAGCGCGGAATGGTCTCGCTTGCCTATTGCATGCTACTACCCGTCCAATCCTGTCAATCCCAGGGGCATTTAGGACTACTAATCCTAAGGGAGGTAGGGATGTTAGGCTTATTTGTGGTTTTAAAGGAAAAAAATTCTAAGGCGACATACAAAACATATATAGAAAATTGGGGGTAAAGCACATAACAAGCAAAGGCTCAGATATACCCCCTTTAAACAAAAGAAGCATATAATTACCATGACTTACACATACTAATTAGGGTCTGATTAAAAATTAAACATGCGAGGACTTAAAGGTTGAGGCAGACTGATTTATTACATAATTCAGATAAGAAGCCCGAATCAGCCCTGCCTGCTGGTTGTACTATTAACAGAAATAGATTTAATTTTACCCTAAGGCTTGCCTAAGTGTTGAGACGTGGTCCTATAGGCATGATATCTACTGAATTCAGAAATAGTAAAGCTTGAAATAAACTGTTTGAATGCATACTCGTTAAACTTTCTAAGTGGGAATCAGATTATTAAAAGAGAGGCAATATTTAAACGAATTGATTATTAGCTCTGCAACTGACAACACCCTTATTACTGATTTTATATCCATATGTGAATGAAGCGGCTCAGATTCGATTAAGAGTTCCTATAGACATGCTTTCTAAGCGTAATTGATTTTGAACGTGGTGTGGAATGCAGAAGACTTGTTTTAAAACTTATGCACATGATATCTAGGTGCTGAACTGTTTGAAAACCTACGAACATGGTATCTAAATGCAGAAATTGTTTAAAACTATTGGCATTTATTTTAAGAACCTATAGGCATGATTTCTATATGCAGAAATTGTTTGAAACCTATGAACATGATATCTAAATGCAGAATTTATTTTAAGAACCTATAGGCATGATTTCTATATGCAGAAATTGTTTGAAACCTATGAACATGATATCTAAATGCAGAAATTATTTGAAACCTAAGAACATGATATCTAAATGCAGAATTTATTTTAAGGACCTATAGGCATGATTTCTATATGCAGAAATTGTTTGAAACCTATAGGCATGATTTCTACCCTTTTTGCATACATAGTTACACACCCTTTTTACTAGCCATCCCCAAGAGTTTATTACAAATTATTACAACCCATATTAAAGTATAAAAAATACATCAAAAAAATATAAATAAAAGTAAAACCAAGGAGAGACTGATTCAGACTTCATGTCTGAAATATGAGGTAAACCAACTCGATGAGATCACGATCCAAAGCCTTTCTCCCACTTGAGTTTGTCAAATTTTCCTAAGAGCCTCAAAGGGACTCCGGATAATGCTCACACCCAAATGTATTATCAGATTGGGACAAGTGCAGTGTGGAAGGGCCAGCCCTCAAGTGTCCAAGTGCAGAGGGAGCTCAAAGGGTCCCAAGGCAAGGCTCACAAGAGGGGGGCAGAACTTAAAGACTAAGAAGGTGTGCAAGTGCAGAATAGAGTGCTAAAAGGGAAAAGGAAGGGGGAATCAACTACAGATAAGCACAAAAGGGGATTTAGGGCAATAGGGGATTGTAAAGAGCCTGTCGTTTAGGCAAAAAGGTAGACTTTGGGCATGCCCAGCAATTGGGAATGCTGGCACACCTATAAGCCTTCCAGGACACATACTGTTAGAGGCTAGGATCTCCAGGGGATCAAGTTCAATTCATGGAGAATAACTTGCATACTGCCATGCCTCAAACCATAGCTTAAACATATAGGGGGCAGGGATTTGGGATTCATGATAGAACAGGCAGAAAGAAATCAATAAGCTATAATGCGTGTTGAACTATACATAAGCAGTAAACAGGGATACAAAAATAGTAAATAAACACATTGTTGTGGTGCTGAAAATTAAGGACATACCAGTTTCAAAGAAATAAATAGAGAGCAAGCAACAGGTATTGTAACATGCCACAATGTAAGCAAACAAAAGAGAATACTTTTTGAGTATAAGTGTAAGTTCAGAAAAGACTGTGTTTTATTGTCTCTGATTGTCAATGAAAGGGTCGTGCATTTATAGTGTGAAGAACAGACGGAAACAAGGTAAGAAAACAATTAAGGAACCGAATATCAATTAAAAAATCAATCAATACAAGACTTCCTTTAATTATGGAATTCAGATTCAAACGGTAACTATTTAAGGAAAGAAATCAACTAAATATCTTGTGCAAAGTAGGCAATTAGGGGTAAATACATAGGGGTTTCAATTAAGGAAAGAATTTTGAAATACACGGTTTAAAACAAATAAGGTAAGGATCCATTAGTATTCAGTAAATCAAGGGGGTGAGAGATTTTGTAAGCAATGGTCCACGAATGAACCAAGTCAGAAAAACTAAGAAAAACTTTTGACTCAAATCGAGTAACAGGGAAGTCAGCAAACATGGAAAGAAAATCAATCAAACTTATACAAAGAAAGTCTGAAACCAATCACAATTGAAAGCCATTTAGAAGGGAAGTTCAGCACATATAAAGAGTACACAAGTATCAGGCATGCGAGGCTGAATTTAGGACAAAGTGAAAGTGTCATGCAATTGCAAAATAAGTAAGTAGTAGACTATAGGAATATGGTAATTCAGCGATATCATACGAAAAAGGGGTCAAGTAAAGCTCTTATAGAGTTTAGCAAAAGTCAGAATCATACAAAGTAACAAAATTGAAGCAATAATTTTGAAACTTAATGAAGCAGTAGATGAAACAACTCTAGGAACTAAAATAAGTCCAAAAGATTAGGGTTTTTGAAATCAAGCAAGTTCAGAGATGAAGCACAAGCAAGTCACATAGCCAATGGTCTCAAAACTTGGATGAACCCCCAAATTTAGGGTTCTTGCCCATTAACCGAGTGCAGAGACGAAAGGGCAAGTGATTAATGGAAAAGATACTAATTGAAACAGGTTCAGAGGTCTAAGAAAGTAACTGAGACCTTTGGCATGCTCTCTTAGTAGTAGGAATTCATGATAAGCCTAGTAAAAGAACAGCATGCGAAACCAGTAGAAGAACTAGTAGAAGAAACAAATAAGAACATGGTGAACAACTTAACAAGAACACAGTAGGAGAAAACAAGGTAGACTAAACACACAAATAACACAGTAGAAGCAACTGATAAGAACATGGTAGAAGAACTTTACAAGAACACAGTAGGAGAAACATAGTAGAAAAAACACACAAGAGAAAAGAAAATCAGAGAAGCACACAAGAGAAAAAGAAAATCAGAGAAACATAACTCAAAAAACCCTAGGTCGAAAAATAAAGGTTTTGAAAGCGATGGTTTTTTTTTTGTTTAAAAGAAATATCAAAAATTGTTTTAAAAGTTTAGGGAAAACCTGGATCTAGAACAGATCTAAAGAATCATAAGAACCACAGAAGCTATGGTTTGGTGAGAAAGACTTGGATCGTTGTTGATCAAACTAGGAGGAGGCGAGGTCAGGCTCAAAACAGACGTGGCTTGCCGGAGCGAGGCCGAAGATGGCCATAAAACTTGAATCGAACCAGGTCTGGATGAAGCTTCTTCGTGTTCAGACCATGAAATCCCAACGAACAGGTGTATAGGAGCCATAGAGGGCCGGTGGGTGGTGAAACCACCATGGACTCAGGCCAGGAGGTGGCCGGAGAAGATGGATGAAACTCATCGTAGCGGAGGGGGAGGGGGAAGGTTCTAGAGAGAACCAGAGATAGAGAGATAGAGGGGAGGGTCGGTTGAGTGAGGAATGAGAGGGGTTTGGGGGGGGTCGTTTGGGCTTAATTAGGTAAGGGCGGATCTAGACCGTTGATCAAAATTGATCAACGGTCAAGATTTGATCCGGGTTGGGGTCGGGTAGACTTAGGATTGGGCCTGGGTCTTGGGTTGGTTTAATTGGGTTGGGGTATTGGGTTTTAATTTAGGCTAAATTAGAAAGCCAAAATCTGGCTATAAGTTAAATAGCCCTTTTTCCCCATTTAATTTATAAAAATAGTAAATAAATTTCTGAAAACTAATTGAAAGCACTAAAATAATTTATAATATATAATTAACAATTTAAAAATACAGGACTTAATTTTATGAATATAAAACACAATTGAATCTTAAAAGGGCTAATATTGCAGTTATATGCAATTTAGCTTAAAAAATACTAAATAAATTTGTAAAAATATGCAAAAATTTACCTCAGCTATATCTTATAATAAATATAAAATTTTAATAAATGAATTACCAAAATAATAATTTTGGAAATAATTATTGGGTTTTTATGGATGAAAAGGGAAATAAATTAGTTTAAAAACCCTAAAAAATTATGGGAAAAATAGTAAAATGCTGGGACATACTTATATATGCATATATATGCTATTTTAAAGATATTCTGAATATAAGAATATACAGGGAAAAATTGGGTATCAACAAATCCATCAGAACCATTCTCGCGAGTCATCCACTCTACTCAGGTCTCAGTTAGACTGATCAAACGGTCCGAACGACCTGTGCTCCATTAGCACTCCAACACCCTAGGAAGTAACCCCACCTTAATGCAACCAAATAAATTCCTTTTCCATGCACATTACATCCTTCACCAATAACAACTCAAGTCATTCCGTGATTCTCATACACCTATAAAGCATAACACAACCCTTATTCAAAACTTCCTTTACTCGAGTCATCCATGATCTCAACCTCTGTAAGTCACAACTAATTCACTAGTATACCTCAAACTGAAACCAATACAACACATAACCGTGCAATCAACTGATCAATAGCAGAGTCTCCCATTTGGCTCAAAGATATAGATCAAAACACACAAAAACTCACAATGCCCGTACTCTATTACTGCCATAATACCATAGTGAGATTCAACTAAATCCTTCATATGCTCATGCAACACAAACTATCTAGTAATTTCAAATCATTTGCAAATCTCACATTCACCCTCGTAACGTTCAAGCTAACTCTCATACGCGATCCAAACTCAAACTGCAACACATATAATTCACTGGTAAAAGAGGACTCGCTACAAAACAAGATAGGGTCCACACGCCATCAGGACACCCCGCAGGAGATAACCCACCTGCTTCGCCTCAAACTAACATCTCTTTATACCCTTCCACCGTCATAAACACCACGCAATCACTTAATCTTCCTGAGATCGAACTCATATCATGACATGAAATCTACTTCACTCCCCAACTAAACAACATGAAAAGATCCTTCACCACACCCATAACTTGGGTCTATACATCAAATAAATATGGAAATCAAGCACCAAATAGTTCTTTTTACCCTCAAGCAGACTCTCCTCGTCACTTCCAAATTATATGAACATATCTCGCAGTCACATCATACTCATCACATAGCCATCCAATCATCACTTCCACCAATAGGGACACTACCGAACAAATAAATCCCAAAAGCACGTGCTCACACAATCAACACCTTAGTGTTCAAGCTACAGGCAAAACCCGGCCTCAAGTCCTCCAGACTCTCCCAACATCAACACACAGAAATTATATCTCACCCCTTGTTCAAGGAATCACAAGCCATCGATGCACATCTGATACCGAGCGCTCATGCGCGCATATTAACGCGTGGAAGGAATTTCAAGGATTACATTTCAAGCTGAATCAATGTCGCACGATAAGAATTCAAAAATGTGAAGTTTTCCTAAAGGTTCTGCAGCCTCTCGAGGATAAGTACAGACGTCTTCGTACCGATCTGCGAGACTCTACTAAACCTGCTCATGACTCGTGAGACCTATGTAACCTAGGCTCTGATACCAACTTGTCACGACCCTAAAACCGACTTGGTCGTGATGGCGCCTATCGTGAAACTAGGCCAGCCGACATAATTCCCAAATCAAACCATCATTCTATAAAAGCCATTTTTAAGTCATTAATTAACAAGTAATCTCATAACATAAGTCTAAATAACCAGTGCGGAATAAATACACCAGCCCGGCATCGGAGTGTCACAAGTCATGATCATCTACTAAGGTCTGAACACAACTAAGAATCTAAAATGTACTAAATACAGTCTAAGGAAGACAGGAGGTAGAAAAGCAGTGCTGCGAACGTCGGGCAGCTACCTTGCTAACTCCAATGACTCTGCCACCGAGCAATCAACACCCGCTACTAGGTTCAAAATAATACCTGAATCTGCACACAAGGTGCAGGGAGTAATGTGAGTACGCCAACTCAGTAAGTAATAAAAGTAAATGAAAGCTGAGCAGTAAGAAAATACGTAAGTCACGTCATAACGCTACAGCAAATGCAGTACATTTCCAAAATAATACAGAAATCATTTACTTCGTAAATCATGCTCAATTTCAGTAAAAACCTTTTTAAAACAACTTTAATAGTTTCAAAACGAGTGATAAAAATAGTGAGTAAAAATGATAGAAACGTAAACAGCCCCTCGGGCAAAACATGTAGTATAAACCGCCCCTCGGGCATAATATCAACAGAACCAGCCCCTCGGGCTACCTCACAATCACTCGTAATCAGCCCCTCGGGCATAGCATGAATCAAGAACCGCCCCTCAGGAAACATAGATCAAGAACAACCCCTCGGGCTTCACTATGAAATAACAACAGCCCATCGGGCTACAACACATCACACACACTGGGTACCCGCGCTCACTAGGGGTGTACAGACTCCGGGAGGGGCCCCTTACGGCCCAAGCGCAATAACAAGCCATCTCGTGGCATAATCAAACATGCTCTCGGCCTCATATCAATCACAAGCCACCTCGTGGCATAATAAATCAGGCCCTCTGCCTCTCATATATCACAATCGGTACCACATGCTACGGCGTACAGCCCGATCCCATAGTATCCTCACAACACAGGCCCTCGGCCTCACTCAGTCAGATCTCACTCAAGCCCCTCGGGCTGTCAGTAAAACAAGTACTTGGCTCAGAATCATTTATGAAATCAAAAGGAGTGAATAAAACCGAGTTATGAAAATAGTAAGAACATAGCATGACTGAGTGCAAACATTAAGCCAAAACAGTGAGGTAAAATAGTAGTAAAAGCCCCTAAGGGTCCAAACAATCGGCACAAGTCCCAGACATGGCATTTAGCCCCAAACACAATAATATTTTCCAAAATATAACAATATCAAATAGTTTTCAAGTAAAATATGCGACTTAATAGTCGTATGGGATGGACCAAGTCACAATCCCCAACGGTGCACGACCCCACGCTCGTCATCTAGCATGTGCGTCACCTCAAGTAGCACAACGATGTGAAATCCGGGGTTTCATACCCTCAGAACAGTATTTACAATCATTACTTACCTCTATCCGGTCCAAACTCTAGCCCGCTATGCCTTTGCCTCTCGAATCGACCTCCGGATGCTCCAAACCTATGCAAAACAGATTTATACCATCAAAATATGCTAAGGGAGCAAAGCCCACTCGAAAATATCCAATTTATACCAAAAATCCCGAAATTGGCCAAACCCGGCCTTCGAGCCCACATCTCGAAATCCGATAAAAATCACACCAATAGAATCCTTACACTCTCACGAGTTTGTACATACCAAGAACATCAAAATCGGACCCCAAATGGCCCCTCAAATCATCAATTTACACTCTTAAAATTCAAGCCCCAATTCCCAAATTTTAGGCTTTAAATTCCACATATATCATGTTTAAACAAGTAAGAATCAACATAGGATCGAGTATTAAGTCCAAAATTCTTACCTCCAAGAAGTTCTCTTTGTTTCCCTCTTCGATCTCCCTCAACAAGCTCCAAAACCGAGTCAAAAATGGTGAACTTAGGCCAAATGTCGTGAAAATGGCCTTTTAAACATTCTGCCCAGCGATTTGAAATCCTTCTTTGCGAACGTGGTCAAAGCCTCACGTTCGCAAAGCACAAAATACCTTTGACCAAAAATCCTCTTACGCGAACGCGAACACTACCATCGCAAACGCGATGCCTTACTCAGCTTAGCCTACGCGAACACATTGCTTCAGTCGCGAACGCGATGCTTTGGGGCCTGGTGCCCAAGTCTGCTTCACCCTTTTACGCGAACGCGAACAATGCCACGCGTCCGCGATGCACAATCAGACTCAACCTTCGCGATTGCGGGACCAACATCACGGACGCGAAGGGTAACTGGCCTGCCTTACTCAACATCTCTTCGGGAACGCGGTACCAACATCACGAACGCGAAGAGCAAAACTCTGCAACACTGAACTGAAGAAATCTACAACTTTCAAAACAAGAATTTTATCCGTTTAACCACCCGAAACTCACCCGAGGCCCTCGGGACCTCAACCAAACATGCCAACATATCCCATATCATCATTAAAACTTCTTCCAACCTTCGGAACGCTCAAAACAACATCAAAACACCAAGTTCACATCGGATTCAAGCCTAGGAATTCCAAAGACTTCCAAATTCCGCTTTCGATTAAAAAGTCTATCAAACCTCGTCCGAATGACCTGAAATTTTGCACACACGTCACAAATGACACAACGGACCTATTCCAACTTCCGAAAATCCATTCCGACCCCTATATCAAAATCTTGCCTATCAACCGAAAATCGCCAAAATTCCAATTTCGCCAATTCAAGCCTAAATCTACTCCGGACCTCCAAAACACATTCCGATCACGCTCCTAAGTCCCAAATCATCTAACGGAGCTAACCAAATTATAAAAATTCCTATCCGAGATCATATACCAACATGTCAAAACTTGGTCAAATCTTTCAAACTTTAAGCTTCAAGCTGAGAATCATCCTTCCATATCTATTCCGATTAACCTGAAATCCAAAACCGACGATTTAAATAAGTACAAATACATCACACGGGGCTAGTCATGCCCGAGAACTGGCGAGCGAAGTGCAAAAGCTCAAAATGACCGGCCGGGTCGTTACATTTTCACTATAGTAAAATTAAATAATTAATTTTCATAACTATATAGGATTTAATTATTAAATATTCACATTTTGGTTCCAAACACAATATTTGAAGCCCAGTAGCACTAATGTATCCTGAATTTTTATGTTCATGATGAGAAAATTTCCCCGATTTATCACAACGGGTCTATTATTTTATATGTTAATTTATTTGTATATGTTACTTTATTATTTTATATGTTAGTTTTATTATTTTATATGTTTGTTACTGACTTATTATTTACTATAATAAAATTAAATAATTATTTTTCATAACTATACACGATTTAATTATTAAATATTCATATAACAATACTTAGTTTGACAAATATTGTTATTTCCTCATGTTATTTTCTTACGTTTGTTGACTATAATTGGAGATAGTTTGTGTTTGAACTATCAGCTTTTTGACGCAGTTTTGGGAATAAGAGATACTTAAATGATTAATTTCTATAACTACAATGATACTACGCTAAAGGGTATGACGTTTTACTACGCTAAAAGGGCACTACATTACAAATACGAGCATTACATTAGGCCACAAGATACCACTACAGGGAACTAAAGTAATATTTTATCTAGTTTACTGGTATTTTAGCAAATAAATAATCTAAACCGGATAAAAACAACAAATCAATTCAATCACAAAACAATCACGAAAATAAATATACCACAGTAAAAAGTAACTAATTAATATTTTCTTTAACAACTAATAATAATTTCTCTATTTTACGAGTTTTTTTAGCATACTAATACTATAGTCCGGATAAAAAAAACAAACTAGTTAAATCGTAAAACAATCACAAAATAACATATAGCACATAAAAAACAAGTAATATGCATTTTTTATACAAGTTTTAACAAAAACTAAGTCGGAATACCTCGATTTAAGGTTTTTAGAAAGTTAAAGATTTTGTGATTTGGAGCCGAAACGAGCAACCCACTACGAGATAACGTCTTAGCTAGGATGTGGGACCGAGAATATTTACTTTTTGTGGGACGGGTGGGCTCCACTCAAGTTTTTTTTTTTGATTAAAATGGGGGAGGGGGATGCTTTGATTTTAAAATGGGGGGGGGGGGTAGGGGAAGGGGGGTGACGATTCTGTTTTTATTGCTATAGGGAAGACGATATTTATATATGTATAGCGTCTTAATAAAAGATGTTATACCTATAGCGTCTTAATAAAAGACACTATACCTTCCCGCTTTATTTAATTCAGATATATCGTCTTTTAAAAAGACGTTATACTTAACTGGCCAAACGGCGCTTTTTAAAAGATGTTATACATATTTTTGTCACTATATTTTTTTTACACACATTTTTGTTCTTTGAGTCCAAAAAAATTACATTTTGGTTCCGGACTCGTCAATTGGATTTATGTTACGCAATTGCAGGAATTCAACTTGAACTCGAGGATCGCATCACTGCCTCAGGAATTACTCGAGAGAAGAAGTAGAGATGAGGAATTTGCAAAAGAATAAGAGATATGATGAAGAAGAAAAGAGAGAAATTAGGATGAAACTTTATGTATTGATTGGTGAAATGAAATCTATAGCTTACAACACTATTTGTACTCATTACATTGTATCTAAAATGATAAAATTACAACAGATTCATTCTAACTGGATTCTAATATTCTAACTGCCTCAACTAACTTTAACTAACTCTCCCTCCCTGTAACTAACTTTTGACTTTGCACGACTTTGTCTTCTATACTTGAGCTGCTCGAGCTAATCCTCTATAATTGTGTATCAGTACTCCCCCAATCGAAGATCCTTGTCTACAAGGAACAAAAGCAGGAAACCTAGTTTGTAGTACTGCAACAAATTGTCATGTAGCAACATCAATAGGAAGTCCTTGCCACTTAACTAAAACTTGTACAACAACTTTATTTCCTTTCTTTACCATTTTTCTTTG
Organism: Nicotiana attenuata; assembly: GCF_001879085.1. NCBI lineage: Eukaryota > Viridiplantae > Streptophyta > Magnoliopsida > Solanales > Solanaceae > Nicotiana > Nicotiana attenuata. Next base: position 48,123,708 of record NC_031989.1, read on the forward strand.
CAAAACTAGTTTAGTCTCATGATAATAAGGACTGGCCAAATCAATTACTGGAGGATAAGAAATTTGAGATGGAACTTCATAGCATCTTTTCAACAATGAAACATGCATTATGGGGTGGATCTTGACGCAGCAGGAAGTAATAGAGTGTATGCAATAGGACCCACTCATTTGAGAATATGAAAGGGTCCATAGTACTTAGAAGCCAACTTGTGTGATGAGTGGTTGGATATAGTCACTTGTTTATAGGGTTGAATATTCAGATAGACCTAATCACCTACATCAAATTGCCTATCACTTCTGTGTGAATCTGCTTGTTGCTTCATTCTATGTTGAGCTCTTCTTAGATGGTGTTTAAGCAACTACAATTTTAACTCTCGATTGAGCAGAGTGTTGTCAACTTCAGTTGAAGCAGACTTCCCTGGCAAGCGGAGTAAATGTAAGGGAGGTGGTCGACCATATAGTGCTTCATAGGGAATGGTATGTATGGCCGAGTCAAAGGAGGCATTATACCAGTACTCAGCCATAGGCAAGCATGAGTACCAGTTAGCAACATCTTCATTGCAGTAGAACCTTAAGTAGGTGCCAAGACTTATGTCAACACCTTAGTCTGTCTATCAAATTGGGGATGGTATGCAGAAGAGGTATTCAAAACTTCTTGCAGTGAGAACAGCTCTTGCCAGAAGGTACTGAGAAAGACAACATCTCGATCACTTGTAATGGTATCAGGTAGACCATGCAATCTCACCACAATGTCTAAGAATACCTAAGCAATTGGTTGAGCAGTATAATATGCTTCAATGGAATAAAATGACCATACCTGCTAAGCATGTCCACTGCCACAAGTATCACCTCATAACCATTAGATTTAGGGAGTCCATCAATGAAATCCATACTGATTTGAGACCACACTACATTTGGAATAGGTAATGGTTGTAACAATCCATGATAAATAGCTAGGTCAGATTTGTTCTTTTGGCACATATCACATTTTTGAACAAAATCTCTCACCTCTTTCCTCATGTTCTTCCAATAGAACAGTGTTAGTAATCTTCTTAGAGTAGCTTCAATACCTAAGTGGCCACCATGAGGGGTTACACGGCACAGAGTGATGATTGTCTTCCTCAATTCTGGTACCTTGCCTATCACCAATCTACCCTTTTCTCCTCAACTGCCCTTGAAATTATGTGAATTGTTTGTGAGTATCTAGATCAGCTTGAGTTTCTTCAATGAGGTGCTTCAGCTCTTGATTTGAGTCCCAACTATCAATTATAGCTTGAAAAAGATCAGTATCATTAGGTGAAACCACCAATGCCAATAGTTTAGCTCCAGTCACTCTAGAAAATGCATCAGTTACCTTGTTCTCCACCCACTTCTTGTACTCTATTGAATAATCAAATGACAATAGTTTAGTTAACCACAACAGCTGGGAGTTGGTGTGTAGGGTCTGCTCCATAAGATACTTCAAGACCTTTTGGTTAGTCTTGATAATGAATTTTTGCCCCAGCAAATACTGTGACCATTTTGTTACTGCATGTATAATAGCCAATAACTCTATATCATAGACAGACATAGCTGCATGTCTAGACGGACAAAGCCTTGCTAAAAAAGCTATCGTATGTCCTTCCTGCATAAGTACTGCTTCAATGCCATAACCACTGGCATCAGTTTCTACAATTAAAGTTTTGTTAGCATCTGGTAAAGTTAGAACATGTGCATTAGTGAGGACTTTCTTTAGTTCTGCAAAATCTGCATCAGCTGTAGGTGACCACTTGAAGTTATTCTTCTCAGTTAGTTCAGTTAAAGGCTTACAGATGACCCCAATGACTTTAATAAATCTCTTGTAATAGCTAGGGGCGTTCATAAAATAAACCAAACCAAACCGACCAAAAAAACCAATACTTTTTGGTTTGGTTTGGTTTTGGTTTTGAATTTTAAAAACCGATCATATTTGGTTTGGTTTTGATTTTAATCAAAAAATAACCGGAAAAAACCGAACCAACCCGACTATAGGAGTAGCTATTTCAAATTTATTATTACACCTATATATGTATATTTTTATACAAAGTTTCAAAAATTTTATGGTGAATGTTAATCGTTTGCATTTTTAGTATAGTTCTTTACCTTTATATTCTAGTTTGATTGGTAGTTTTCTTTTGTTAAGTGTAAGATTCCATTTCATGTTAAAAAAAAGATATTTTTAATTGAGTCCTTAAATTATTCATCACTATTTGATTCAATTATCATCAATATATTTTAGTAAATAATAGATTTCTCAAAGGGCAATTGATTTGATAGTCTTACGTTAAAAATGTGGTCGCCGGAATATGTGTTTGGTAGTGTATGTCTTATATTTAAGAAAAAACTGACAAATAACCAAAAAACCGAAAAACCGACAAAATCCGACATAAACCGAGTCGAGAAAAAACCGACTTAATTGGTTTGGTTTGGTTCTAATATTTGAAAAACCGACTTACTTGGTTTGGTTTCTTTTTAGGGAAAAATCGATCCAAACTGAACCATGAACACCCCTGTAATAGCCTACCAACCCTAGGAATCCTCTTAGCTGTTTGAGTGTAGTCGGGGTAGGCCAGTTCTGCACGGCTTCTATCATGTGAGGGTCAGTAGACACATCTCCTGCTGTAATGAAGTGTCATAAGTATTCAATCCTATGGACTCCAGAGGAGCACTTGCCCTTTTTGGCAAAGAGCTTCATCTCTACAAATACAGCTCTTAAGTGAACCAAATAATCATCCATGTTGTTGATGTAGATAAGTATATCATCAAAGAAAACCAACATCTGTTTTCTTAGTAACTTCTAAAAGATGGAATTAATCGGTCATTGAAAGGTATGAGGAGCATTTGAAATGCCAAATGGCATCACTAAATACTCAAAATGTCCAGAGTGAGTCCTAAATGCAGTTTTAGGTACATCATCTATTGCCATCCTAAGTTGGTGATAGCCAGATCTTAGGTCTATTTTAGAAAAGACCTTTGATCCTTCTAATTCATCAAGAAGGTCTTCCACAAATAGGGGTTGGAAACTTGTTCTTGACTGTATATTTATTTAGCTCCCTATAATCCACACAAAGCCTCCATGCTCCATCATTTTTTCCTACTAAAATCATTGGAGATGCAAATGGACTACATCTGGGTTGGATGATCCCTTGATCTAGCATCTATTGTACCAACCCCTCAATGATATCCTTTTTAACTGAGGGATATCTATAGGGTCGTTTGTTCACAAGTTCAGTACCAGCTTGGAACACAATCATGTGATCAAACACACCTCTAGAAGGTGGTAATTTAGTAGGCTCTTCAAATAAGCTGGAATACTCACACAACACTTGCACTAATCTAGCATCTATTTTTAGTTATCTCTTAGCTTTTAGTGTATGCCGTTGTTCTTCGGTATTTGCCACTGGTACTACTTGAATCGTACATAGTTGGGAAATGTTACATGTGTGCTTGGGCAATTTGTTAGCTTCTTGAACCTTGACCTGGGTGCTAGCACCTCCGAGGAGATGTTTCCTTCCCCAATACCAGAATTCCATAATAAGCTTTCTAAAGTTCATTTGATGTCTCCAAGTGTTAGCAACCATTACACTCCCAGCACCACTCCACAAGAGCCTAAGGGCAGTAGCAAGAACTATGCTGAAAACTCAGATCCTTGCAGTAGCCAAGTGATGGAGCACATCTTATCCACCACCATGGTTCCATTATCAACAACCACCATTTGAGGGTGAGTATATGATCTTGCATCCCAAGTATTTGACCAAGTGAGGATCAATGAAATTGTGTGAACTACCAGTATCAATCAGAATATTCAAGGCCTTCTTAGCAATGTAACCAGTTACTTTCAGAGTTATGTAACCCAGAGAGCCATTCAAAGCATGAATGGAAATATCCATCTGTTCTACAGATTGAGATGAATATGAGGAATTGAAACTATCATCTTACAACAATAGTTCTTGTTCTTCCCATGTATCTTGTATTTCTTCTATTTTCTCCAATTTTAATATGTATATCTGTTTGGAATTTTTAAACCTATGCCCAGGTACATACTTCTCATTGCAGAAGTAACATGATCCCTTTGCCATTTTCTTATTCATTTCATCTAAACTCAATGCTCTCCTATTGACACCCTTAGTATAAGATGGACTACTGAAATTAGGGGTAGGTAATAATGGTTTACCAGTGGTTCCTGGCCCAACATATCTCTTGACTGGGGGTCCTGATGTATAGGAAGTTTGTTTGGTTGCAGCTAGGTAAACCTCATACATTTTGGCTGTTCTATACACCTGTGATAATCTAGTAGGGTTGATGAGCTTGACTACAATGTTAAGCTCATGTTTCAAACCTCCAACGAAGCAACTAATTGCATTTTCTTGAGATAGTCTCACCCTATTCATATTCATCTAAAACAACTTGATATCCCTTCACACTACAAGTTTGTTTTATCTTTTTAATTTCCTCCATCGGATCGTCAAAATCAGCTGCCATGACATACTCATTCCAAGTAGCAGGTTGTAGGTACTGCCTGTATCTCATGAAAGAGAGATGCCATTATATAACTTTCCCTTCCAATTGTAATACAGCTACTTCAACCTTTTCTTCAACAGCTACCTTTTCCATATAGAAAATTATTCGATTTTGAACAACCATGACCTCATATCTTCACCAGTAAACCGTAAGAACTCCATTCTAGACCACCTAGAAAATTAGAATTGTGGTGATTGCAGCTCGTAGGGCTTCTCTCTCGATGAAACCTCCCTTCAGAATGTTCACCTTCATTTGGCAATGGAGATTTGTTTTTCTGGTGTTCCCTTGAATTATCAGTTGTTCCTTCAATTCAAGGACCGTTCAGTCCAACTGCTTTAGTTGCAAAACTTTACCAGATAAAGCCCCTACATCATCTATCAATTCATGTAGGTCAGATGATTCTTCAGTTGAATTGAAAGTTAATCGTGTGCCTTTCGCCATGATTCCAAGGATCGAGAGCTTTGATACCAATGTTATACGATTGCAGGAAGTCAACTTGAACTCGAGGATCACAACACTGCCTCAGAAATTACTCGAGAGAAGCAGTATAGATGAGGATTTTGCAGAAGAAGAAGAAGAAGAGAGATGATGAAGAAGAAAAGAGAGAAATTAGGATAAAACTTTATGTATTGATTGATGAAAGGAAATCGGTAACTTATAACACTATTTGTACTCATTACATTGTATCTAAACTGATAAAGCTACAACATATTCCTTCTAACTGAATTCTGTTACTCTAACTACCCAAACTAACTTTAACTAATTCCCCCCTCCCCCTACTAACTTTTGACTTTGCACGACTTTGTCTTCTATACTTGAGCTGCTCGAGCTAATCCTCTATAATTGTGTATCAGGTTGGTCCATTTTCGAGACGGGAAAATTTGTACCGAAACAGCCACATTGAGACCGATTAGGGCTAGGCTGAGGGTATCAGAGGAAAGCTAGCCTGGATTCGACCAACCGAGGCACCGGCTCGGACCAGGCCTGGTTGGTAATTAACTTATTATATTATGAATTAGTAACTAATATAATAGTAGTAATATATTATTAGCAACTAAGTCTAATCTTATTCAAAATATTAAATTATAAGTCAATGTGGCAACAAACTAGCAATAGGAATAAAACTGGTTGTAAATGGTTGAAAAATATTAGACGGCCATAACTTTGCGCGCGTTTATTCGATCAATATGATTCTTTGTATTTCGTGTATTTTTTGTTAGATTAATAATATATAATTTAGCCTAATCTTATTCAAAGTTTTAAATCATAAGTCCATAAGATAGTAAACTAGTAATTGCACTCGAGTAGGTGGACAAACTTCCATAAGACAGTTTGGTTGAGCTAATTTCGAGAAAATATTTTCTTTTTAAAGTGGTACTATATTTTAATCATTCAATATATAAATCTGTATGAAAAAATAGCTTTAAATATCAAAATAACCTATGCGAATGTTAATTTTAAAAATGGAATAAAATAAAATAAAATTTTAAAGAAATTACTCAATTAATTTGGCTCCGCCTTACTAGATCCACCAAAATCCATTAGCAAGTAGGGGGCTGGGCCAGACAACCATTTTCCTAGACTGACACGACTACTAATGGCAGTCCGGACCGGTAATTGAAAGGGTTCAACCTTTTGGGGGGTTTGGGGGGGGGAGGGGGAGTGGCGGCCCAGATGTCACCTTTGTTTGAAGTTACATAGGGGTGTTCATGAAAACCCAAAAAATCGAACCAAACCGAAAACCAAATCAAACCGACCAAAAAAACCGATACTTTTTGGTTTGGTTTGATTTTGGGTTTGAATTTTAAAAACCGATCAAATTTGGTTTGATTTTGGTTTTAGTCAGAAAAAAATCGAACCAAACCGACTGTAGGAGTAGCTATTTCAAATTTATTATTGCACCTATATATATATATGTATATTTTTATATAAAGTTTCAAAAATTTAATGGTAAATGTTAATAGTTTGCACTTTTAGTATAGTTCTTTACCTTTACATTCTAGTTTGATTGGTAGTTTTCTTTTGTTAAGTGTAAGAATCCATTTCGTGTTAAAAATAATATATTTTTAATTGAGTCCTTAAATTATTCATCACTATTTGATTCAATTATCATCAATATATCTTGGTAAATAATAGATTTCTCAAAGGGCAATTGATTTGATAGTGTTACGTTGAAAATGTGGTCTCCGGATATGTGTTTGGTAGTGTATGTCTTATATTTTAAGAAAAAACCGACAAATAACCGAAAAAACCGAAAAATTGACATAAAACGAATCGAGAAAAAATCAACTTAATTGGTTTGGTTTGGTTCTAATATTTAAAAAACCGACTTACTTGGTTTGGTTTTTTTTTAGGAAAAAACCGATCCAAACCGAACCATGAACACCCCGGCTACATAGGATGTCAACAATATTCATATATGCACATATGCATTTTAGTGGATGCTTCTTTTTTTTACGTAGGAGTAAGTGGACATTTCCATTATGCATTTTTCCTTAAACATTATTTTACTTACAAAAAAGAATTCTATCATAAATTTGTTAGCTATACACTATATTCCGAGAGAACTAATACGAGTAAATGCGATTTTCGGGCAGCAATTATTATTAAAGTGCATTTTATTGATTTGTGGATCATTAATGCAATACGTGGTATTGTGTATGTCTAGTAATACTATAAGATATGGATAGATGCATTACCCATGCTTTCTCGTAGTTGTTTAAAGTCTCTTTCTTGACCACATTTCAATTAAAAGAAATACTTCACCGCATAATAATATTAAATAAGTTCGTCATGAAAAAGAAAATCTAAATAGACCAATCATGCTTATGAAATATCCGTATAAATTTTACTTTAAATTCTATAACACGTTTAGTTAGACTACACCGACGTAACTATAACTTTTAGATATGCAATCAATTTTTTATTTTCACGAAAAGAGTAAAATGATTATATAGTTTATGAATTTGAAACACAAAAATGTCGATTTGTCCATATAGAGCACGCATGCAAGCACAAGCAAATTAAAAGCAAATTGAAACAACTGGAAAAGATATTTAGCATTTATTCCAAATACAAAGGAATATTATTGTAAGTGATATATGACAAAAAAGAAGAAAATGACATAAAAGAACAACATGAAAAAAAGAAAAAGGAATGCCAAAATAGGGAAAGGGGCAAAAAAGACAGCATGTTCCTAGATATTGTTATCATTTTACATGTCAGTATTTTTATTTTTGTGCTAGAATAGAATCTTAGGCGTTTTATAGCAGGTCGATATATAAATTAGTAATATAATAGCGACAAAATTAAAGTAAAAAAGGACATAATACCAACCGTGTATTTCAAGTGGTTGTATTGATTTCAATATTCATACAAAGTTGTCATTAGAAATAAGAAAATACTTACCATTACATACAGTATTCATTAATTTTAATCTATTTTTATTTTGATGTCAATACTAAATAATCAAAAAATTATTTTTAGTTTTACGTGTTATAGTTTAAAATTCACTACTATGGTTATAATTCAAGTCTCTTTTCGTTGCTCAGAATTGGGTGTAGTAAATACTCCCAAATAAAAAGGGAATTGATCTATGGTCGATTTCGTAACAAATCAAATAAAGAGGAATTTTTATTTATACCTCGTAAAAAAAGCTTTTTATTTTATGGAATGAACCATTTCCTTTCTTTTCGCGGGAAGAAATTATGTTCAAGTAAGCAAATATGTCAATTTTTTCAAATGAACAATTTGAAGACCTATTGATTCTAACAACTGATTGCAGAGTTGATCATTCGGACCTTTCAATTCATAGATGTAGATCTCGGACAGGTTTATCAAAAACAACCTTTCTACCCCGGGTAGAGGTAAGGTTCGCGTACATATTATACTTTTCGGACCCCACTTATGAGATTTTACTGGATCGTTGTTGTTGTTGTTGTTGGTGGTGGTTATAATTCAACATTCATTTTTTCTATACAATTTGTATTATTAGCAATAAACATTTAGTATGAATTTAAAATTTCTATCTTAAAATTTACGATTTTTAAATATTTAAAATTTTAAATATAAAAAGAAAATATATGTGATGGTGCTAAAAAAGGTTTCTACTACAATTGCACACACCCTTTTTTTTCTAATGGTAGTGTAGCAGCCATTAGCATTTATAGGAGTTTTCTCACTGAGCAGTCTCTTTCTCCCCCCTCCCCACACCAACAACTCAAGGGTCCAATAAAGGGGAAGCAGACTTCAGCTTCTCTTCCCCCACCTTCATCTTTTGCCTTAAACCATCAACACAGCTGTTCCCAGTAAGAACATTATTTTTTTGTTATATGTTTGTATTGAAAAGTTTGTTGACTAAAAGAGATTGTTTCTTTATTATTGTGGGGGAAAAGCTGGGTTTTTATCAGATGATGAATATGGAGAATAGAATACCTCCTGGGAGTTATTTCCAGTACTCTCCTACTGGAATCCATGCTCCACTTCAGAGGTCTTCTTCTCTTACAGATCGTGAAAGGTCAAATCTCGACTCTCTTTCAGTTACTATTTTCTTGTTTTGATTCAGTTTTCATGTTTTGCTGCTTGTTTTGTATGTTGGGTCTGGATCTGTTTTTGTGTGCATTATTTGTGATTCCTATTTCTGGGTTTGACTCCATATTTCTTGAGGTTTTGTATGTCTTCTTCTTATAGGCAGATTGAGTATGCAAAACCTTGATTATATAATGTTTATGATCGTAGAATAATAGCTTCTTGTTGTTCTTATATGTGGTGACACTTTAGGATCCCTTTCTGTTGTACAAAGTCTCTCCAAGATGCAGAGGCAGATCCAAGATTTTAAGCAAATAGGTGCAAAATGCCACTGAACCTACAACTATTTGTGATAATTGGTTCAAACTTCTGTAATATAAATATATTACTGTAATAACTTTCTAACTACATGTATTTACTTCGAGATAGTTGTATGTTTAACCTACATGGTGAAGTAGTGTTTTTTAATAAGATAGTTGTATGTTTAACCACTTGTCAAGTCCACCTCTGCCACCCGATTAGTATTTACGTCCGAATCTTTATTTCAATTGGCCAATTATTTTTAAATGGAGCTCTAGATGCATCTTTCGCTACTAACCTCTGATTTGGCTGCTTACGAAATGGCAGATATTTGGCCGATTTATTGGGAGAGAGGCAAAAATTGGGGCCATTCATGCAGATACTGCCTATATGCAGTAGGCTTCTAAACCAAGGTAGTAAAATGTACCCACAGGAACTTTTTATGATAGTCTGGGTGTCTTTGTGTTGGAGTGGAAGTTCCTTTCTTCTGATGAAAGTATTATTAACTGTTTGATCCGAACAAAGCATTGAATTGTTTATTGATGGTAGCCTGAATTGTTCATGTATAACCTAGTCCTGGTAAGTAAAAGGCCACATAGTTTGAAGACCACCAAGTACGGGCTTAACATGTGTACAAAGTGCTTCGGGCTAGTGCGAGGTTAGGGGCGATTGGGCACAACATTCCCTTAGCATTTCTGCAAAGAGGCAATTTCCACCTTTTAACCTGTACCTACAAGTTACCAAAGGAGCAACTCTGCTGTTGCGCCAAGGCTTGCTCTCATAGGTCAGAACACCCTTGAGAAAATTGATGTGTTGTGATACAAGATCCCGAGTTACTACAGAGTCTTAAGTGTTAGGTAATAGTTTTTTTCTTCCCCACCTTCAGAACACCCTTGAAAAAATTGATGTGCTGTGATACTAGATCCCGAGTCACTACAGGGTCTTAAGTGTTAATAGTTTTTTTCTTCTCCACCTTCACACCAACCCAGCATGTAGAAGAAATGTATATAACCCAAAAAAAGAAAAAGAAAAAGTAAAGGTCTCCTTTACATTTCTACAGCGTCACTGAGATATAAGTTTAACTCCAGTAAGTGTTGGACTCCTACACATCATATTTGATGTCCCTTGTCAACACATGCTTAAGAGTCCCACGTGTTGCAAGTTAAGTATGCTAAGATTTTATAGTTTCATGGCATAGATTACACTCTCTGTGCTTTTTGACCTCCCAAATGTAAAAAAAAAACGTGAAAAATGAAGTATTTGGAGTTTGATAATTTGATGACGAAGATGGCAACTTTTGGTGTTTCTGGAGCTGGGTCTTTGTCAATGACCAGTAATTATACAACAATATTTGGTGAAGAAAGTTTCCGTAATACGCCAAAATAGCTGGATTTGATGGTAATATCACTGATAGTCAAGGTACGGTGCAATTAATTCGAGCACCTAAACTTTCTTTGTTGATTTGTTTCCTCTAAAAGGACATCCCATAAATCAGAGAATGTTATTTTATTAGGAAATTTTACTGTTTGGGTCAGACTTTCTATTCAACCGCTCTGATAGAATTGAATTTTCTCTTGACTTTTTAAAATATCACCAAAGATAAGATTGTTGACCCATGTATTTGTTCGGTGGTGCCTATACATGAGTTTTCACTTTGGCTTAAGGTCAAAATCATGCAAGCTTTCCTTTTGCTGTATGTCTGTAATCTGATCTCGTTGCACATGATGCCTTATTGGATATCCAATTATTCTGACTCTACCATAGTTAGTAATCAGTCAGCTAAAGGCAATTTAAGTATCATATGCATTTTTATAACTGTGTAAGGTGATGAAGCGGTAGTTTGAGGTTTGCAAGCCTATGATTGGACTGTGGAATCATAAGATGTTAGGGCTGATTTATTTATCCAGAAAAGAAAAAGAGTTAAGAACTGATTTGTATTAATTGTTGGTTGTAAAAATGCAGAAAACTTGGGGGACTTTGATTAGTAACCAAATATGACAGAACAAAAGCTCATGATTTGTTGGTGCTACAAGTAATGCTCTACAAAGAGAAATGAAGATTGAGTAGGAATACTCCTCTAAGTTAAAGCTTTATTAACCACTATGCACCAAATTAGCTAGAAAAGCTTCACAAGAAAAGTAAATAAATTCAGATTTACAAACTTTATTGAGTTCAAAGAACTCATCAAGTTTTTGTCACCTTTCTTATTTCCTATTTTATACAAGTTTTTAATACGGGAAAATAGAGCAACTTCTATTGTTTGACTTTTGAGATCAGGAGTATTCTAAAATAAGATGCAAACACTTTTAAGTAACTAACTGAAAAATCATTAAGTGGAATAGGAAAAGATTTATTTACCTAATGCTAAGTTACCAAACAGAAGTCTCTGAGTAGCTGTTCCGGATACAAATCTACAAATCAGAATTTGGTTGAAAGCATGACCGAGAAAAATGTCTGGTTTCCACTTTCTTTTGCTCGTCTTCTGTATCATTATAGTCCTGGAATGATGGACTTTTTGTATCAATGCGAAATTTGATGTCGAGTTTGACCCTGTAGCTTAATATTGTGCTCTCTAGCTCGTGCATTTAACAGCGGATGAGGCAAGGGCTTGTGACAGTAGTTCTAGGGAAAATAATTCATTTGGGTCATCTTATTGGCTTGCTTATTTTACAAACTTCAAATGTGGGTAACATTACTATTTGTTTAAAACGGATGAAATTGAATATGGTTAACGTGAAGCCAAAAATGGTGTCTTATGGATGGCTTGGTGAATCCACCACTGACAGCCTTAGCTGAAATCTTGTGAAAGGTAAATTGACGGAAGCATCCTATTTAGTGACTGAATAAGGTCTTGGATTTCTTACTTCTGCAGAAATCATGCGAACATCGGCATTGTTGTCAAATCAGTTTGTAGATCAGGAAAGGATGGGACAAGAGAGTCCACATAGGTCGTTCAGTCAACAGATGAATGGAGGTCAGATAAATGTAGGGGCGTGGAGTGCAATGCAAACTGAGGTATGATAAGTTTCTTTCTTCATGGAAATTAGCTTAGGTATGTATGGCTTTTATGGGTCATACTTCGGTATGTAATCATGTCATGACTATTGTTCTTAATGTGGTCATACACTTCCATACTGGTTCCCTTCAATTAAAGAGTGTGGCAAGAGTTATTAGTATAACATTGTTGATTTCAGTAATATGATTTTTCTTGATTCTCAAACTATGTGTTTTTATAGAACTTAACTAGTTAATTGCTCTATTTTTAGCATTCCTTTAATTTTAGAAATCAATTGGAAGTGAATTACTTATGTGTTTCCTTGGACACCAGAGGCTTAAAGCACCCATTCAAGCATTGTAATTGATGTTTCTTCTGTATCTGAGCAGTTCTAATACTGAATGTGGGAATTCAAGCACTGTAATTGTAGTTCACTTTCTTAAGCTCCAGAAATACTGAGCTCAATTGGTAGTTTCAACATCTATTTAGCTTGAGCCTCAGGACACTATGCCTGTCCGCAAATGGAAATGTTAGAAAGAATTGGCACGTGCAGTAGGTGGGATTCTCATGCATCATTATCAATAATAGTGCCTTTGTTGATGATGGTATTGCCAACTCAGATGTTATTACGGACTTGTTGCTGTTCACAGAAAATGTTATCTATTAATTGTCTTGTCGTCCTTGCATGTGGATAACTTTCATGAAAATATAACCTCCATTTCTCTTCCCACTTGTTGCTTCCATGTCAAGCAAAAAACAGACCCTAATTAGCCATAATTAGAAGGGGAAAAAAGCACTTCTACTCTGGTGTTAGTCAGATATTGTAGGAGTTGTTAGTCGTAGTCCCCAGTATAGATACTGTAGCTGACACCTCTTTGCTTGTGTAATATATTTGTTAATTCTATTTCATAACTTAAAGGAGTTTGAGTAACTGCTTGAGGACATTGTTGGAGGATTTACCACTTGATATTATTTACTTACTACAGGAAAATAGACTCCTCCAGAAAATGGCTCCATTTCAACCTTCCCCTCTGGATTGGCATGTTGTGCCAGGAACTGCAACCACTCCTGTTGTGAAGAAAGTCATAAGACTTGATGTTCCTGTAGAGAAGTTCCCAAATGTATGTGAAACCTTATTTGAATGATGTTTAAGGTTGCTCATTGTCTTCCTAAATTTTGAAACAGATCTTGACCAAGTTAAAATCATGCAGTTTAATTTTGTCGGTCGAATTCTGGGACCACGTGGGAATTCCCTAAAGAGGGTTGAAGCCATTACAGAATGTAGAGTCTACATCAGAGGTCAAGGCTCAGTGAAGGACTCTATCAAGGTATTGGTCCCTCTTACTATTCTTGCTCAATAATTGTTAAAAGAGTAAGCTTGAATAAATTAACATTTACTGTGCCTTGCTTCGTGAAGGCATAGTATGCATCTCTAAGAGAAGTCTGTCTCTCTCTCTCTCTCTCTCTCTCACATACACACATCCTTTGTCTTTGTCAGAGTAGTTGTGATGTCCTGAATCTTTTTGTTGTCTAAATTACAAGTAGTAAATTGCTCAAGGTGTATTGTCTTTCTCTTTTGCAAATTCACATTGTTCTCTCCCCCCTTGTGTAGGAAGAGAAATTGAAAGATAAACCTGGATATGAGCACCTCAAAGAGCCACTACATCTCCTGGTGGAGGCTGAATTTCCGGAAGACATCATTGACGCCCGTATCGATCATGCAGTTTCAATCCTAGAGAACCTCTTAAAGCCTGTGGTATGAGTTAAAACGATATAGCTGCTGCCATTTGTCATCATTTGCTTTCAACTATTATCTAGCCCTTTTGACTTTGTTCTCCCTCACTTTGCCTGTATCAGGATGAATCTATGGATGTTTATAAGAAACAACAACTAAGGGAATTGGCCATGCTAAATGGTACATTAAGGGAAGAAAGCCCAAGCATGAGTCCTCGAATGAGCCCTAGCATGTCTCCATTTAGTAATACAGGAATGAAACGAGCAAAGACGGGAAGATAACACCTATTCTTGGTCAGGGGACCCTTAATTGCTGGAATGCTAATCACCTGTCTAGTGATAGACACAGAATATAGCTTATCCGCCTGATTAGTACGACTTTTGAGTCTGCTTCTGGTACAGAATGTAGGCATCCCGCAGGCAGCTTCTTTAGATAGGTCTAATATGGCTTTTTTCTGTAACCATCTTTCCTAGAGGTTTTGACCTTTAGTCTTAATCTAGGTTTATTGGTCAATGTGTTAAAGCAATTACAATAATTTCATTCTTATTGAATACTCACGATGTTTCGTGTATTATTTTAATGCAGACTAACTGCTTTAACTTCTGAATAAATATATTGAGAACAAGAGCTTGATATATGATATGCTGAATATCTCACTTTAAGTTGTACCAATGCTTCAGTTCCTTGCTGTTAAACTGTAACTTCACGCTGAAGTTAGTTCTAACTCTAACCTGCAGTCTTTTGTTTGTTCACTACGTGAAAATATAGTAGACAGCCTAAGAACTTTGATGGATTATTTGGTCAATGGGGACTCCTTGTTCTTTCACTAGTCCTATTTGTTGTTCCTTTGTAAAACAATAGAAATATTTCCATTTGAGCTTTGGGTCAATTCTTACTGCTGACTAGTCATCAGGAACTTAAAAGAAAAGAAAAGATGCACCATGTGAGTAAAAGTCCAATATTCCCCCACCAGCCTTGTTATCGCAAAATAAAAGAGTAAGGAAAAAAGAAGAAGAAAGGCACTGTAACACTACCCATTAAACTGCTTCCTTAATCTATAAGTTCACATTTTTTAGACAATTATCAAGTTTCTTTTTCATCTCCTTTCTTTTGAGAATGATGAATTGTAGTCTTGGACAAATGGAGGTTGAAGATTTGGCACAGGTTGAGTGGCGAGGAATAAGGGAAAGCAAAGGCTACTGAAAAGTAGTTCATTAGTACAGTAAGCAGTGCCACCATTTAAAAAGGAGAAGAGGAGGAGAGCAAAACAATAACTACCCAGTTTAATCCCACAAGTGAAGTCTGGGGAGGGTAGTGTGTACGCAGACCTTACTCTTACCCTGGTAGGATAGAGATGCTGCTTCCGATAGACCCTCGGCTCAAGAAGACGAAAAGAGACAATAGATTAGTAGTAATAACAACAAAGGCCAAAAAGATAATACCAGCATCCTAAGAACCAGAAAATCGATGGAAGGGAGGACAGCAACAATCCCAAAATAGATATGAAGAAAGTTCTGTCCAGAACCAAGGGATAGTTATGTTTTGGACCAAACATTAAGGAACTTCATGGATATTTAATGCTTAACTAGTATGTCACAAGGATGGATTTCTTATTAAGGGAAGAGAGATCATCTTCCACTCACACAAAAAGAGAAGGCCGAACATTACATCGGAGGGTACAAAAGTAAATGTGTACACTTAGATACAGTTTAGCTCATTTGAGCTTTTGTGAAAAAATATACCTCTTGTTTCAAAGCCATCTAACAATCTGCAAATACCTACTACACAACTATTACAGAGTGAATATGTGAATTGTGAAGGATGAATTACATTGCTGAGTTGGAAGGGTGACCTTTGGCAATATTTGTCATCCATCAATCTGTCTCCAAAAAAAAAAGAATGCATGATAATTTTGGTTCTGCTAATACTGGTACATATTTCTACAACTGTGAAATAAAGATTCTCTTGATTATGCCACGATTCTGGAATCATCCAACCCATTGTGATCTCTGAATTAAGAATCTGAATTTAGGATATTACTTGCATCTGCACGCAGCGTAAATAGTAATTCAAAGCAAAAGTCAGATGCAAAAAAAACTAGACTAGTCAATATAGATAGTTGACAGCATCGCATAGTATTACAGTTTGAGCAGATATCGGATACAAAAATTATAACATATCAGCATTTGGAAAGGAAAAAAAAAATGACACTTCCTCATCAGCATGACCAGTTCATGCACCAAGCAATGACACTCCTCAAAGCCTAAACAAAGGATAACATAATTGCCAAGTTATAAATGATAAAAAGAAACTATGTAGGACATACCACGTCCACATCCAACAATCGTCCTGGCCCTCCCGAGAACCCCTAGGTGTCAAGGCCGAATCAGAGAATTCTAAGAAATGGGTTACATGCCATCACATTCACCATAGAAAAGTATGTATTTCACAGAAATGAATCTTGACCTCCATAGAGCATACAAGCACTGACCTTAAAATTTTTAAGAAAAACTATTACGGCATTTATGTAAACCATTAAAATTTATAAGCTCATGCTTATAAAATATGATAAGTTCCACATCCCAATATTGTTTGCCAAAATAGACAGCCACAACGCAGAATTTCAGAATATCGGGTTAAAATATTCAGCAAATGAGAAAAGTAAAATTGTGTTGCAGCTTCATATTTGACAAAAGAAGTTGTACAAACCATATTAGCTTGATACAATTTTGAATTAGCTAAGGGGAACCATGTTTTTTTTAAAGTATAATAACAAAGAGTAGACATGCTTGATTGGTTGCAACTTACTAACAAAGGAAATAGAAGAAGACTGTACGAAATATAAAAGCATACTACAGAAATGTCGATAGTTAATTGACATTTTCTTTGGAAAATACTAAAGCAAATTAACAATCTTTATCAAAAGATGACTCTAAGACTACCCACACACATATATAAGGTGATAAACATAGCAAGGAACACATTGAGTAATATTTTCTCCTTGCTTCCCATTTTTATAAGACAAAGTCTGGCTGAAACTCTGAAAGAGTTACTTTGCTCAGGTATGACACTGATAGTGGTAAAAGCATTTTTCATATCATACTGAAGTTTCTGTATATGTTTACTATAAAGACACCAGAACTACATAGTTTAAAGTTTAAACTATGATACAGTTGATCAGTGTTAGTATGCTGAACATTTTGAGACACCCAAAAAAGCTAATGTCTTCTTAAAACAGTTGTGCTAACAGCATTATGCTCACCACCAATCAATAATTCCATGATTCCACTAAGATCTAGGAGTAAAAGCAGAGCGAAATTGCTTTTTTCCTTTTAGATTTCCAAGAAAAAGACCAAGCACAATAAGGAGCCTCACCTCAATACATTGATTGTTAACATCTGGAACAAATTTAATCCCGAAGACCGAGCTCAAGCTCTAGCTCATCATCTTCTTCAAACAACTTTAGCAGACGAGCATACTGCTCTTCGCGCTTCTTCTTTTGCCAAAACTTGAAAAGGAAAAATGATAGAAGCACTATCACCACAAGGGCAAGGCATACAACGAGTATCGTTGACCCAGTGTGACTGCTGGATGCAGCATGAGTATCAGTTTTTGTCCCATTTTTGGGATTTGAAGAATCATCTGAAAAGCCTGAAAGTGAAAACACACATATAATGCAATCAAACTGACAAAATGAGACCAAACTCAAATATACAAAAGCTAGTTCATGAAAATGTAACCACAAACAGTTTCGATGGGGTCTGTTCCTGGTATCTTCGAACAAGGACAAAAAAACATCAAATGATAGAAATGCTTATGGGAAGCGAGCTTTTCAAAGCACATTGACTCCATCTCAAGGTTTATTCAGCCATGCAAAACCAGATAGATGGAAATAAACCCAAAACCATTCTTACTCACAGATATTTGGCTAACCTTAAAGGTAAAGGGCTCGTTTGGTACGAGGGATAAGGGATAATTATTCCCGGGATTAAATTTGAGATGAGTTTATCCCACACTTGGTTGGGATAAAATCATGGTATAATTAATCCCCGGATTAGTTATCCCGGGAGTGCAATGTTTTTTTATCCCTATGGGAGGGTGGAATAACTAATTCCAGGATAACTAATCCCGGGATAATTAATCATGAGATAATTGATTTCCAACCAAACGACCCCTAAGAGTACTTGTTGTGTACCTAAAATAGATAGATAAGCATATCTCCTCTCCAACAACTTAAAAGTTAAGATAAGATAGTCATATAGTTCAACATAGTATCAGAACAGACATCACGAGTTCAAGTCTCGTTGTCATTTATTATCAGAAAGAATTTTCGCGTGTTTGGAACTGCATCGAATAGAATATCTCTTGAAACAAACCATAGTCATACATTTGGAAAAAATAAAAAATAAAATCTGAAGCTGTAATTGAGTTTATGTGACATCAAAACAAGATCTTTTTCATTTCCTTGAATTTGTCAAAAGACCCCAGTTTCAAAGTTTTCTCATCCCTAGTTCAAAATACATGCTTAAAATAATGGTGATACCCAGATAAATAAAATTACACCGATAATAATTAGCAAATGACAACCTTTTCACACAACCCTTATCCCAATACAACAGTAGAATCGAAAATAAATTACGAATTTTCCATAACATCGGACCATTACAGCCCCATTTTAGCTTCCTAGATACTCAATTTCTATTTTTTTTAATGTTTTCTTTGATCACACTTATTTGTACATTTTCAAATATTTTTTGTTTTTTAAATGTATAAAATTTCTTTTCAAATACTTGACAGGACGGATCTAAGAGAAATATTTGCCAATATAATTGCGATATGACCCATTAAAATCGACATAACTAAAATATAATTGAATGAATCTGATTATTGGTAATGTAAAGATCTGGGGAGAATTCAAACCTGCGATGAAATTATGAGAAAAGGAAAGGAAGAAGAGAAGAAAGGGAAATGATGAGACCCCTCTCATCTCTCTTTGTGTCTATCTGCCTTTACTCTCTAAGGCTTTTTCCTTTTTCTCTCTGCTATAGAATTCCTTTTCTTTCTATGGTAATCTCGCCCTCTCTGCTCTCCCTCGGTTTCCTTTGTTTCTGTTGTGAACACATACATATATTTTTGTTCCTTGTTTCTTTTGTCACGCACAAACAAGGTGTTTGGGTAAAAGCTCTTTTCCCTTATAAACCAAATTTAGTTACCCCAAACTTTTAGTAGAACTTTTCAATATATAAGTTCTTATGGTTTGATGAAACTTTTTGGTATTTATTTCTAATATTTTATGTAATCATCCTAATAACCTTTCCAAAACAAAACCTCTAACTCCCTTTGTATTCCAATTTTGCAATTCATCTTTTTTATTTATTTATTGAAAGGATCTTTAAAATTTATACAACAATAAAAAAAAAGAAGCTCATCATATAGTACTTGTTTATCGGTAAAACGGTACAGTTGAATTTATAACGTGGTTTATAGACAAACGAATCGATTTGATCTCAAAGTGATGAATAAACTAAATGAAATACAAGACTTAGCGTTGAAATCGAGATAAGACAACAAACAACTTGGTTCCGGGAGCAAGGCTTCCGAAGACAACAATAAGAATATTGATAGACAAAAACTAAAGTATTATTGAGCTTAGAATAATGTGTAGCATAAGTTTGACAGAAAAATCATGTCTTACAATGGTTGTTGAAGTTACTATTTATAGCTACACTTAGGGAACAAGGACCTAGGATCAAACCCCTCTTTATAGCTACACTTAGGGAACAAGGTCCTAGGATCAAGTCACTCTTAAATGACAATTATGGGGGGCCATTGATGAATGTATAACGGCAGGTGATGAATGCCAAAATTCTTTGTAACAGATTGTGTATTTAGTACTGAGGAATATTCTTAATTGAATGTTGTCAGGTGCTAAATATTCGTTTGCCCTCATTAGCAATATTCCCTTAGGGGTCTGTCCGGTGCCAATCGAAGCTGCTGTCCTCGATCTTGGTTCCTACTTGCTTCGTCCTCCGTCTATCCCTAGTTCCACCTGTCGCTTTATTATTCGAGCATTTAATATGAACCGATTTTACCCTATACAGATAGTCCCTCTACTTTCCGGTGGCACATCTTTGTGTCGTTGGAAAGTCGGTGAAGATTCCTTTCTTGGCGGGAAATTTTCTGATCCCTTCTAAAAAGTTTCCGATGCTTGATTAGATGCACGTCTCTCCGTATTTAATATTTCCTGAACACGTATCACTCCACGATTCAATAATATTTTTGCCGGTTCTCGAGGTAATTATGGCCGCGATTTTAGTGGCCTATTTCTTTACTTATACGCCTCATTCTTCTTCTTTTACGCTTCAGAGTACTACAAACTCTCTTAACTTCTTTGCATTCAACTCTTTTTTGCTTTCACTCTTCTTTAATCTTCTTCTTCAAAGAACCGTTATTACCTTCTGCTGATCATGGTTTCTTCTTCCAAGAACACATGTTCTCTTTAAAACAAAGAAAAACCCGTTGATGCTGGCCTCCTACGGTGAGCACCATTATTCCCATAAGACTCAACACAGCCAAGGACTTTAAAGAGAAGTTTCCTTCTACAAGTTCTCGTACATGGGTTGTTGGTGTATATACTTCTTCCATCCGTCCTTCCAGCATTTATGCCGTGAAGGAGGATTGTGATTGCCATGTTCTGAACATTATCACTCCCTAACTGGTGGAGCGAGTAACCTTTCCTAAGACGGGCTTCATGTACGTTTATACATACCCATTTACTTTGGGTGCGTTTTCTTTGAGCAGGGGAATTGACCCCGTGATTTTGGAGTTGTGCCAAAAATACCAGATTTGTTTTGCACAGGTGGGCCCTTCGGTCCGGCGAACGGTAACCTGTCTACGACTATTGATACCCAATTTTCCCAAAATATTTTTAAAAATTGCATATATACTTCAAAATCATGCATCAATAGCAATTGGTATTTTTCCATAATTTTCTATACATTTTATTAATTTACCCAGCATTTTATTCCCAATAAATAATTACAGAATTGCATCACAATCGATTTCAAAAGCATATCTTGATTTAATTTATTATTTATGATCCTATTTAAACCAAATTATTTCATAACTAGCCAAATTGGCATCATTTGGCTACAATTGCAATAACTTTGCAATTATAGCCCAAGCATATGATTTTATACTATTTTTGACCAGAAATTAATCATTTTTATTTTAAAATATTAAATAATCATTTTTAATTATTTTCTATGCATAAAATCATTTTGTACAATTATCGGCCATTTTGTAAATTGTTATTAAATTTAATTGGGTATTTAACAAATAGCCAATTTCATTTCAATTCTAGCCTAATTAAATCAGACCCCAACCCAATTAAAATAGCCCAAACCCCAGGCCCAATCCATCAATCCTACCGACCCAATCCCTGGTCCAATCTGGACCGTTGATCAATTCTAATTAACGGTCCAGATCCCCCATTTCCTAATTTAACATAATAGACTACCCCCCCATTCTCTCATTCTCTCATCACTCTCCACCGACACACCCTCCCATTCTCTCTCAAATTCTCTCAAGCTCCCTCTGCTAAACCATGGTTCCTCTCTCCGGCCGTTGGCTCGCCGGTAACAATGGCGGTTCCACCACCACCCCTAGCCTCCATGGCTCCCCCCATGCCGGATTATTGCTACCCTAAGGTCCTCAAGGAACCAGAGGCGGTTCAACTCACCCCCATGGTTTTTCATGTCATTCTCAGGCCAATCTTGGCCTGTCCGAGTAAGATCCTGCCATCTCCGGCTAGAACCTGTGATTTTTTAGCCGATTCTCTCTCTTTGGGTTCTCTCTCTGAAACCCTGATTTTGACTCTTGATTTCTAAGATCTGTAACAAGATCTGAGCCTATTCGATTGTCTTTACTGTTTTTCTAAGTATTTCTCCGGTTTCTTCTAAACGACTCTTCGTCTTCAAACTAGGGTTTCTTAACCCTTTTTAAAACGCTTTTTTCTTCTGATTTTGGTATTAATCTATGACTTTTACTATGTTTAACGGTTTATTTAACCTTCTCCTTTTATTTGATTAACTATGTTAAGAACCCTAATTTTTTGGTTTCAATCTTGGGTTCTGAGACTGTCTTTGCTTATTTGCTCGTCTGATTTATGCGTTATGTCTGTTTCTCATGCATATGTTCTGAGTCCCTATGATTTCCTACTCCCTTATGCTCATTAGGGTTTCTGATTTTGCTTCTCCACCTATATTATGTTTACTTTGTCTATTGACAGAGATTTGTGGCAATTTCCTCTAATCAGTACTATTTCTAGTTGAATCCCGCTAATTTTCTGTGATTGATACCCTTTATGTTCTTAGGTAATATCCTTTACTTGATTTTTGACTTTAGCTTACTTCTTGTCTTATTACATGGCTGACTATATTATAATTGATTCCTACTGCTATTTCCTCAATTAGACCCTTATGTATCTATCCCTAATTACATGATCTGTACCTATGTTGCTTGAATCCTTTTCCTTATTTGTTACCTGCTTTCTACCGTTGGTAAAATTACTCCCTTAATTAAGGGAGACTTGGCTGATTTTCTTTCTTAATTGATTCTGTATTTCTATAATTGCTGAACAATTGATTCTTGCCTTATTTACCTAGCTTTCAAACAATTACATATACTCTTTCTCTTTCATTACATACACGAACACATTAGTTCAAAAACTCTCTCACACTCAAAAGGCTTTCTGCTTTCTTTCTTTGTTAGTTGCTACTATCCTGAATTAGCCGGCTGCAAGCCAAGACTGATTATTGTGCTCTCCTATTCTTCACTTTGTGTTACTATCTCTATAACTGGTATGTCTGATTTCAATTCAAGTCCCAAAAATAATATGTTTCTTTTCCTGCTTCAGTTCATCATGTTCCTGATTTGTTTCTAACTATGGTTTTTGTTGCTCAACCTGCAATTAACATGTCTACTTCACTATCTTCTTTACTGCATGCTTCCGAATATACCCCCTTAGGATTAGCCTGCTCTTGAATCCCTCTCTAGTATACCCCAATGTGACTATGTTTCTCTGATCCCTGGCATGCACCTTCCTGTGTAAAGTAGTTGTTGTCCTAAGTCTGTTTGATTCTGTATTACCCTGAAGTTCATGTTGTACTTTAAAAGCCTTGACCCCTTTCAAGGCTCTCTCTGATTCTTATACTTCTGTGCATCTGTGCTTACTATGTTCCCTATACTTACCCCAAATCCCATTACCCTGAGTGGATGTGTGTACTTGTTTGATTCCATGTATTGAAGTGCTGATGAACCCTTTCTGGTTCTGTATTTGGTTTGATTGATTGTTAGTCACCTTACCCTTTTCAAATTGTCTTATTAATAACTCCCTATGTTGTTTTGCAAAAAACTATTACAAACAAGTCTTTTTCAAACTGTTTTCATGCTTAAATCTTTTCAAAACTATGTCAAGCACTCTCACTCTACTCTCTTAGACCACTAAGTTCTCCCCCTTTTTGTTTATGAGCCTTGCCTTGGGTACCCTTGAGTCTTCCCTTCTGAACTTGGACACACGGAAGTTGGCCTTTCCACACTGTACTTACTCTGTCTTGGCTATGAAATCTGGGTGTGAGCACTGCCCGGGATCCCTTGAGGTCCTTAGGGAACTTTGACACACCCAGATCTAGTATGAAAGGCTGTGAACTAATGGCATTTGAGGCATTTTGGAGATTTTGGGCCTAGTCAGTAGGCTCCCTATAGCATTAACTTCTTTTTTTTATATTTCGATTGTGTAATTTTATGCTAAATGGTTTGTAATAACTATTGTAAACAACTCTGGGGATGGATAGTGGAAAGGGAAGGGGTGACTATGCATGCTTTAGCTATTGAAAGGGTAGAAAATATGTTATTAGGTTTATATTCCTACTTGCGCAATAGAAACCATGCTTAGGACTCATTTCATGCATTAGAGATCATGTTCCCTAGGACTTACACTTATTGTTTTCAGCATGTTCATTTCGCTATCCTATATCACTTAGAAAATCCTGTGTTAAATGTGTTAATAACCGGTGTTTTCTGCGATCATGTCCTACTGCCATACGCACTTAGAGATACCGCTTGTTTTAAGGCTAAACAGCACTAATAAACATATCATCCCTGCATATTCTGGAAATCATGTTCAAACATTGTAATATTTTTGCATATAGAAATCCTGCTTAGGATCCTGCATCTCTGCACATTAGATACCATGTCTTTAAGATTTTATATTCGCTTACGCGCGCTTAGGCCAACTATGCATGCACAAAAAGGGGATAAAACAATTTTACTCAGTTCTTGCAATTAACTGGTGATAATTCTATGTGCTGAACACCTAGAATTGCATGTTTAAACAACCTGTTTCCAATCAGTTTTTCCTTACTTCTGAGGATTGACATACTATCTCACACCTAAGCAAGCCTTAGGCAACCAAGCTGTTAAAAACGGAAATCTGCCTTCTTGTGTATGCTGCTTAACTCTCAACAGTAGGCAAACTGATTAGGCCTTTCTGAATAATACAACAAATTGGCTATCTGCTTACCTTCTAAAAAACATCTAGATGTCATGTCTTAGGAATCTGAATACTGCCCTTAACTGTGCTTGAGTCGTGCTGCTTATGTGTTTGTTTGAGGAGGAAACTCTGAGCCTTTTAATTGCTCCCACTTTGTGTGAAAGTCCTAAATGTTTTTGACTGTCGCATTAGAATTTTTGCCTTTTTAAAAAACCTTAGGGGTACGTCTAGAACCACCTATAGGTAGAGGTCCTAACTCCCTCCAGGACCATTAAGAAGGGACGGGTAGCAGCACGCGATAGGAATCCGTGACCAATACTCGCTTTGCATGACCAATAAGGGGACGGGAAGGGTAGACATGGATATGATGACCGGTGCGCTAATGTCACGCGTAGCCCCTTTCTAAGGAAAGATTACCGGGCACTGCACTGATGTGATCCTATAGGCTAACCAACCTAGGACACCCCTTTACGTTCGCCAATATGCTTAGATTGTACTTCTTTTCTAGCTTTTTCATTAACTTTTTTTTTCTTTTTTTTTCAAACATCTGTGTACTTAAACTTAAATCCCCTACTATTTGAGCCATACTTGTTTATTTTCTAATTTTACAAATCCACAAAAATTGTCTGGCCGGGAACCACACTAGTAGATCCTGAGGAGTGCCTACCACCTTCCCCTTAGGATAATTTCAAGCCCTTACCCTTTCTCTGGTTACCAAACGTAGTTATAAGTGAACCCTATAGGTGCCCTAACGCTCCTTAAATAGATAGGTGACGACTCTTCAAAAATGCAAACCCCTTTCCCAAAAGGAACGAGTTGTCCCAACCAAAATGTCATGAACCCGATTTCGCAAGAAAAAGGGGGCGCGACAGCATGGCGACTCTGCTGAGGATTTTTTTTAGGCTTTTACCATTTCAGACCATTTTTGTGAATTTGTGCAATTATTTGTTTAATTCCTTTAAGCGTTTAATTTCTTCTTCAAGAGCAACTGACTTATCTTTCTTGTTTACTTCCTTTACTGCTGCTTTAAATTATAAAACTGCTGTATTTGTCGCTTTCTTAACGTGCAAATACATGACAACATGCTTTTAATTATTGCATAATCATGCTCAACGTCATACTCCACTCGTGCGAAACAAAATACTATAGCAACGCTTGATGAGTGGTTGCGCCCTTCCTATATCATTACCCCCTAAATTCGGAAAGGCTTATTTGCTGTAAAACTAGTCGATCAGCGGTGCAGTCGACGGTTCCGTGCCTTCCCCCTTGAGTTGTCCGCTCAAGGGTACCGGTCTAAAACCCCATAGAAACCTTACTCTGTTTAAATTGTGCATGCATCATGGTCAAACCTAGCCGGGGCAGTTATGTTGTACACATAATGATCCTTTAAGATAGCCTTGTCCAAAAGTCCACTGGGTTTCCCTAAACCCAAATGGACATCATCACGTTCTGTGCATTTATTTGGAGAACTAAATGCTTCATGCTAATTGTTGATGTTAAATAGTCGAGTCTGGTGGGCGTAAGGGCCTAACTTTGTTTGCCTTGCAGAAATATGAGGCACGAAGTCCCCAGATTCGGCATGGTCACCAAAATCCACCCAAGATTGCTGAGCTGGTGGGAAGATTTGCATTCTAGTGACAAAACCCTCGTCAGAAAATATCTGGGTAATCTACCATCCCTCTTGGAGATCCAGCCTAACAACATAATAATAGAAGCTGCTACCTTATTTTGGGATTGTGAAAGGGCCGTGTTCCGCTATGGGGACATAGAAATGACACCTTTGCTAGAGGAGATAGGAGGACTGGCCGGTCTAGCGTGGGAAAACCCGGGTTTGCTAATGCCTGAGAACCACACAGGCGAGGGTTTCTTAAAAATGATGGGTTTGAAGAAGAATGCAAAATTGGTATGCCTAAAGGAATCATACATCCCTTTTGACTATCTGTAAAGGTACGGTCACAACAAATCATACCGTACCTACCATGACGAGTTTGCCATCACATCCTTGGGACATATCCATCGTAGAGTATTCGTCTTCATATTTTGCTTCCTGGGTCTGATCGTGTTCCCAATGAAGAAAGGGAGAATCCATACTAGGCTGGCTATGGTAACCAAGACCCTAATGGAGGGGATTGGTGGGCAGACATTCAGCATTGTACCCATGATCATTGCAGACATATACCGAGCCTTAGAAAAGTGACAACGAGGAGTGAAACACTTCGAAGGCTGCAATCTGCTACTTCAGCTTTGGCTCATGGAACATCTCCAAAAGGGCGAATACCGACAAGAAATTCAGCGAAGGGCCTGGGATGACCACATCGCTTTCCACCATCCAAACACGAATGAATTACATCCCCGACATGTTAGCTCAGACTGAGAATGCCAAAGAATGGGTCAAGATCTTTGATAACCTGACTGAGGAACAGGTTCAATGGATGTTTGAGTGGTTTCCTACAGAGGAATTCATCGCCCGATCCAGAGATGCACCTTTCTTGATACTGATTGGTCTAAGAGGAACATACCCTTACGTCCCTCTTCGAGTTATGAGGCAAGCAGGTAGGAAGCAAGTCATACCCAGGGTCGACAAGATGAGCCATCTTCGAGCTGACTTCCAAAATGATGATAGTCCCCACAAGTGCCAAGCCCAACACATGTGGCACTGCAAGATTGTAATGGAGAAAGACACCATTGAGCCAGACAGATATCATGCCGGTTGTACCTCTTTCTATTCTGGTTGGTTGGAAGACAATTGGGCTGGTCTGGGCAAGCCAGGGTTCGTTCAAGGCCACAGAATTATAGATGAAAAGGCCAAGGCACAAGTCAAATACAACCAGCTGCGCAAAAGGATCTGTAAATGTGAGAGCGAATACCGCGAGATACAAGAGTCCAACCAGAAGCTGATTGAGGAATGGAAAGACATGGCTATCAGTGCCAACAAAAGGCTAGGATACTTAGAGCGAGGCATAGTAGAACTAGAGGGAAAATTTCTCAAAAGGGTTGAGGACTGTCAAAAGGCTGAAGGGATCGAAGGTGGACATCTAGCCAGAGTGTACCTATTGCCGGGACTTCGCGAATTGGGGAAGCTGTTTGAAGGAGCCAAGGATGTCGAATCTGGGGAAGGTCCTTCTCGGACCAAATAGATAGGAATTTACTTCTTTCGCTTTGTGAATGTAATAAGGCCAATGGCCATTAGTGACCTTTATTTCTTGCTTATTTAGTGTCGTTTTGGGATTCGCCTATTTTTTATCAATAAAATGAGGCATTTAGCATTCTAAGTCCTCCAAATCAATTTGTCGCTAGGCCTACCTCGGGCACAAAGAGGTTCCCAAATTAGGACACGCTTTACATTCCCGCACTATGTGTTTAAATATTGCAATACTTTTTATAATCCTCACTGACTATATTACCTTTTTGTTTTTATTTTTGTTTTCTTTCTTTTTATTCCCCTTCCCAAAGGTTAGTTCGTGTACTCTGGCATCATCATCTTATTTCACAAGATCCAGGGGCCCTCCACCCACTCCTCCTCTTAGTCCCTCTAAAGGCAAGAACAAAGGCAAGAATAAAATGGAAGATTTGAACAATATCAGGAAGGAGAACACAGCTGAACGGGTAGAGGCCACTGATGGCCAGGGTATTCGGGTTCCTAATGAGAATGTGTCACAGCTTGAACAGAAACTGTTGAAATTCCAAGAAGAGCTCGACCAGGTTCGAAATCTGGCAAACCTGTCATTTTCCCTCAACACCCTAGACATCAACTTCCCCAGCGCTCAAAACCCTACACCTCCTCAAAATATCCCAAAATAGCAGAATCATCCCGCACCTCACCATCACGCTGCTCCACCAAAGAACCAATGTAACACCTGCCATACCCCAAACAACACTCCACTACTCATCCCAGAACCTCAGAACTCCATAAACGACCATTTCCACACCCATACACCAGGCCTCCATAACAATCCTATCTGCGTGGAGACCATGCCACACTCCACCCAACCCATCTCATACACACCCGAGTCTGATGAAAAGGATCTGCTTATCATGAACTTGGCCGAGGAACTTAAAAAACTGACCGGCCGGATTCAGGGCATCGAGGGAAGCAAAGGAATCGAGGGGCTGAACTATGAAGACCTTTGCATACAGCCTGATGTCGAACTGCCTGAGGTGTACAAACCTCCTAAGTTGGAAATGTTTGATGGCGCGAGTGATCCAAGGGTCCATCTGAGGACCTATTGCGACAAGCTGGTTGGAGTAGGGAAGGATGAAAGGATCCACATGAAGCTGTTCATGAGGAGTTTGAAAGGAGATGCATTGTCTTGGTACATCAGCCAAGATCCCAAGAAGTGATCAAGCAGGGTGAGCATGGCATCTGACTTTATGGACAGATTCAGGTTTAACACAGAGAACGCACCAGACGTGTTCTATATCCAGAATTTGAAGCAGAAGCCCACAGAGACAATTTGCGAGTATGTTACTCGCTGGAGGTCCGAAGCTGCTAAGGTCAGACCCACCTTAGAAGAGGAGCAAATGAACAAGTTCTTTGTCCGGGATCAGGACCCGCAGTACTAAGAACGACTGATGATGATTGAGAACCACAAGTTCTCCGACATTATCAAATTAGGTGAAAGAATTGAAGAGGGTATTAAAATGTCACGCCCCAAACCCGAGGAGGCATGGATGGCACCCGATGCCGCACTGGCCCGAGCGAACCACTCTGCAGCTCTTTTTTTTTGTAACTATCATGGGCCAACATGGCCACAACTCGTAATGTACAACTTGTAAGTGGAAAAACACTGTATCACTAAACCGTTTTTCATAAAACATGAATACATATGGGCCTTCAAGGCCTCTGACATACTGTACAAAATGAACCTTTGTCTACAAAGGTTCTAGGATTATTTGACATCAAATGGGACAGGGTACCGGCCTACCCATAAGTCTGTAGCAAAACTCTTACACGATGACTCATAGGCTCGGCTGCACTCCGAATGAGGTGGAGTCTTACCGATCATTCATTGAATGCCAATCTCATCTGCTGTGAGGGCTCGTCAAACTGATTATCTTTACATGCAGGCATGAATGCAGCGTCCCCAACAAAAGGACGTCAGTACGAATAATGTACTGAGTATATAAGGCAGAACTGAAACATAACAATAAGTCAACATTAATTGAAGACATATAAAAATTAACCTGAATCTCTGAAGTGCCATCGTATATGCATACTTATCATACTTACATATATATAATGCTTCTCTTTGAAACTATTATCCATATGTGTGATGCATGACTGCCCAACTAATCGGTGGTAACTGCCCGACCGGCCGTAGCGCGGTGGTAAATGCATGACTGCGCGATCGGCCGTAGCTCGGTAGTAAATATATAACCGCCCAACTGGCCGTAGCTCGGTGGTAAATATGTAACTGCCCAACCGGCCGTAGCTCGGTGATAAATAAATATGCATGACAGCCCAACCGGTGGTAAATAATGATACATAACTTCCCAACCGGTGGTAACTGCCCGACCGGCCGTAGCACGGTGGTAAATGCATGAAAATGCATGTATCATTATATTAAAAACATTAACATCTCTATCATATACCTCAATAGGGACTTAGGGACATACTTAGACATGCTTGAATATCATTTTACAGGAATAAATAACATAGTCATCCTTAATTGCTAAGAGTAGAAACACTTATGAAATAGCATTACGTTTACGTATCGTTACTTGGATCATGCCAAAAGAAGGAAGGGATAGCCTAACATACCTGAGTCGATTCTCTTGACACTCCTCTAACACACGTCAATTGCGATAAAACACGAAACAAATTGTATGAAAAGCTCGTTGCTTATGCAAAGACTATCTTGGCCGAAACCTCTCCTTAAGTAACTTAGGACTATTGACACGAGAGCTAGCAGTGTCTTCTAAATCCGGATCAGAGATTTTCTTGTTCTTTGGTTTCTTCAAATTCAATCTCATAAGAAACAGTGAGCCACCCGTAGGAGAATTATATGAATTCAAGACTTGATTATTGGTGTTACAATTTTTCCAAGCAACAGCATGAGAAGCAGCATCAGAAAACAAAGAAAGGCTACCAAAACTGTCATCCCTAGAACATGAACTATTATTTTCCTTGTTATTATTTTTCATTGAAAAGTCCTCCAAATAAGTTATCCATCTACTCTCTTCTTGTGCATTACAGTAATTTGGTGATCCCTTTTTATCCACATATGAACCATCTTATGGACTCATTACTGAATTAGGAAGGACTTACATCTTTTCTGCTTTTGATGTCAAAGGACACTTGAGTCCAATTTCTTTTGCTCATGCTGCAGCAAGGTTAAGACCTTTAGCTTGAACAGATGAGGACGTCAACATCCATACTATAATACATACTACGCTAATATTGACTTCCTAGAGACTTGTGATTTCAAGTCCATTATTTCCTAGTGAATATAGAGGAACAAAGTGCAATTTGGAGAATTCTTGGAGTTGTTTTAATCCGTTACTAATTGAGAGATGCAAATTGTTGTGAATCATTCTTCACACACAAAAGAGTGTAAATGTTATACAAAGAAGTATATATATTATATGTGTATCTTTTGCCAAAATGAAAGCAAATGACCATTCACCGTTTGGCTTCCACCTAGCCGTGTATTGGCGGTGGAAGTGCTATATTTGTGACAAATAGTGCTTACCAATACAAGATATATCCAACATTTACTTATCCCCATATTTTAGTATTTAATATATATAAAAAAATTATTCACATAATTAAGAATTATTTCAAATTATTTAAAATACTATTTACTTTTAACACACTTTATATAACTTACTATCATGGTTATGTGGTACCATATAAAATAAATACATACACAATTATTTAAAACATTCATATAAAAATTATATATATTTTCTCAACTTCTAATTTTCCTAATCTCATATAAAGAGTACAAATTTTTCGTACACTTAATTTTTGAAATGGTAAAAAGATAAACTTATTTTGATGTGAGAAAATGATTTCTATCTTTATAATAAAGAAAATCTCATAAACTTTCTCATATTATATATATGTATAATTTAAAGCATATTCGAAAGTAGTAATAATAATAACTATTTAAAATCATATTTTTCAAACAATTTTTTTTTCTTTACAAAAATGTTCACTCAAAATACCATATCAAATATATATATATAACGGTATCAAGGTTGTTAAACTTACGTGGTGTAACATAAAAGTGGTATTGTTTCAAATTTCGAAGCTTTGCAAGCTACAAATAAGGCTTTACAATCCGGTGGTGTGTCCAAGAAAAGGGACGTGGGGGCCGTGATGGTTGCACAAAGGACCAAGTCTTCCCTCAAATACCAAACTTACCCAACACCTCCACTCACATACCAGCCAACCCCAAATTACCAAGCACCCTCACCCTCGTACTAAGCTCCGCCACCAACTTATCAATCATCTCCACCCCCCACATATCAACCTACCTCACCCAGATACTCCCAACCCGCTCATGTCTACCACATCATAATTTTCAACCATCCCATTATCAATCACCCCCTGCACGCCAAAACTTCCCTAGACCTCGACCTAATATTGATCGCAGATCTCCAAAATAATATACCGCCATCGCTGAACCCATCGACCAGCTGTATGAGAAGCTCAAAGCTGCTGGTTATGTCACCCCCATCCCTGCTGCAACCCCTGAGAACCCTTCTCAATGGGTTAACCCAAATAAGTCCTGTGCATACCACTCCGGCAAGAAAGGGCACACCATCGATGAATGCCGCTCTTTGAAAGACAAGATACAGTCTTTGATTGATAATAAGATCATTGTGGCAAAGGAACCCGCTCCAAACGTCCGCAACAATCCTCTGCCAGACCATAAGGGTGGAGGTATCCACATGATTGAAGTAGAAGATGATTGGGATCCCGAGGGATCAATCAGGTTGATCGCAGAAGGTGATGACCCAAAGAAACTGACAATTACTCTCAATCCAATCATAGTCCAGACCCAACCATCTGAGGATGCTGAGGTGAATATGTCTATACCTCTTGAGTTTGAAGTAGCGCCACCCGCAAAGACACCAGTCCCAATTGAGGTTGAATTCGTGTCTCCGGCAAATGCACCCACACCATTTGAGGTTGCAGTCTTGCCACCCAAGGCACATGTTCTATTCGAAGTAAGGATAGTCGCGCCGATCCCAGTGGTGATGTCAACCACGCCACACTTTTATACAAATGCTGTACCCTGGGACTATACAGCCGAGGCGAGAAGGAAGGGCAAAGTCAGGATTGAAGAAACTGTCGCAGCACAGGGTATGACAAGAACTGGTAGAGTCTATACCCCTGAACATCTAGCTGAGCCAAGCAAGCAAGCCTCCAATCGGCCACCCCTCATCGAGACAGGTCCGGACGACCTTTGGAGGAAAGTACATGCCAAGGAGTATTCGGTCATCGACCAGTTGAACAAGATGCCAGCACAAATATCTATTCTCTCTTTGCTGCAAAATTTTGAGACGCACAAGAATGCTTTGTTGAAGGTGCTGAATGAAGCGTACGTACCAAATAACATCACTAGCGGGGAAGTGGCTAATATGGTAGGACAAGTGCTGGAGAGCCATAAGATCACCTTTCATGAGGACGAGCTGCCACCTGAAGGGATGGGGCACAACAAAGCACTGCACATCACCGTGCAATGCGAAGATTATTTCATCAGCAGAATCCTGATCGATGGAGGGTCCAGTCTTAACATTTGTCCGCTAATAACACTCAAGAAGTTGGTTAAAGGGCTGCATGAGATAAAGGATGGAGCAATCAATGTGAAAGCTTTCGATGGTTCTCAGAGGTCCACCATTGGTGAGATTAGTCTATGCCTGCAGATGGGACCAACTTGGTTCGAGGTCGATTTCCAGGTAATAGATGTACCAGCATCTTACAACTTACTGCTGGGACGGCCATGGATCCATGCTGCTGGGGACGTAGCGTCAATGCTGCATCAGGCAGTAAAGTTCGAACGGAATCATCAGGAAGTGATCATTCACGGCGACGGTAGCAACCCTATATACAGTCGCCAGACTATTCCGGCGCGATGGAAGAAGGAAGCTGGGTGGAGAATCTTACCACCACATTGAACGGGTCAATGCTATCGACAAAGACAAATGGTGGGATAGCAAAATTGAGAGTATACTGAGTTGGAGTGGGTACGAGCCTGGCAAAGGGCTCGGCAAGAACCTCCAAGGAATCTCTAAACCCATAAAACTCAAGAAACATGGCACTACCTTCGGTTTGGGATATGAATACACCTAGGAAGAATTCAATAGCTGGTCGCCACCATGGCGCAATCCTTACTACCCACTAGAGCAGCTAATTCCGCATCTGGAGCAGACCTTCCAATAGGCCGACATTATTTATGGGTCAGATGAAGAAGAAGCACTTGCAACAGTGAAGAACTTGTTTCTAGAGGACAGTGATATGGACTGTTGCGTTATTGTCGAGGAGGAGGGGGATGAAGGCCCTTACATACAGGCTGTGAGCAGAGGGGCACATCTTAAGAATTAGACTATTAGGACAATCAAAGCCCGACGAGCCTCGGGGTAGTAAGGCTAAAACAAGCATTATTCACTGTTTTATTTACTAAATGATTTTCTTTTCGTATTTTTCAATTCCCGCAATAAGATCTTCGATGTTCAAAACAATTATTCAATTTATCAAAAGCATTTTTGATTTTTCTTATGAATTAATATTTATTGCTATCATTACATTACCTATACAGCATTACTATTACTTGTCTTGATGAACCAATGACTGTGACATGCAATGAGACAACGCAACAAACGGACATGGATTCAGAGGAAGATGACAAACCTGACGAGATTGTCAAAGAAGTTGAGAATTTTGAGAACAGACCTAAGTCCAACCTGGACGAGACCGAAATTGTCAACCTGGGAGATTCAGAAAACGTCAAGGAAACACGAATCAGCATTCACCTGTCGCCATCAGAAAGAAAGAACACACAGAATTTCTAAAGGAGTATGAAGACATATTCGCCTGGTCGTATGATGACATGACTGGTCTGAGTACGTCTATTGTGGCTCACAAACTGCCAACCAATCCAATGTGTCCGCTGATAAAGCAAAAGCTCAAAAAGTTCAAGCCCTATATGAGTTTGAAAATCAAGGAAGAAGTCACCAAGAAGATCAACGCTAAGGTTCTCAGGGTAGTAGAATACCCGACATGGTTAGCCAACATTGTGCCAGTGCCAAAGAAGGATGGAAAAGTTAGAGTCTGCATCGACTACCGGGATCTCAACCGGGCCAGTCCGAAAGACGACTTCCCTTTGCCAAATATACACATCCTGATTGACAATTGCGCCAAGCATGAGCTACAGTCATTAGTAGATTACTTCGCTGGTTATCATCTGATCTGGATGGATGAGGAAGATGCTGAGAAAATGGCTTTCATTACGCCGTGGGGAATGTACTATTACAAGATGATGCCATTCAGCTTGAAGAATGGAGGGGCCACCTATATGAGGGCCATGACTACCATCTTCCATGATATGATACACAAGGAGATCGAGGTATATGTGGATGATGCTATTATCAAGTCCAAGAAGGCCACTGACCACATAGAAGATCTAAGGAAGTTTTTCAATAGACTACGGAAATACAACCTGAAATTAAACCCCATGAAGTGTGCATTTGAGGTTCCTGCTGGGAAATTGCTTGAGTTTATTGTGAGCCGCCGAGGAATAGAACTGGATCCATCGAAGGTCAAAGCCATTAAAGAACTACCACCGCCAAGGAACAAGAAAAATGTGATGAGTTTCTTGGGAAGGCTTAACTACCACCCGATTCATAGCACAGTCTACAGTTATCTGTGAGCCAATCTTCAAGATGTTAAAGAAGGACACCGCCACCGAATGGACCAATGACTGCCAAAAGGCCTTCGACAAAATCAAGGAGTACTTGTCAACACCACCGGTCTTAGTCCCGCCTGAGCTAGGTAGCCCTTATTGCTCTACCTTACAGTGTTAGATGGAGCTTTCGGCTGCGTTCTGGGGCAGCACGATGAAACAGGAAGGAAGGAGCAAGCTATTTATTATCTCAGCAAGAAGTTCACCCCGTACGAGGCCCGGTATTCTCTATTGGAACGTACCTGTTGTGCTTTGACTTGGGTAGCTCAGAAGCTGAGGCATTACTTCTGTGCCTATGCTACATATTGATCACGCCCAACTCTAGTCCTAAAAAGGATAAGCGGTCGCTGCAAATATAATTCGGTCTAAAAGTCCAAAGTCGAATCCCACAGAGAACTAAGGCTTAGCTACAGTTGTTCACTATCACCAAGAACACAAGCTTGAACAATTCCTAACTTATAGATATTAAGATTCTTGTGTTTAACTAACTAATTAACAAATTAAAATAATAAATTAACACTAAAGATACTACAGGCTGGAGAAAAGATTAAGGAGGTCTAGAGTTACGATTTCCCCAATTGTCGAAATCCTTCCCGCTATGTCTTCTATGATTTCGCCTAAGTATTCTCTACCGATCATGAGCGCTCTGCGTGTTGCAATTCTCTCCCGAGTAATTACGATAATTTACTAGACATACTCTCCCGAGTTACGCTAGCTGACTTTAATTACAGCTCACTTAGATCGCACCCAAGGTTTCGTTATCCCTAATCCCACCTTTAAACCCTTGGTTATTGATTCCTCACATACGTCGGAGTGATGTTGTTCAACAACTACCTAAATATGCACTCTCTCCCGAGTAATACATACTAAATAGGCACAGCTAATTGAGGGCCCTTCAATCAACCACAAGAATAATATAGTTGAACAAATAGAGAAAATACTACGGCTCAATTATATGAAAACATAACAAGAATTTATCTTACAAAAGGTTCCATCAAAACCCTAGATAACAAATTAGCTATTCATAACAGTATGTAAAACTACAATACTAAAAGTCATAACCAACAATGAAAAATAGGAAGAGGAAGGAAAAACTTGTAGAAGAATTCCCCGCCTTGCTCCTATTGTGTCTCTGCCTCCTTAGGTCGAATCTGTGTCGAAAATATGTCCAACCTCTTCAAAATACCATTTTTCCATGTATATATACTAAGTAGGGTCGGGCCCAAACAATTATACCTTCTCCTAGACGAAAAAAAAACACTTTTCCCGGATTTGACTAACGCGGCCGCGCTCGTGACCGCGCTAGTGGCCGCGCATATTGCCTAGTATTCTGCCTGACGAGCGCGGCCTGAGCGCGGCTGCGCACTTGACGCGCACTTTTCACCCTGTTTTGTTGGGAATTTGGAAAAACGTAAAACATGAAAGTTGTAGCCCTTTGAATTAGATTTTCAACCATATGTTGTGGAGCCCAAATGGAATTCTGAGCAAAAAGTTATGTGCATTTTACTAGACAGTGCACAATATGCCTACTCGATTCTTCGTTTGTTCTAACTATCATCCGTTGACCCCCGAACATGATCCCAGCTTAATTTCTTGAGCTTTTACTCAGACTTCAAAGCTCCAAATCACTTGAATTCATTCCATAACATCTACATAACTCGGAATCACTCCAACAAGGCATAAAACACACAATTCGTGCAAGACACTAGCGATTAAAGCTCAAACTCAATTAAAGTGCAGTAAATTTGAGTGTAATAAGAGACTAAAATATGCAATTATAGCCTATCATCAACACCCCACACTTAAATCGTTGCTCGTCCTCGAGCTTTATATAGACACGACCTTTTTTTTAAAAACAATTCTCCTAACTCATCACACCAAGAATATTTAAAATAGATTAAGCACAAAAGTGTAACATCTTCACCTCAAGATTTGACTCACAAGTACCACGCATTATTCACAACTCACCCATTTAGTCTAACATAGAGATCACTGACATTACCTTTCCTTCATGAATCAAGTGCCCTCACACAACAAAAGAGAGTAGTTTCACACAATAAAATTTAAGAACGCTTAGGAACTCAAGATGGAAAGAATTCACTCACTCTCCGAAATAACATTCATATGCCACAAAAGATGCACCATAAGCTTGCCCGTAGTGTACTACTCCACTAATCGATCTCATTCAATCTAGGATCAATTAGGACTTTATTTGGTTGTAATGTAGGCTACAGGACGGGTAGGATACACTTAGATATAAGAGTGACTACACCTCCCTAAGCACTTTAATACATATACTTTAACATTCAAACCCCATACTTATGTCAAACCAAACTCCACCTTCACATTAATGTATATTACCCCATACTTCTTTAAGCACAACTACATCAAGAGTCACCACTTATCAAGGAATATATATATATATATATATATATATATATAATATATATATATATATATATATATATATATATATATATATATATATATATTTTTTTTTTTTTTTACAGCAATACAACCATTTTTTTTCCAATTCAAGTGGTTCTTACTTGTTCAAAAACAGTACACCTTTCTCCTTATTTCATTAGTTCCACTCAAAAGCCAAACCAACTAGTCCACACTTTAACTTTTACAAAGTTCATAAACAATTCAAGTGCTCATGAGAGGTTATAATGGTTCAAATAGATGGTTGATTCAAACAAATGGGTAAGTCTTGTAATGTGGTTTCCAAAGAAACAGGATTACAGGCTCAAAGGGGTTAACTACGATACGTAACAATTAGGCGGATAAAATACACATATTTGGCTCAACAAAGAAACGCCTATATCACTTCCAATATGAACAAAACTACTATTTCGCTTTGAAAACACACGAGGCAAGTTCTAGGAATCAAATGCACGCACAGAATAACACAAAACCTTAGACACACATATCGCACATAACTCATTCAGGATTGGATTCATCAAGACACTCTAGTCAAAGCAGTTAAGCAAATTTAAAATCATACAATTTAAGGTACTTATACAAGAGTCAAAAACTGAGCCTATGCGTCATAGCCAGAGTACTTACTATTCTCAAGGCATAACAAAGTTAAAAGATATTTCTTCAATTCAAAACACAACACAATGGCTCCCACTCCCTAAAAAAAACTATCTACACCTGGTTCAAACAAACCCCTTGGAAAAGAACCGCGGCACAAAGAAAAACTAAGGGGAAATTATTACACTACCTACAAAGAAAATCTTTTTATTTTTTTAGACTTAACTCCCTCAAGAAAATTGTCTACAAGATCCATCACCGGGGAAGTCCAATCTTTTCTATTTTTGAAAAAAAATATATATATTCAATTAAACTAACACAACTAAAATAGCATAGAAAGTCACCCAGACAATTTCCTCACCCCACACTTAAAATTGTGCATTGTCCCCAATGCACACCCATACATACAAGAGGGTAAAAGAAACTCCCTGGTAGGCCAAAGGCCGAAGCACTAGCATCTCATGGGGTACTTAGACTTCTCCCAGGCCTGGTCCTTCGTGCGGGTACCTCACACTTAGTTCCAACCATACCATCTGGTTTTTTGTTGCATCCTTCCAATGGCTTTGCGTTCCATGCTCCTAAAAATCAAAAATCGACACTACAAGAATAATATAATAAAAAATAAATAAAATAAACTAAATTAAAAAAAAATAAAGCTGGGTTGCCTCCCAACAAGCGCTTGATTTAACGTCGCGGCACGACGTGAATCACTTTTTGCCTCCACCTTGAGCTTATGAATTGAACCCCAAGTTTTGATTCAAGCTTATGATTATGGTCATGGGGCGGTGGAATGAATCTAACTGGCCCAAGGAAATAATGTAGTATTCTGCACTCCTTGGCCTTTGTATGAGGTATGTAATCCTGACTTTCTGGCAAGAAGAATTCCAGAATATATGCACCTTGTTCCTCATTCCTTGACTCTTCAATTGGCTCGGATGACTCTATTTCCATATCATCATCCAAACATAATGTGGAAAAATGCTTGGAGTGTGGACCAATGCGCTCAAACACATGAATTTCAGGACTTTCAACATCCTCAACATCATTCACACTAGAGTCAACTAAATTTGTATCTTCAATGTCCCTGGTTGACTCTAGTATTACTTCTTCAACATCGGCATCCTCAAATTCTAGTTGGATAGATTGTTGGTGTTCTACTCTGACCTCCTCCTCTAGCTCATCCTCATATTTTTTTAAATCCTCCAGCATAATGGCAATTTCTGCAGCCAATTCATACTCATATTGGCTACTATCCACAATGTCAACTTGTTGCGCTTTACAAGGTTCAATTAATTTATTCGCTTGAGCCTCCAAGTTGTGAATAGTTGCCCCTTGCCTTTGTGCCCGCAATTGTATCTCATCAAATTGTTCTATAAGGCACTTTAGCATATCCTCGATCTCTTTCAGGTCCTCATACCTGGGTTCTTTGTTCCTATTAGCTTCACAAGAAAAAGAAGAACCATCAAAGTAAGGGGTTAGGGGAAGATAAGAAATATAAGCACAACCATGAAAGTGACCATATTGACCACCACACATATAATACATTCCACATATAAGATTGAGTTGGTGCACGAAACTCGCTCTCGGGAATATTTTGATAATTTTGCCCTGGGTGGTTTCCTTCACAATATGCATAAGGAGGATTAAAAGTAGCATTACCAACATCCAAATTCTCATAATTCCATGATGCCATGTTTCTCAAATAAATAAATAAAACTAAACAAAAAAATTTTAAAAAAATCAAATACTAAAAAAATAAAATAAAAGTTCAAACTTGAAACGTAGTAATATGTACACCTACAACTACACCGTTAGTTCCCCGGCAACGGCGCCAAAATTTGATCACGCCCAACTCTAGTCCTAAAAAGGATAAGCGGTCGCTGCAAATATAATTCGGTCTAAAAGTCCGAAGTCGAATCCCACAGAGAACTAAGACTTAGCTATAGTTGTTCACTATCACCAAGAACACAAGCTTGAACAATTCCTAACTTATAGATATTAAGATTCTTGTGTTTAACTAACTAATTAACAAATTAAAATAATAAATTAACACTAAAGATACTACAGGTTGGAGAAAAGATTAAGGAGGTCTAGAGTTATGATTTCCCCAATTGTCGGAATCCTTCCCGCTATGTCTTCTATAATTTCGCCTAAGTATTCTCTACCGATCATGAGCGCTCTGCGTGTTGCAATTCTCTCCCGAGTAATTACGATAATTTACTAGACATACTCTCCCGAGTTACGCTAGCTGACTTTAATTACAGCTCACGTAGATCGCACCAAGGTTTCGTTATCCCTAATCCCACCTTTAAACCCTTGGTTATTGATTCCTCACATACGTCGGAGTGATGTTGTTCAACAACTACCTAAATATGCACTCTCTCCCGAGTAATACATACTAAATAGGCACAGCTAATTGAGCGCCCTTCAATCAACCACAAGAATAATATAGTTTAACAAATAGAGAAATACTACGGCTCAATTATATAAAAACATAACAAGAATTTATCTTACAAAAGGTTCCATCAAAACCCTAGATAACAAATTAGCTATTCATAATAGTATGTAAAACTACAAGACTAAAAGTCATAACCAACAATGAAAAATAGGAAGAGGAAGGAAAAACTCGTAGAAGAATTCCCCGCCTTGCTCCTATTATGTCTCTGCCTCCTTAGGTCGAATCTGTGTCAAAAATATGTCCAACCTCTTCAAAATACCGTTTTTCCATGTATATATACCAAGTAGGATCGGTCCCAAACAATTATACCTTCTCCTAGACGGAAAAAAACACTTTTCCCGGATTTGACTAGCGCGGCCGCGCTCGTGACCGCGCTAGTGGCCGCGCATATTGCCTAGTATTCTGCCTGACGAGCACGGCCGCGCACTTGACGCGCACCTTTCACCCTGTTTTATTGGGACTTTGGAAAAACGTATAACATGAAAGTTGTAGCCCTTTGAGATAATTTTCAACCATATGTTGTGGAGCCCAAATGGAGTTCTGAGCAAAAAGTTATGTGCATTTTACTAGACAGTGCACAATATGCCTACTCGATTCTTCGTTTGTTCTAACTATCATCCGTTGACCCCCGAACATGATCCCGGCTTAATTCCTTGAGCTTTTACTCAGACTTCAAAGCTCCAAATCACTTGAATTCATTCCATAACATCTACATAGCTCGGAATCACTCCTACAAGGCATAAAACACATAATTAGTGCAAGACACTAGCGATTAAAGCTCAAACTCAATTAAAGTGCAGTAAATTTGAGGGTAATAAGAGACTAAAATACGCAATTATAGCCTATCATCACATATCTCATATCGAGAATGGATCCCTTGAAGTACATCTTTCAGAAGTCCATGCCCACTGGCAAGCTAGCCAAGTGGAAGTCCTGTTGAGCGAGTTCGACATTATTTACGTAACTCAGAAAGCGGTCAAAGGACAAGCACTAGCAGACCATCTTGCTGAAAACCCCATAGATGGAGAATACGAACCCCTGAAAATGTATTTTCCTTATGAAGAGGTATCATTCATAGGAGAAGACATTGCGGAGTCCTATGACGGTTGGAGAATGTTTTTCGATGGAGCAGCAAACTTCAAAGGAGTTGGCATTGGAGCAGTCCTAATATCAGAAACCGGCCAGCATTATCTAGTATCTGCCAAACTCAGGTTCCCCTGCACCAACAATATGGCCGAGTATGAAGCCTGTATCTTAGGACTCAAAATGGCCATTGACTTGAACGTTCAAGAGCTGCTAGTGATTGGAGATTCAGACTTACTCATACATTAGGTACGAGGAGAATGGGCAACCAAGAATTCCAAGATACTCCCGTATTTGCACCACGTACAGGAGTTGAGAAAGAGGTTCACAAAGATGGAATTCCAACATGTTCCCAGAATCCAGAATGAGTTCGCCGATGCATTGGCTACCTTATCATCTATGATACAGCATCCGGACAAGAATTTCATTGATCCCATTCCGGTGAAAATCCATAATCAGCCGACTTACTGTGCCCATGTTGAAGAAGAAGCAGA
This sequence comes from Nicotiana attenuata, assembly GCF_001879085.1. Classification (NCBI taxonomy): domain Eukaryota; kingdom Viridiplantae; phylum Streptophyta; class Magnoliopsida; order Solanales; family Solanaceae; genus Nicotiana; species Nicotiana attenuata. The sequence goes on from NC_031989.1 coordinate 48,166,343, forward strand.
CGGAAAGCCTTGGTTTCATGATATCAAGGAATATTTTGCAAAAAGAGAGTACCTATAGCTTGCAAATCCTACTCAGAAACGCACACTACGGAGATTGTTCAACAACTTCTTTCACAGCGGAGGAATCTTGTATAGGAGAACTCCCAATTTAGGATTATTAAGATGTATCGACGCAAAGGAAGCATCCAAGCTACTTGAAAAAATTCATGCTGGGACTTGCGGTCCACATATGAACAACTTTGTCTTAGCAAAGAAGATACTCCGGGCCGGTTACTTTTGGATGACTATGGAGACGGACTGCATCCAGTATGTCCGGAAATGCCACCGCTGTCAGATACATGCAGACATGATAAAGGTACCCCCGAACGAGCTTAATGCGACAAGCTCACCGTGGCATTCACCGCCTGGGGAATGGACGTTATTGGACCAATCGAGCCTGCCGCTTCTAACGGGCACAGGTTCATCCTAGGGTCCATCGACTATTTCACCAAATGGGTCGAAGCAGCATCTTACAAAGCAGTGACTAAGAAAGTCACGGCGGATTTTGTCCGTGACCGCATTGTTTAATGGCTCCAACCTCAACAGTGACTTGATGAAAGCTATGTGCGAAACTTTCAAGATCAAACACAAGAATTCCACAACCTACAAACCTCAGATGAACGGAGCTGTAGAAGCCGCCAACAAGAATATCAAGAAGATATTGAGGAAAATGATAGAAAAGCATAGACAGTGGCACGAGAAGTTATCATTTGCTCTACTGGGGTATCGCACCACAGCCCGCACATCAACCGGGGCAACCCCGTATATGCTGGTTTACGGTACAGAAGCTGTCATTACCGCTGAGGTAGAAATTCCTTCCCTAAGGATTATACAAGAAGCTGAGCTCGACGACGCAGAATGGGTAAAAAGTCGTTATGAGCAACTAGCTTATAGACGGAAAGAGAATGAATGCAGTCTGCCAATGTCAACTCTATCAGAACAGAATGTCCAGAGCCTTCAACAAAAGAGTCAAGCCAAGATGAAGCCAAAGAGTTCTCGCTCAACTGGCAGGGTCCATACATGATTCACCGAGTTTTGACAGGAGGAGCCCTCATACTTGCAGAAATGGACGGAGAAGTCTGGCCAAAGCCGATCAATTCAGATGCAGTCAAGTGTTACTATGTGTAAAATGCTTTCCTTATATGATGTAAATTGAACTACGCCTGACCTGATTCCCATTTAAGAGGGGATACGTAGGCAGCTCTATGGGTTCGGTCACAATTCAATAAATCTTCATTCCCCCCGCAATTGGAAACTGGGGCAGAATTTTGAGGAGGACCCTCAAAATTCCGAAGTGATTTCAGCCGATCGCCGCACGAGCAAAAGTCAGAAATGTCAACCCATCAAACTGGGGCAGAATTTTGAGGAGGACCCTCAAAATTCCGTAGCAAGAGAGGTTGCAATGTCCTAAACCACGTCACAGTCGTCGGTTCATCTAAAAAGCTTTTTCTTTTATTATACATTTATGTCATACTTTTACAAAATCATGCACGTTTATTATTGAAACTGCTCTGTTTAGCAACGCTACCCCAATGATACAGACGGTGTCACCAGATCAAAGCCGAACAAGTCAAGCAAAGCCAGCGGGGATACGAACTAACCTCCCCCTTACAAAACTCACGATTTTTCTTTGGATGCAGGCACTAGGATTGCGAAATCGTTAAACATACTGTACACCCAGGGGACAAACATTGTTCTCAGAATCGTTGCACTTGCCAACACTTGTTATCATTACACACCAGTAATGCTCCGTAGTTATAATGCTCCCAGTAATCACAATGCCGCGATCTGTTATCAGCTAAGAAAACTCTACTGTCATTTGTCACTTTATTTCTTGCATAAGGCTACCATTCTGCCTTCCGAGACTAAACGCTGTCTCCATCTGCATTTGCATTCTTGCATAAGGCTACCATTCTGCCTTCCGAGACTAAGCGCTATCTCCATCTACATTTGCATTGCATAAGGCTATTCTGCCTTCCAACTTGCATAAGGCTACCATTCTGCCTTGCGAGACTAAACGCTGTCTCCATCTGCATTTGCATTCTTGTATAAGGCTACCGTTCTGCCTTCCGAGACTAAACGCTGTCTCCATCTGCATTTGCATTCTTGCATAGGGCTACCATTCTGCCTTCTGAGACTAAACGCTGTCTCCATCTGCATTTGCATTGCATAAGGCTACTATTCTGCCTTCCAACTTGCATAAGGCTACCATTCTGCCTTCCGAGACTAAGCACTGTCTCCATCTGCATTCTTGCATAAGGCTACCATTCTGCCTTCTAAGGTTAAGCTCTACCTCCATCTGTATTCGCATCTTTGCATGAGGCTACTTTCCTGCCTTTCGAGGCTAAGCTCTGCCTCCAATTTTCTTCAAAACTAAGCGCTATCTCAAGTACTATTTATCTCACTTTTCTTACGGGCTAAGCTCTGCCCTTCGATTCGCAAGACTAAGCTCTGTCTTGTCCGCATCATACTACTGCATCCTTCATGGGCTAAAATATCGCCAACTCGTCCAAAGGCGTCATCGTTCGGAGGCACCATCTTCATGGCCCGAGAACACCATGTCATGGTCTGAGGATCTCTTTCAATTTTTTTTGCATATCATTATTCAAAGGCGTCATGGTTCGGAGACACCATCCTCATAGCCCTAGAACATCATTTCATGGCCTGCGAATCCTGCATCAAACAATCCATGTCCTAGGACATCATGGTCTGAGGACACCATTCCTAACCGTCCAAAGACAACATTCATGGTCCAACAGTAATTTGCATCATGTTTAAATTACGCAATATATGCTTGTATCGTTTATTTGCAGGTAACCCGGCGAGCAAAGGCTATCCCAGTAGGAGTGATCCTGCTCCAGTTTTCCCAGTCATATCAAACCTCACCATTCCCATAAGTCGCTTATTCGTCCAACCCTATACGTTGCGTCCGTTCTTGTAAAACTTCGCCGGTGACTCCTGAACTACATATGGCCTGATTCCTGAAAAACCAGGGATATATAGGCAGCTCAGAAGCCAGGGCGCGGCCTAATCTCAAATTGTTTCGCTCGGTCAAAATTGGCTATCATTTCTTCACCGGAAAACTCTTTCATCCTTCCCGGGTAAAGAGGGGCAGCTGTTGATACACAATTTTTCCCTATATATTTTAAATATGAAAAAATACCTTCAAAATAGCATATATAAGCATGCACAAGGTTTTTATTATTTTTTCCATAATTTTAAAGGTTTAAATTAATTTATTTTCCCCCTTTTTATCCATAAAACCCCAATAAATATTTTTTCAAATTGTTGTTGTGATGATTTACTCATTTAATTGCTATACTTATGCCAAAATATGGCTCATATATTTTTTATGCATTTTTATAATTACATTTTTGTATTTTTAAAACTAAATTGCATAAAATTGCAATATTAGCCCCATTAATGTATAATTACATTTATATGCACAAAATTGACCTTCTATATTTTTAAAATGTTGAAAATCATTTTTAAATCATTTTAGTACATGAAGTTATTTTTTAGAAATTATTTATTATTTATTATAAATTATATAGGGAAAATTGGCTACTTAAAATATAGCCAGATTTGCATTTAAAATCTTAGCCTTAATTTAAACCCAGCCCCAGCCCAATTCCTAATTGAAATACCCGACCCAAACCTTATACCCGCCTAC